>NC_044007.1:54851741-55157224 GCF_900496995.4 Aquila chrysaetos chrysaetos
TAGATAAAGTCTCCTCAGAGAGAGTTTTCTCCTCATCAGAAAACCAGCAGCTGTTGAATGGCATTGCCCTTGTCCCCATGAACTGTATTCTGACAGCATCCTTTTCCATTCCTAGCAGCCATCCAATGTTTGTCCAGTCACTGTACTTCTGCTATTGTGCGCTTACTTCCAAACAGCTGAAGCAGCCTTCTGAACTCACAAAAACCCCCAGACTTTTAGTACATGTGGGAAGATGCAAGGTTTGTAACTCCTATAAGAGGAAATCGTTAAAAGCTTCTTCCATTCCAGCATTCTAGCTACCAGCTATCCAGAAATTTTTGTTTTCTAATATTCAGCAAACTAATCAGTAATTAGTCTTCAGCTGAGCTAGCACAGTCTTGGAAATCTGCAAGTGTCTGTAGTGCTGTGCAGCTCAGCATAAAGTTGTTTGGAGGCTGCAATAAAGTATATCTGACAGCATTCTTATATAAATCATTCCTGCACAACAGAGCTCCAACACCAAAAGCTTTGATCTGACCTGGTAACATTTCATTCCTAGAAGCTTGTAAATAAAAATAAAAACCCCAATTTGCTCCTTTTTTAATACCCATTAAATTTTATTTTAACATTAAAATGGCATTCAGTAAAGGACAGCAAACTACTGTGAATAAATCACCATGCATACACAATGCAGCATCTCTGAAGGCAGAAACCCTTGGCAAAAGCAAGACTAGCAAATTGCAGTGTCCAACACCATGGTGTAAGGAAAAAGAGTTTGGCCAATGACAAGGAATCAGATTCCTCAACTTATGAAAAAGCCACAGTACAGCTTACTCAGCAATTTGGTGATTAGTTATACTTCGGGGAAGACCTTCTGCTATATAACTTCCTTGTGCTGCTTCAGTGACACAGAGAGGCCATAAAGCTGGTATAACTGACTACCACGGAGGGAAGCTGAAGGCAAGAAAAAGTGCCATTTTGAACTTGTTCAAAAAGGAATCACATCATGTAATATTTGATAATTAGATGTACTGCTGTGATCAAGAGGATCCAAAAGCCACCAGGATGACCAGAGATCAACAGATCTGGACAGAATATTTTAAGCACAGGTAAAATGTCAAAAGACATTACTACCAATGGCATGGTAGGGTACTGTGTTAATTTCTTCTCAATACTTCCTCCATTTATTTATTCAAAGAGTTTTTTAAACTGTCATCCTTGAAAACTGAAGCTGGGGTTGAAAACCAGGTGGTGTTCTTTCTGCATCACTGAAGGATAGGAAGTCTCAGGAGTATGCCATTGACTTAGTACTTAATGTTCCTCTTTAAGCCAGTTATAAACCAGTTCCATCTATCACTGATACATGGCTTCTGCAGGGTTGAAAAAAATAAAAGTGGTAATATATGCCTTTGTCTTTAAAAGAATAATAGTTATAGTTTTGAAGAAAGAATTCTTATGTAAAAATGTGTCACTGTTTTAATTGTGTCATATTTCATTTTCTACCATAAATGCTGTGGAAAACAGGCCTGGGAAAGGAAGAAAGTTTTACATGGAAAGATGTGAGAGAAAATGCCTTACAGTTTCCTTAAAGTTACCAGTCTGACCTGGTACTTCATCTGTACTGGGTTTCTCTTAGTCTCTGGAACAGACTCCTGAGGGAAACTGTGGAAGTCCCATTTCTTCATCTTTAAATATTCTTTTGCAGAAAGCACTTGAGATTATTCTTGTTCTGCCAAAGTAGCTAAATAGACCTGTTCAAACATAAAGGGGTTTTTGGTATTAATTTTCATGCATATTTAAATGGATAAAAGTGCAGCCTTAAAATAAAGTAAGCAGTAAATTCTAGAGATTGCTAAATGCTATTGTTACTATCTCTGTGACAGATGGGCGTGGTGTTACTCCTTCCTGATAATTTAGTACTTTGTTTCCTCCCTACAGTCTGATTATCATCCAGTATTCTTTAATGGAAAGTAGCAGACTATAGGAACCAACAACAGGCCGTCTTTAAACTGTTCATCATCGATGAGCTGTTCTAAATCCCCTGGGTGACTTTGAACCCAAGACCAGCAACCGTATTCTCACCTTTACTGACAGAAGCAAGTGGTGCCTATTTGAAGTAGACAGTTTTTCATTCAGGGATGAAATTCATACTGTTTAGGGTCAAAAGAGCTGGTAAGGTTGTCTCCTATTTATCCCCCTTTTTTTCCCTATACAAGGTCTAATAATTTGATTTACTTTTTAAAAAAAATCCACCTAGCCTGAAATGTGCTCAGAAAATGAATGATTCTTCTCATTTTCTGTGAAAACAAACTAACCAGCATCAAATAAACCAGCTTTGAATAGTTACAACCCAGTATCAGACTGGGCTTACAGAGGAGTTAGCCAAAGGCCAATTACAAGCTGATCTAGCTAAAGCCAGTGTATTCTGGACCTAGGACAATCTGGATTTATGCCAAGACCTAGGATGGAAAGAGCTTTACTGGATGATGAATTATCTCCTGCTGTCAGCAGACAGTAGAAAGACATACATTCTCATCCTCCTGGAATTACACACCATAAGGTAAGATAACAAGTGCCACTTAAAAGTAGCATGAATCCTGAGAAATATATTCTCAATTGCTTGTGATGCTGTGCCTGCTTGTTTTCTAACATTTCTGTGAACATAATATGGTCTATATATTGTAAATTCCATCGCTCTGCATCCCATGTAATCAAAACAGCTCTCCGCATAATGAGTGCACCCCAATATAGTATTTGGCTTTCAAGAAAAGATTGTTTAATATTCATATTGCTTTAATGCCTAGGAACCATACTCAGGATGATCAGTTCTCCTGTGCCAAGTGCTTTGCAAATACAGAACAAAAGAATATCTTCCAGAGAGCTAATAAAGTGAGAACAAGACTAGAGACAGAAGATGCACACAGACAAGTAGGAGAGTGCAAGGAAAGAATGAGGTTGAAGCTAGCCAAGGTAACAAAAACCTAGCTCTGCAACTAGCTGTATACCAAAGTAGAAAGACTGCAGGCTTAAGGCCAACTTATTCATTCAGCTAATAGAAAAGTCTTTTCATATCAGACATGTTATTAATATTATCGTCAAGAATTTGTTAACCAGGTTCAGGGAGTCCATTCCAGTTTCTAAATATAGGTGAAAACATCCAGAATTCACTTACACAATGCATTTACAAAATGCATTGTATGGAAAGGTGTCAAAAACTTTTGCATCTCAGAATTTTCTATATATTGAACAAGAGTTTGATCTGGGTAAGCAACTGGTTAAAAGTTCAACCAGATGATTGCTCTGAAAATTTTACATCATACATGTGTCTGAAAAGGTTGCAGCAAGAGTCATGGACAGCTATGCTTTATAAAACAGATCTAAACAAAAGAACAAGGCCAATTAGTTTTAAAAGTTAAGGACATGCTAGCAGTGCAATAAAAGTTAATCAGAATTAATGCTTGCATATGTTCTTACAGGCATCACATTAATCAAGTGTAAAACAAAGAGAAAGTGTTATGTATGGCCAAATTTATCTTTCTCTGGAAATATTTTCCCATAGGGGCTCACATATTTGGGGAGGGAACACTCTACATCTTCAAATGTTTCAGTAATATGTAATATGTAATATGCATGATGGTGAAAACTGTACACAGTGGTACGCTCAAGAGCAGGACTGTTAGGCAGGAGACTGTAGGACAGGGAGAAAAGTTGTGTAAGATTTTAAAAGTAACTTTATTGCCCTAAGCTGAGGTGCTTTCTTCATACCCTTAGTAAAATGATAAAAGCATTTTTCTGTGTTATAAAGGAATGTTTTCTTTATACACTGAAGCACATACAAGTCTCAGTCCTAGGTTGGTACAAGCAGAACACAATCCATAAGGTCCCATTGTTTCTCTGGGAGTTTGAAGCTCTGAGGACCCAGTGCTCAGCACGTTACAGATGTAGGTTCTCAGTGCAGTGATGGGCAGCAAGGTTACTCATAAGGATAAGGTGGAACATGCACATTAACATTTATAGAATTACTTTTTTGGCCTCTGTCCTGGAGCATATGCTCTCAATTTAGTACTTGCAGTTTTAAATATTGCCCTGTGAGAAGCTCCTTGTACCACTGTTCAAAACATTCATCAAATTGCCATTGCCTAGCTGGCTTCATTGATGCTTTGTTAGCTCTGTTTTCTCTTAGACAAGAATGCATATCCTTGTATCAAGAGGCTGTGTCAAAAGAATGGAATAAATGCCCTTTTAAGTACTAAATCTTAACCTTTTAACAGTGTTAAAACAATTTCTGTGGACATTATTGACTTTCATGTGGTGAACGAATAGGTGAAATAAAATGAAAGTAGAAAGTTAATAAATACATATTTCTTAAGTCATTTTGGACACATGCACATACTTTACAAAATAAAACAGGATGGTCTTTTCACCATGTTTAGACAATACTAATACTCCAGGCTCCTAGCTCATAACTAGAGTTTCTTAGTGCTTACCTAACTTAACATTAAATTTAATTCCTCTCCCCACCTAAGCAACTTATCCATAAAGCTTAATATGTATGTTAGAGTCTCCACAATCTCATGTCTATGGCCGGGGCTGGATCCTGCTGCAGTGCAGAACATCTCACTCCAGAGGAGCTCAACAGGTGACTGGAGCTGCCACCTCCATAGCAGCAAGGTGCCAATTTGACCTGACATAAGGCTGTTTGCTCCAGGGAACTGTCACAAGGTGCTCAATTGGCCAGAGAGGAAGAATTGCTGTTCTTGATACTGGCAATGACTGATCCACTGCCTTGTCAAGACTGGAAGGTCTGCTCCTCCATACACATATGAACACCACCAAGGCCAAGAAAAGCCTTAAGCTGGCCTTTCTAGCGGTAACCCCATACTGAAAGAGGAGAAAATTATGGTTTCTGCTTTGAAATCTTGCAAAGTATCTCATACTCCATTCACTTAGACTGTAGATGGTTTTCTAAACCCTCAGTACTAAAGTACTAAATCCTACAGTACTAAAGCAATGTCAAGCCCTAAAATTCTATACAGGCACAGGAAGTCCCTCACCGAAGCCCATACCTTCCTCTGAAACAGAGCACATTGATATTAAATTTAAAACTCCTGACCTACTTAGCTGTTTTATAAAGAAAGAATTTGTGTCCTCAGAAAAGGTAGAGTTATAACTCATACCAATTCTTCCAGTGGCCTTCTTCAACTTCAGGCTCTGCTCTAATCTTTTCCATTTTTAGTTCTACCAGCTAGCTCTCACCCAAACCTCAGTCTCTGTCAAACCCTTGGTAATTCATTCCACTGCATGTGCTGGAGCAGCAAAGATGGAGAACAGTTATGCATGATTGGGATGCAGATAATAATGCTTGAATTTGTGTATGTCAGAAATACCCTATTCCGAAAAAAAAAAGGTACAATTGAAATTAAGAAAGGGAGATACAGAGAGAAAGAGAAACAATATATCATGAATATGGTTCCTGATAGAGAGAGTTAATTTTTTCACTCCTGTGAAAAGCATGATTCCTAACACCAGTGACCTTGCACAAAATTTTTTTATAACTAACAGGGGCATGGAGAATAAAAATGGGAGTCCTATTATAAAATTATTTAACAAATCATCCTGTGTGATATTTCTGCAATTCCTTGTTCTACTGAACAAAGAGTGCTAAATCATTATAATGGTCTTTGCAATGTGTGAAAATAAACAGGCAAGAATTATTCAATAATTCTTTTAAGTGGTATTTGATAAACACAGAGGAAGAGCATATGTTAAAAATGTCTTTGTGTTTATGTAGCAAAGATGTAGCCTTATGATTGGCTTGTATTTTGAGAAATTCACACTGCTAACATCAAAAAACCATTTTCCCTGGAACAGTTTTGCCATTCAGCCAGTAGTACATAGCCTAGTACACTGTGTTTGAAAGCAAATGTAGTAGATCCATGCAAATAGAATCAAGGGCAATCAGGGATAATTTAGAAGAGACATCAAAGCTCATTTATGTAGTTTATTGGGACCTTTCTATTCAAGATAGGTGGGCGATGCATATTCACCAAGTACAGAAAACCAATAGGTTAAAACCAACAGTTTAAATCATTCAGAGGCTAATAGTGTTCTCTGATTCTGTAAATAGCTATAGAAAGGCATGTAATTTCCTCTGGTTTTTTGTTTATTTCTTTTTTTCAAATCAAGCACAGGAAGTAAGTTTTATGACTTTGCAGAAATGTTTCAGCTAATGGTATCTCATAGGGAAGATTCTTCTAACTTTATCATTTAAATACAAAGCTAGCATTGCAAAGCATCGTTAGCATTCTTGCTAAATTTGAAAAAAAAACACCAAACAACCCACAACCAAACAGCTGAGTAAATTAGAACCTTGCTGCTGTGCAGGCAAAAGCTGAAATGTACAATTGCCTTTGTGTATTGCATTTCCACTACAATCAAATGTGAAGTTACCATTCTCAGTTCTACCATTAGAATATTCAGCAGTGACTAGATGGGAAAAATGAACTGTGCAATGAAAGAAAATAAAAGTTTAACTGCACATTGTTTACAAAAAACATATTAAAACCAGAAATAGTTAGCAGTGAAAGAGCATGGGGAAGCTACAGAATTGATCCTGGGCAATATAACTGTCCAGTACACCTCAATTTTTTCTGTTAGTGCATCTATATATGCACACATTTTAGAAGTGCTTTTTCATGTTGAAAAATTATGAATTAGTACAAATCATGTGAGGATGCCTTCCACAATATTCATTGCCCAGGAGGATTTCTAATAGTTAATAAAAAAAATTAAAATTTACATGGTACTAAAAACTAAACTGGAAAATAAATATGCAATAAATGGGAACTATATAGACTGAACATTTATTAGCTTGTAAACTTACTAGATCAAAATGTCTTATTAATATATCTCAAGCTGGTAGCAGAACATATTTGAATTTATGTTTAGCTTTTCATAGACTATTTGGGGATTTGAACAATAGGAGTAGATTTGAAAGAATGTAGGTAAAAGAGAAAATGTTATCTAATAAATATAGGAATAATGGAAGAAATACTTGGAAACAATGTCTAACATAAAAGGAACACAGGCACGCCGTAGTACATGGGCAGAAAAAGGCTTCCTGACTCTAAAAAAAAAAAAAAATTATTACTTATATAGCCCTTGTCTACCAACCACTGCAGTAGCACCAGCATGTGGAAAGGGCCAGGAGCCAGACATGCTTTATGGCACGAATGGGGAGGTGGAATTTTCTGGCACACTAGAGTTATTAAAATGCCAACATACATGCACATTCACTCACTTTGTCTGCTCATAATTAAGAACATTATCTGCAAGCCCAAATAAGAAAGCAAGATTGACCTTTTTTCATGCTGTTCTTGGTTTTCAGGGTGTACAATTCCTTCACCTTATTTCTCTGACATACACAACCTTATGGTATTCTGTGTACCACCTTTCTGTCTACAAGAGAATTTGAACTAATGATGACTATTTTGCCACCAGGAGATAATTTTTTAAGTGCAGATTTCCCCCGTGTACTGGCTTTGGACTTAAGTAATTTCAGCATGGATAGTATTAACCATAGCATTAAATATCAGTCTAGATGGGTTATGGGCAAAAAAGATGTTCAGGGTAAAGTATTTTGAGCATAAATCAGTTTTTAATAACATCATCTGACTGTGGGTACAAAGAATCCATCAACCTATCTGGAATCTGTATGGCTTGCTTGGTGAACCAAATTGAGTTTTCCAGGTAGTCTTTACCTAGTTAGACAACACTGAAGAACTCTAATCTGAAAAAGATGGGAGCAGACATACTTAATGTGCAAGGAATAAAACGTTGGAGTTTCCTGGCACACAGAAGGTATTTAAAATACATTTTGACACAATGTTAGCATTTGAAATAGCTGTACTTTTAATAGAAATTGAATATCCAACTACAGTTAATTCCTTAAAACACATCTCCTTTCCTTTTCCTACAGCATCACCTGTACCTCACCTGGGTTGAAAATTCCTGAATTTTTATTCTTTATTTTTTCCAGATGGTAAGAAAGTTCAAAGGAGAGAACTTCACCATTTTCTGATTTCAGTATCCATTAATATCCAAAACTGTGTAATATGAGTGCAAACAAACAAAAAAAATCAACAAAGTTTGCTGGGTTAGGGGTCATTGCAATAATAATACTACTAATAATTTTTTTTTCCTTCAGTTTGTTCAAATTTGAATCAGTATCCTGATAAGGCATCATTTCATGATGTAAATGTAACAGGGATAGTTTCATACTGAGCTAGCCTTATTCCTGGAGAAGTGAACACCCCCACTGTGTTCTGGGAGAGAGCACAGACAGAGAGAGATCTGAAAAAAATTATTCTCCCCTGATAAAAAAACCCTCTGCCCTCTTCTGCATCCATGCAAAAGAAGATACTGGAGGCAGTCAAATGTGGACATTTATAGAAGACAAAACATGCCAGTAAGCTCATAGGTGGTATAGCTGTGATATGTCAGCTCTAAAAGTCTTTAGGTGACAGTGGCAAAAGGAATTGCCTTCACCTTCTGCTGTGAAAATTTATATGCTAAGTCTGCTTTCTAGGTCTTCATATAGGAGTTAAGTGAATCAAAATATTTGGGGCAAACCCAAGTTAAGCATTAAGTGCTATGCAAGCTTTAGAGATAACCATACACTGGTTATGTCTAATGAATACATATAGCTTTCTACTGAATTTCTAGATCCTAATATTCAGATACAGGATTAAAGCTGTCTTTGACTAGAAATTGTAAGAGTAATGGGGGAAGGGTAGGTTAGACGATAGCCTATATAATGAGTATTATTATGACCAACAGCATTTTGCCATTGGTCATTATGGGAAGAAAAGTAAAATGAAGAAATCAGTCCTTCTTCAACATTGATCTCATAGGTATTAACTTTACATTATTTGCTGAGAGCTGTCTATTTCTTTTCCTATTTAATTTGTTTTGCTCAGTGATAATGCATTTCTTTGTTGCTGTGTTATACTAACTACTTCATATGAGATCTGTTATGGATGAGTTAGCCTGTAATGCTCTCACACAAGTTCAGGTTGTCAGTTTCTTTTTGCCTCAGTAGAAGCTAAGACTTGTCCTACCATAGGCTGATAGCAAAATATATAATTTCTGTCTGATTTACACATTTTTTTGGCCAGCTTGTAGCTACAAATGAATTTTTAAATGAAATTATTTATTCATAAGTATTAATTCATAAACAGTATTTGACGTTCTTCAGTATTTATCTATATGTTAGAACTGTAATACTAATTGTACTTCAGTTCCATGGGATTTTCCACGAGCTGACCTTTACAATATAAGCCAATTAGGCCAGTCAGAGCATTCCTCTGCTCTTCTGAGAGGGGTGGAATTAGAAAATATCTTGTTATAACTTTCTAAAAGAGGTGGAAGGCTGAAGAATTAGTGTTTGAAGTCCTCCCAGTTAATCTCTGTGGACAAGAGATTCCACACGATTAAGTTACACATGCAGTATTAAAAATCTAATCTCAGTTCCTCTGAAAGTTTCTATTTTCTCTCTAAGTTCTTTGCTAGGAAGAAGTCCATCGCAAACACTGAAGATGAAGCCCCGGGACGTTTCTGAGCTCAATAGTACCTATTGTAATTTTTAGGTTTCCAGCCATTTTAAACACAGAAGTGCTTTTGTGGGCCCTTATGGTCTCTCATGTATCAGGGAGACAAATTCTAGATTTTAAACCTTTGTCCTGTACCACTACATGATCAACATCTAGGAATTTCCATAGAGATAAATTTGACTATATGGACACAGAACTGATGCATTAGTTTTTGCTTTCCAGGATTAGTCAGAGGAGAAAACTGTTTGACTTAGGACTTTTTATAATAATATGCATTAAAAGGGTTTTTTTCAACAAGTATATTTGATTTTTTGCAGTTAGCTGAAACAAAATCAAACAACACAGTAATGCATACAAGCATGAAACTAATCACTACAGAATTTCCATTTTAAAGGTCAATCCATTTGCTTTACTTCGCTTACCATTTTGTAAATGGAGAAGGAATTTAATAAATAGAGAAAGAATAATGGAATTAGAACAGAAGAAATCAAGAGTTAAAGTCCATATGTCTGAAATAGTTTTTGGCATACTGGTTTATATCTATACGAAGAATACTTCCATTCTAAAATACACTAGTTTAAAGAAGGAAGTTTGACTGCAAATAAAATTAATCTAAAACAATAGGCTTTCACTGTCTAACTGATTTTTTCTCTTTAATGATTTATAAATAGGGCACGGAAATTTTATTTCAAACATATAGACTGATTTGGTAATTTAATTTAACTTTCAGTAATCAATTTTCACTACAACCAAGAAGAATTTCTAACCAAAAGTTCTATCTAGTTTTCTATCCAAATAGAAAGACATGGAACACTTCTTGGTAAAATTTTTATCAAAACCACTGATGAATCATTCCTCTGAAGAATCAGAATTCAAATAGGGTACTATATTTATCAGAAAGGAAATTTAATTTTCTTTTGAAGATGCATTCTTTCAATTCACGTTTCACCTTTTTCCTACCTCTCCCTCTTTTATTATTTTGTTTGGGTGATTCAGCTCACTAGCAATGAAGATGGCAGTTTTCACTGATTTTGAGGCCAGCTGAGAGAATTTAGTTAATCTTCTCCAAATTCCTGATTCACGGAAGTTCCATCATTTGTGTTCATTAGTTAATGCTTGAAGCTGAAGTTAAGTACACCTTCCAGAAAAGCTCCTCATGTCAATTTTAGAACTACTGTTTGTACAGTGTCTGTCACAGGCCTCAGTTACAAATCCCAGTAAATAACAACTATCCCATTCAAATTGGCATGTTAGTTCGATGTCAGCATTATGGCACAAATTTCTGTAACATTATGTTTAAGTTCACTTCCAGGTATTTGGTATTGTTACTCTTTGTTTTCTAGACAGGATTATCCTTTATCTGATTTGTGGCACTCACAGATTGATAAAATTTCTCCTTAATCTTCTGTTTGATAAGCTAAATTGATTGAGATCCTTGAATCTCTACCCGTAAGCTATAGTTTCCAACTCTTCAATGATACCTGGGCTCTTTTCCAAACCTGGTTTAGCTTCTCAAGATCCTTCTTGAAATATGGACTCCCAAATTACGAAACATATTTCAGTAATGTTCACATCAGTAGCATAATAGTTAGATCCTGAAGGACAACATTATCCCAGCTTTCTCATTGGAATTACAATTAGCTATCACCATGATCATAATACCTTATTTAGAGTAATTGCTCCGTGGGGTAGAGTCTCCTGTCACATACGATTGTCTGCACCTTGGCTTTAGATGTAAAACCAGGTATCTTGCATCTGTCCCCTAATGAAGCACATAGTGGTTTACTGTATCTATAAATCAAGTTACCCATATTGCTTTGTATTGGTGATCTGTCCTTAGCATGACTTCCTGTTCCTTCACTAATGACTTTCTGTGTTTTCTTTCACGTCATTAATGGAAACATTAAATGGCATAGTTCTAAGGTTGATTTAGAGAGGTAATATCATAAGTGATTCAGAAAGTTAATTTTTTTCAACTTGTTTTTAAATTCTTAGTTGCAAGCAAACTGCTTATTGAGAAGTACAAATCTTCCTCACCATTTCTAGTTTCACAGTTACTCAGTTTGACTGTGAAATAGTAAAATTAGACTTAAATTGGTCCAGTATATATTGTATAATTCACCCTTTGCTATAAAGTTTCTTTTTCTACTTGATGGTATTGTTCCATACATCACTCTAAGATTAATTATATATTTAACTATTAACACCTGTTAAATCAGAGAGTTTCTATTTTAAAAGGCAACTATGAATACCATGCCAATGTTCAAAAGTAGCAGTAATACATAATCTCTATTTTAAAACATTGTATTATTGCAAACACACATGTGATTATATTACTCACTTTAAAAAAATAATCAAAGCTATTTGTGTATTTAAAGCTAAGTATGTATTAATTACTCACTGGTTTCCCTTTTAACGTATTGCATAGTTCTGACTGTTTCTGCTTCTCTAAACGTACCATAAGAATTTTATTCACACACAGCACTGGCTGGTAGCTGTGAAATACGCCCAGGTTTGAGAGCCTCCTGCAGAAACAGTCACATACCCTTTGAACACTCCTTTCTCAGAATTACAGATCCTCTTTCACTAACTCCTGCCACCTCTGATGCCAGTTAGTGCTGCTGGCTCTGGTGAAGGTAGCAGTAGAAGCAGCTGCAGCAACAGGGGCAAAGCTGCCTGCCTTAAATCTGTACCTTGACTTAGATGCCTATTTTTTATCCTTACTGTGGGGTAGATATACATTTGGCTTGTATGCCTGTTTGCTTGTGTCTTTCCATAAAGAACTGTTTCTGAATTCTGGCAACAGGGAAAATAGTGAAAAGTAGAGGGAGCTAATTTAAAATAGTCTAATGAATATGTTTTCTGGGTAAAAATTTCCTTGAGATGTTTTCTGATGAAAACCCACATAGATGTGGTTAAAAGCCATGTTTCAGCTAGCATCCGCCCCTCTGTGGAAAGTATGCTGCCCAGTCCATTTCTTAAAATGGCTTAACAAAACCAGCAGCTGACTTAAATCAGTATTACCACTGGAATGGGGCAGGTGAGTTCTAGTGATGAGCAATAGTTTCCATGGGCTTCCTTTGGGCATCACAGAGAATCCCACTGCCAATGGTCCTTCAAACTCAGTGAAGTTTCCCTTGCTATTTTCAATTTTATATATAATAAATCTCAGAACAGTTTGGATCTCTAATGCTTAAGGTTAGGAGTTTTGCAGCCAGGATTTTGGTTCTGCCCATTACAATTTTAAGCTAGATTCTGAAAGCATCACCTTACTTATGATTTCAGACATTTTGGTCCATTCATGCTGGACTAATTTACATGATCTAAGCATAAGCTACTAGGATTTCTCCCGGACTGTTGCACTGTTTTGCAAAAGGAACCTGAAATCTAGAATCGCATTTGGGATTTCTTCTGTGAGGAACAAAACATTAGGACATCAGTGCTGATAATCCCATGAAAGTGGATGGGAACTGCACAGGTTCTCTAACTGCTATTTGAAAATAATCTTATTACACCTGACCAGAGAAAATTACAAATTCTTTCAGATTACATGAGTAGCAGTAGTAGGGTATTTTCTTCTCTTTTGTATGGCAATACTGTCAGGTATTACTTAAATATTAAACCATGCAGCTGACTTAAATTCCATTCAAGTGCTTTATCCAAATTGCTATGGCTGTTACCTTAAAGTGCATCTCTGAACACTATAAATAGCAAGCCTTGTTTCTTGGGCTACAATTCCTTTTCTGGCCTTTACACTGTTCTAATGGGAAAATTAGCTATAATACAAGCTTTTGCTCGAGTGAAATTAAAGACATTATTGAATTTTCTGAAGAAAAATATCTACAGAAAAGCCAAGTACTATCTTGGCCTTTTGTTAGAGGTGAAAGATGTACCTAGCAATGTGCATTCTTTCAATTTTCCAGCAAAGGAAATGTGCTTAAATTCATCTTCAATTTTCTTCATATTATCTGAGACACTTCTGATAAATGTTAGGGTCAGGAAAAGAATTAGAGTTCATCTGTAAAATAGCTTTAAGGCTTGGAATGGACATCCCTTAATCTCTGCAGTGATCTATTCTTCTTCCTTATTCCTAGTAATACTTGTCATTCACAAGCCAAATCATTCTTTCTTCTTCTTAAATGTGATATTGCAGAGTTCTAGCTAAGATTAGATGCCCTGAATGACTGAGCAGATTAGTAGAGATTCTCACTGTACAGAGTTAAGTTGTGTTGTATTTGTTTGGGAAATTAGTCTTAGAACCAGGACCTGAGAATTGAAACCCCTTGAGTTACAGCTACCTTCAAGGTAAAGTCATGTATTAAAAGGTAAAAAAATTAGACAAAAACAAATATGAAAAATGGAAACCTGTGGACGCATTTGTCTTGGGAGGTATATGTTAGGAAGGGTAGAGTGAAATATTAAAAATTCACTGTACTAAGCTTAATCAGCTATTAAAAAAAAAACCTTTGTTAGCAAATTTTAAATTATTGGTAAAATATAAAAATTTGAAATAATGAGACATATTAAAAATGTGATATTATGGCCAGCTTTGTAAAACCTTTTAAAATTAATTTAAAATTTTTTGTGTTTTTTTTTTTTAATATTGAATACAACAAAAATATCCTCTCTGTAGAGTCCAAGTCATAGCACTATAAAAGAGCAAGAGTATCTTCCCTGTAGCGTAAATCCTGTAGTAATTAACATTTCTAGTGACTCATGCAGTGTCTTTTCTAAACAGGAAAAAAGCTGGGAAGCTAAGGCAAAGACAGAAATATTACTACTTGAAGCTCTATTGCTTCCATTAATTTTAATGCAGACTTCTGGTTGTTCACTGCATCTCAGGCAAAACATTTCACAAAAAAACCCTTCTCTTTCATCCCAATTTAGGAAAGCCCTGGCTAGGTGGCAATTCTGGAAAACTTTTGTAAGCTGGAAGCCATGCAAACCATGGTGTAACCCATCAACTGCCAAAATCCTCAACCCATGTGGTTCCTGTAGACAAGGGCAGCTTGTGACAAAATTTTGTGTAAAGATGACAGACACATCTTCCTGGCATTTTACAACAAGAACTTCAGAAAAGAATCCCATATCAGTGGAGGCTGAAAACCCCAGAAAAGAGCAAAGTTTCATGACAGTGCTCACTTAACACAAGCAACAGATTAGAGGCAGGTCAAAGGAGATGACAGAACTGATGATTTGTGCATTCTTCTATGTAGAAGGAAAGGAATTCCAGTGATGCGAAGGAAAGGTGCAAAAGCTAAGGGTATCCAGAGTGGGTTTACGAGGGAGGTATTTGAAGTAACAACTGCCAATAATGTCTTGGAACTTAGGGTCATGTGTCAATAGGTGGAAACAGGAGTAGGTTTAGAAAAGGATGCGTAGATTAAATTATATAGTCTAGGTTGTTGGGAAGAGTTCAGGAGGCCACAAGAGGAGGAGTGGAGGTAGAAGTGAAAAAGGTTCATAGCCAACAGGAGATTGGGCTAAAAGCATGAACAGGGAAATTAAAGGCTTGGAAATAAGTATTTTCTCAGTATTACCTTTTCTACTTAAACTATTCTTGTAAGATGCTAAGCAATAGTCAGTGAAGCCCTCTGGGTTAAGACCTCCGTTATGAAAGTGTTTTACACTGTGACTCAACAAACTCTGTCACCCGAGTACTTTACATGCCCTTCTTTTAAAGCTCATAAATATTTGGAATGGGCTGACACCTGACTGGATAACCTGGAAAAAACATAAAGTTGGTTTAAGTGTAGATGAGTTTTGGTAACATTTAGCTGAACACAAGGGGTAGGTGCAGGTTGGTAGATTAGAAATACAAGCCCAGCTGATCAAGTCTCTCTTCTATCCTTGAAAGACTAAAAACCCAGCAACAATAGGTGAGTGGGGAATGCAGGAGAGAAGAAATAGTCTTGGCCCATACAAGATATTGACATGCTGATTAAGAAAAAAGAGAATTTTAGACAAAAAAATCAATTTGTGTTTTGTTAAATACATGTGGATAACTGACAATAGCATCTATAAAGCCTTGAAGAAATAAAAATAGTAGAAACAACATTTCATAGTTGTAAAGTATAATAAAGAACCTCCTGACTAGCAAAGGCAAAGGCAAGAAGACCTTCAATTTGACATATGGAAGCAAAGGTGTTAACATGCTTAATTAGTTCATTTCAGCAGATTTCATTCTGAGTCATTCTAATTAAGATGGTGAAAAGGGAAGCTGAAGATGAGTTTCTTGAAAAACATTGGTACTTCAGGAAAACTATTTCTTTTAAAAATATGCATAAGGAAATAGTTTGATTTCTTTAGTTTTTTGTAAAACAACATTCTTCCTAAGCTAATGTTGTTGTATATTGAATTTTATCTAGTTACATTAAATTGTGGGACGATATTTGTGTCCTGTAAGTGTAAAAATCACTGTGTAAATGCGTTAGCTACCTTAGTGAAACCCAGAAATAGCACTGCTATTTTAAAAACAAAGCTCCCTAAGGTATCCCACATGTAAGAGTAGAACTACCTATGATGACCACTGATATATCCTATTTTCAGTTCACCATGAATGACCACAATAGAATGATTGTGCTCAAAAACATGAAAAAGTTCAACTCCAAAGTAAGGCTTAAAGCAGCCTCTAATTTTATGGTGCAAACCTGTGCTGAAAACATTAGAGAACTAAAATGTGGAAAATTCCAATATTTGGCAAACCAAAAAAGCTTGATTAACACAGTGAAGCTAACATGCACATGAAAAAATTAGAAAATATCTGATATTAGATTTTAATACAGATCAACAATTAATGCAATATGACTTAAAACCCAGACAAATGTACAAAATACCATTCTGTAGCTTGCCAGACACAAAAGTGCCTTCACTTAGGCTCATGTTTATTTTAAGCATTTTTTTTTAACAACAATCATTTTAGAACAAGATATTACAAATGCCTTACTTCTGGACATGAAGAAATACTACTTGATAGAGAATTACTGTTTCTCTGACTTGGCCAAGCACTATCATTAGTTTTTCATCCGTACTTTTCTTCTAAACTAGTTTTGTTTTGGTATTCTTGCTATCTTACTGGGGTTAGGAATTCTGCAGAGTAACCTTGGTGCTGTTGCACTCAGTTTTTGAACAAGAGTGATTTAATTTTATCTCCAGGTGTCTCTAATCCTCTTTTTTTTGTGTGTGTGTGTGTGGTTGCTTTAGTCTTAGACAGTGAAATAATGTATTTGATCTTTTGGAGAAGTCAGCTCTGTGACTTATCTCTCTACGTTTGCATGACCCAAATCCTTCATAATACTCTGTTTGCATCAGGGTGTGTTAAACTTTCTATTAGAAGAAACTGGGATCCTCAACACACTTGATCATATTAACCTGTCAAACTGAAACAGATGGAAAACAAGTTTAATGCACATGAACAGGAGTTCAATCATCTTTGTTAGGAATTATGAATTAAATGTGGCAGCTTTATTCAACTCTTGTAGATAAGGATGAACTCAAATCTTTGTTGGCTTCTGTATCTTGAGAGGCTCTTCTATTAAAGACTGCATATATTTGTGTGAGCTATTAAATGGCAGAGAAACACTTCATATTCAGCTAAGCTTTTTCTAGAGACAACAGCTTTGTATTGCCACCCAGTAAATTTCACACTTTGCTCTTCCCTACTTCTTGTCATTAACAGTAATCCTAAAGATGAATGCAAAACTAGATGAAAGTGGAGTATGTTAATAACTCATAACTATTTTTCACTGGAGAGAAGGTTTCTTCCAGAAATCCTCATGAGTAAAATAAATCCCTAAGAGAATCAGTTAGAAAAGACTCTCCTTCCCCATTTGCTTAGAGGGAATGACGTATGGAAAAAGGAAATTGTGCAATTACTCTTCTCAGAAGTCTGTTAAAGCCACCAAATATTGTTGAAGCTTTACCTGTACTTCAGAAGTGTCATTGCTTATTTAAAAAATTAAATAAAAACAGATCAGTGACTGTGATGGTATAGCTTTATCACCTATGAACAATGGTACAAGTGGTAGCCCTTCCCTTTTAAATAAGATGTGATATCCATTAAAAAAAAAACTTTGGTGGTGTTCTTGATGGGGCCAATTTCCCTGTGGCTAAAACTTTAAAATTAAATTCTACAAAGCTATGAGAGAAGGTTGTCCTACCTAGAGTGTAAGCTTGACTCACCATGGATGAAATAAATAAATGTAATGAAAGCAATTTCAGTATCTTCTAGGTAATACGCTATAAGCTTAATTATAACAGGTGCTAATCCACAGAGATAACAAAGGCATCTATTTTTATTGATTTTTCTTTCAAGTAGCAGGCTCTCAGCTAGTGGTCACTGTGGAACCTTTGCAGGGTTCTAATTACAACTACTGCTTCAGCCCTAAGACTGCTACAAGTCTTCTGTGCTCTCTCTCCTTAGGTGTAGTAGTGGATAGATCCACAGTCTCTTCCATCAGTTAAATCTTATCATTCCTGAAAGTAGTCACAGACCCAGAACAAAGAAAGGCCTGAGAAGGCTCTTTTGCACAGGTAGGAAATCTCCAAATGTGGCAGGCAGTCGTGAGCTACAGGATGAGGTCTGGAACTGCAGCCTGAGGTAGGAATACTGCTTAGCTTCACTCTACAGCTCCAAACTACCCAGAGAATGACTTACAGAGAAATACATCGGGGTACATAATTACATGTAATGTTTCATGGAATGATAGCTATTCTCACAAGAGTCCAAGTTTCTCACATTCAGTAGTTATGTGACATTTTCTGCTTCTATTTTGTAAGAAACATTTTTCTTAGTGTTGCAATTGTAAAAAACAGCTGAAATAAATACATGACTATGGTGTATTTGAGTGGCCCTAAGAAAAACTCACTTTGAAGGAAAAAATTAAAACCACCATTTAAAGCTTCATGTTTGGGAGCTTAAGTTTTCACTTTTGGATACCTGGATGTGGCCGGCACACATCACAGAACCAGGCTATGCTTCTGGAAGGCCACAGCACAAACACCTTTGGACAATTGGCTTTCTTGGCCTAGAAATGCTAATGAATTTACTCTGGTTCACAGAAAGCAAGGCTCCAGTCATCATTATCTGGAAAGACATTCTGTTCCATCTTGGTGGATGATATTTCAGCCTTATCTTTGCCACTGTCACATCCCAATTTCTCAGGATGACGACTCAGGTTCGCCGATTCCCAGGTCAGGATTAAGATGAAACAACGCCAGGGATCCTTTAACTCACAAACCTCAACTTTTATTCGCTCACAACAAGAATTGGCATGAAACTATGTCAGTAAACTGACACGTGCTATCCATACGTCACCAAACATATACTACAGGCCTTGCTTATTTGGGGATCAGTTCAGGGAAGACAATAAGGAGAGCCCTCCCGTTGGGTCACGAGGCTCAGAGTGGACCCCCTTGCTTTCTAGACTCCTTCTCAGAGAAGGCCTAGGGGCAGCTGGATCCAGTCCTAGTCCCAGACTTGGTCAACAGTTTATGTCTAAAGGGATGAGGTGTAGGGATTATGAAAAAGGAGAGAGAAAGAGAGAGCAAGGCAGAGAGATGAAGAGGAAAAGAGAATGATTTCACCAGCCCTGGGTGCAGCATTGGTCCCACCAGCCTAAGGGTCCAGTTCCCGAGGGCACGCACATGTGGGGCTTCAATCTGTGCCCTTTTATAGTCTCCTTGCCCCTCCTTTGGGCAGGCATTAAAACTCGTTAGGCTAACTAGCTGTCATGTGTGGTTTGTGCTTTCAGAACCTTCAGGAAATGGGTCAGTGGGCTTGGGGTTCGTCTGGGGAGTAACTTCTCCCTCCCTGCAAGTATGGCTGTTCTTTGACCTTTGGCCATATATGGTGAGCTGCCCCGCTCAGCCTATCAGAAGAGGGAACTGCGCATCCTCTGACCTGCCTGCGGTCCGTCGCTGGGCAGGCTTTGTTGGTCTGCAGAGTGTGCCATTAAGCAGAACTTGCCCCACCACAATGTTTGAGACATTAACTCCTTCAGTCTCTGACAGCCACTTCTGAGGGGGGACAGAGGCCATCAATCCTTAGGAAACTATCCGCACCAATTCATCACTATATGTGACCATTTCCACTTCCATCTCAATGCAAGGTGTGCTTTTTCTGCCAAGACTTCTAAAACATTATAGGATACATGTTAAAAGGAAAAAAAAAAAAAAAGAAATCCCCTACTACAAGACCCTGTTGTCCACACAGGTTCTTTTTTCCCCTGGAAAGCGGATGAAAGAGACCATGAGACACACGTGACATCTTACTGCGTAGCTTAATGCACTACTGGCAGCTGCTTGGATGCTACAGCCATAAGGGTGGCAAAAGAGCCTATATACAAGAGATTAGCCAGGAATTTGGGAGAAAGAAAACCAAGTGGCAATCAAACTGGCTGAAGAATATAGAGGGAGCACAGAGAGGATTGTACAAGAAGCACCTGCCTGTCAAAATGCTCTGAGTATATATTTATCTCCCTTTAACTATTTTCCATAAGTCAGACAGCACTGGTAGCTGCAAATTCAAGCACCCTCAGAATCCTTGGATATCAGCTTGGCCCTGTGATCCAATAGCAGTAATTATCTGTCATTGTACAAGAGCACCTGAAAGCTGTTTGTGTATAGCTAGAACACTTTATGCTATAATAGAAAAGCAAAATTGTATCTGCTACTTGAAATTGCTGGGTGAGATTTTTTATTACTACCTCTGAGATATAACAGTTCTTCCCCCCTCACCCCCTGACCCCCCTTTCTTCCTTTTCTTTTCTGGCAGATAGACCCAAAAATAATCAGGAATCTTGATTGCAATCTGTAGGACATTGTCTTCAATGGTACATAAACACTGAACAAAAAAAAAAGGACATTTATTGCTAGCTGTAATACTGTGAAGAACTTTATTTTAATAAGATAAAGTCAAATAATTACCCTTTGGCTTCTATTTAATTACATGAGAAAGTTAGTACTAAATGCTGCACCTTAAGAATACTGAGTTAGGATTTTCTTGTTTATATCCTGAAAATTTTCTCTGGGTATTGTCTGTTATATGAAAGTCACAAAAGTATCACAAAAATAAATAAATGGAGCAGCAAGATTTTTAAAAGAAAGAGAGGGTAATGTAGAGTACAACAATATATGAACAGCTGAACCTTGGTCTCAAATCTGATTAGCCTTACATCAGCTTGTAAGTAATGGCTAGTTCGTATTTTACTAAAATTTTTCATCCAGTGATCTTTATTTGGGGGCTGTTTGGGATTATAGGAGACTAATTTTAATCCAGCTACGAATGGACCCCATTGTCTCTATTGACACTGAGCATACCTAAAAAGCAGACACACTCTTACTGTCTTATGTTGCAGGCTGCAATATGGGACTGCTTTTGCAAAAAGCAATCAGAAAACCAAGACATTCTATGTCTACTGTAGTTTTAATTTTAAATATGGATCTAGATACATATAAGATTTTCTGTGACGTGCGGAAACGGACTCCACAATCAGTGAGATTGTAAAGTAGGTATGTTCATTCAGTGCTGGGCAGCACGGGGCGTAGTCCCACCAAAGTCGTGCGCGCCCGACTCGGCAGTTCGCTTCAAGTTTATACAGTCAAGTGTTACATATTCACAATACGCCTATATATATGCATGACCTATCCCTGCTTCATATTAAAATTAGCTCCGAGAGGTCATTTCCATAGTCTCCTCTCAACTGCGCTTGTACAGTGCCTCCTTATGGTGGTTGTCTGGTGGTCGTAGAGATGAAGATAGATGACTCCTCTTCGTCACCGCTAGTAACCTCTTTTCTTGCGCAGGCTCAGTGATTTCTTGGTATTCACCCAAGCCGCAAGACCAGTCTTAGCTGGCTCTTGGGGCCAGCTCCTGCTTCTTATCAGGAACTGTCTCTGCCTCATTGGCTGGTTCTTAGGACCAGCTCTTCTTATCAAGGACTGTCTCTACCTCAGCTAATTTCAACAATGTAAGCGCTAAACATCACCTTTCAGCCCCTTTATTATGTCTACTGAAATTCTTTTGACTCCTCTTGTCTCATCTGGAAGACATTTTTTATAATAATTTAGCACAGAACTCTATTCAATCAGAAGTTAAAAAAAAAAACCTCCCATGGAGGTGATACCGTTCATAGGTTTCAAATGAAATTTAGGAGTCTAAGTCAGTAGACAATTCTAAGGTCTCACTCGTCAGTGAAGGTGCCATAATTAATGCCCCAATGTTTCCTCCTCCTCTAGTTGATAGGAATGGAAGAGAAGATGTCAAATCATCATAAACTTTTGTAACAACAGATATGAGACAACGTCAGAACCTCAGCTAACACCTTCCTCCCTAAAACAAAACCATAAACTGGAAATGCTAACTTACATGATGAATGTGCACCTTGCTTTGGAAAAAAAAAAAAAAGAAGAATCCTCAAAGGTTCATAAAAAAAGAAATAAAGGACCTTTATAAAGATGGAAGGGCCTTTGAGAGGTCATTTAACTCCTCCTCCATCCCTGAGAAAGGATCAGCCATCCCTAATTCCCTCATTACCTGCTCTCACAAACCTTCAGTGATGGAGACCCTGCAGGCTTACTGGACAATCTCTTTCACTGCCTCACTTAACAAGTTAAAAGTTTTCCTCACATTTAACATGGATCTTTCTTGCTGTGACTTAAACCTATTACATCTAGTCTCTACCCATTTTGGACATTAATAGATTATTCCCTTTTCTTTGCAACAGCTTTTTCGTGTCGGAAGCCTGTTGTTGCATCCCCCTCAGATTCTTCTTCCTTTTACTAAAACAGCTGCAGGCCTTTCTCTTTTCTCATAAATAATGCCTTCTAGATCTCGAGACAAATGACTGTTGCTTTTCTTAGTGCACTACAATTGGTCTACATCTTCCTGAGATGCTTCTTGAAACATCAAACAGCGTGAGGTCTTACCAATGAGAAATATTACTAAAGGATTATTCCACTGGTCTGGCAAACATATTCTAGTACAATGATCTTCCATGTACCTGCATGGCATTAAAAGGTTCATTTGGCTTGTGATCCACAGTAATTCCCAGAGTCTCTCCACAGAGCAACTACCTACCCAGTTGTTTCGCATCTTGTGAACCAGGTTTTTGTGAACCTGATTACTCCTACCTCCTTTACTGAGGTTTTTTTTTAATGTCAAAGTTTTTTGTTCAAACCATCTGCAAATATTATTTTTAATTATTAAATGTGCTCTAACTTCCCAGATTTGGGTTGTTGGTAAATCTAATGCTTTTCATTTTGTTCTCTACATTGCTAGTAAAAACACTGAACACAAAAGACCTCACCTGTGACACATCTGCTGAATTTGACTAGATGCTTCCTTCCAGTTTGACAGTGAACCCACTGATATCTATTCTTCAGGTACTGTTATCCAATCGATTCTTCACTGCAGATTGTATTTCTTCACCTTCCCTATGAAAATATCATAGGAGACTTTGTTAAGAGCCTTACTAGAGCTAAGATACAGAAGAGAACACAAGGTCTGCTACAGAAGGAAATCAGGTAGGTTTGATCTGACTTGCTAATATGAAAACAGTTGGCTGCTATTCATCTTTTTCTTATCTTCTAGATGTTTACAAGTATTTGATACCATTATTCATTCTAGTTGTTTTTTCATGGGATTGACATTTAGATGCCTGACCTATAATTTACTAATTCTCTACAAAAAAAAAAAAGAAAAAAAGCAAACTTTCCTCTGTGTGTATATATGTATTTAATCTTCTGTACCATGCCTACTTTTCACATTAATGGTTCTGAAAGTGGTCTGGGGTCTTCTAGGATAAAGTTTGTCAGGCCCAACTCATGTGACAACAGCTATCTTGCCATATTACCCTATAAACTGTATTTTTTCTATGCTGTAGACTGAGTTCTACCCCCCATGTTTTTGTGATAATCATACCTTAGAAATCATCCTTGTAGACAGATCACAAAGGTTTTAAAATCTGATATCACATCTTTATGGAATACATTTGTAAGAGAACCCATCTAATTTTAACTGTTTTTATAGTTGTTGCAAGATTTATCTCCAAAACAATCCTCCCTGGTTGTGCAATGGAGTCATAGCATATGCAACACAGACACTCATACCTAAATTGTCCTTCATCTAGCTACTGATAGTGAACACAGGCCAGTCAGGCTTTAGTGCAAGTAAGTCAAGCCTGCCAGAAACCCCAGGTACCTACTCTGACTATTAATTAGAGCTGAAGGTTCTGCTGCTACATTTTCCACGCTAATTATTATCCTTGTCAGTTAAGCTAAACTTAAAGATATAGTAGATATGCATGCCAATGCTTCAGTAACTCAGCTGATAAGATAGATAGAGAGAGAGAGAGAGAGAGAGATGGATATCTCCAAACATCACAGTCATGTGTCCCTTAATAAAATAGCAGCAGTGATGAGGGAAGAATCAATAGAGTTAAGCTGCTTTCTGTTTATGGTATTCTATTGGCAATAGACTGTTATTTCCTGTAATTCCTTCTTTATGTGTCACTGTGACAAATTGTTTTGTGGCAGTGTTTTATTCTTTAATCAAAAAGACTGAATTCAAATTGTTCTTTGCATTAATTATCTATCAGACTTGTTGGATAGCTCAGATTAGTTACTTATTCCCTATATTTTAATTTACTGACTGCATAAATATGTAAATGCTTAGGACATAAATTTAACCCACTTTAGTAGAAATTTAGACCAGCAAGATACATAATCATATATGTACTGCCAATATATATAATAATTTTAATATATAACTCAAATGCATAAAGCAAAACATATGAAAACAAGCAAATTAGTTTTGAAATATGATACAGTATCTAAGTAACTATAATCACTCACTATACATTCATGAAATAAAAATTAAGCATACAACATATTACTACCATTTACTATTTTCCTTACTATTCCCTTAGAGTTCACTTTGTGAAGAACATTTTATTGATTGAAACTATAATGAAAATGGTTTGGAAGCCAATGATACAGGTTCCAGCACTGAAACGTTTTGGAAGACCTTTGTAGTCCACTTGCTAAGTCTCAGGCACAACCCAACATATAGAAGGAACATACGTGCAGAGAAATGCTGAAGCCAAGGAGGAGAGCAGGGAAGGGATGGCAGAACTGGAAGCATATTTCAGGTTCAATGTAACATAATTTTAAATTAGTGCTGGAGCATTCAACTAGAATAACATTTTCAGAAGCCATTAGTGTACTCCAGCGACAGGCAGAGGACACCCGGAGGAGCCATATGAAGCAACACCTTCCCTATTTTCCCTTCAGGGCTTGGTGCGGCCCAGACCTTCACATTCAGATCAGGAAAAGGAAGGGGAAGGGAAAAGGAGTTATTTTAAGCTGTATTAGGACAAACTTTGTGTGAAGGGTGTTTAAAGCTGGAACAAAATATTTTGTCTGCTCCAGTCCTACACCCTCCAAATCATTCATTTCCCCCATGAACAGAACTCACAATTGACTGAACTTGGAAAATGCTCGTGGAGTTATTCATCTGATTTCTTCATTTTGTATCCACAGTAAAGCAATCTGCTTGATTGCCAAGAGACTTTTTTTGTTCAGTTGAATTGGGAGAGGGGTCAGAGAAGAGGAGAAGAAAAAGAGGTTTCAGGGAAAATGAAAACCATGCAAGGAAGAAATAGTAATTCAGGTCAAGTTAAAGTGTAGAGTTTGTTGGGAGACAAGTGTTTGGTTTTGTCTCATGGTTACTTAACCTTTTTTCTTAACTCCCACTCTTTGTCAGTTACTTATTTCAAAAAGAAAAGGCCATTTCAACATGAGAAGATGAACTATTTCTTTTTAAAAATGTCAAAACTATTTCAAGTGTTCAGCTATTAGAACATTTTAACATTTTTGAATACTCTCTCTTCCACTTTTTTTGGCTAAAGGTATTTGCCCACACAATCTCTTTAGAACTGCATGTAATTGTGATTTTACTATTTGCTAAGGAAAAAAAGCAACAACCCAAAGCTAGCTGCTATTGAAAAGCACAAGATTGCCTGGGTAATAATTATTTGTTGCATTTGTGTGGCTTTAGGCTTTACATCTAGAGATTACTGGGGAACTCGTATTTTTAAACCAAATTCTTTGGGATATGTAGAAATCTCTGTGGATCCTGAAGATTTAAGTTGTTCACATCATGCTTTCTCTTTAGAAAAGAACCAAGTTTGTATTCCTGATAAACAGTGTGCAAAAAAATACAGAAGACTTCAGTTAGAGGTATGTTCCCCAAACCCTCAAAGATTAGGAATTTTTTAAAAATCCCTCTCCTATTAGAACACCATTAAAACATTTCAGGGGCAATTTTTTGTTATTTTTAACTATAAAAATAGACACAGAAAGACACTCTGTTTTAGAGCAGTTCAGTGGCTAGGTTACACATGTGGGAGACAGCCCTGTCTTTTCTCAGTACCCTCTATTGGATCTGTTCAGCATTACAAAAAAGCCATCAAGAGTCGTGTCTGCCCCTGGCTTCTCCCACACCCCGAGGTGAGAACTCTAATTAGTAGGGTAAAGAGAATCAGTCTGTCTCTCTCTGTGTTTGAAATATTAATGAGGCTGACAGTTTGGGTGGTGCACAGGATGAGGGTAAATATATGACTACTGAGAGAGCATGAATACCCAGTTATATTAGTGGTACTTAGGTAAAGGGAAACTACAGGTTTAGGATGTGAAGTAGTCTGCTAGAACATGAATTCACTACCAGCCCAGGGGGAAGACTCCCACCTACTTCAATCTGAAACCTGGTTGTATCAAGTGAGTGTGCGATATAGCTATGCCCATATCAAGCTGAATCGCAGTTTGCAGTAATTTTCTCAGTAGCTCTTACAGCAGGTTATTTTTTAATTAAACCTTAAATTAATTATCTCTCTATCAAAATTAATTAGCTCTCACTCCATGCATTGTGGTTGTTGTTTTTTTCTTATAAGCAAAAGCTCTGCTAGCGTCAGGCTGTTTGTGGCTATCTGTCGTGGTTTAACCCCAGCCAGCAACTAAGCACCATGCAGCTGCTCACTCACTTCCCCCCAACCCAGTGGGATGGGGGAGAAAATCAGGAAAAGAAGCAAAACTCATGGGTTGAGATAAGAATGGTTTATTAGAACAGAAAAGAAGAAACTAATAATGATACTGATAACACTAATAAAATGACAACGGTAATAATAAGATTGGAATATACAAATGATGCGCAGTGCAATTGCTCACCACCTGCTGATCGACACCCAGTTAGTCCCCCAGCGGCGATTCCCCCCCCCCCCCCCCCCCAGTTTATACACTAGATGTGACATCACATGGTATGGAATACCCCGTTGGACAGTTTGGGTCAGGTGCCCTGGCTGTGTCCTGTGCCAACTTCTTGTGCCCCTCCAGCTTTCTCGCTGGCTGGGCATGAGAAGCTGAAAAGTCCTTGACTTTAGACTAAACACTACTTAGCAACAACTGAAAACATCAGTGTTATCAACGTTCTTCACATACTGAACTCAAAACATAGCACTGTACCAGCTACTAGGAAGACAGTTAACTCTATCCCAGCTGAAACCAGGACACTATCCCAACACGAAATTCCACATCTGGTCATAGCACAATGTCTAATCTTTGTTAAATGGAGGAGTATTACCTTCTGTATGTAAAGAAAAGTTAGTCTGCCAGCCTTTTAGTGATATGGGAAATTTATGTGAAGAGAAAAACTGTTCCCTCCAGAAACAGTTTTTTCCAAACGAGTCCAGTTTGTCTCTTCACTCACTGTATCCTTTGGGGTGCTTACTGCTCTTCTAATAAGGAAATCAACTTCTTTGCCTGTCATTTCTGGAGATACCTGCTGAGAAGGCTTGGTTTACTTTTTAATCCTCTTTGTCAATGCTAGTGCCAAGATCAAATGTTTGTACAAACAACTCTTCATTGTGCTAATGAGAGACAGGATTTAGCTGGAACTACTTTTTCCTTTAAAGTCTCAGAAAGTTGCACAAGGGTTTCGCTACAAACCAAGTCCTCAGGAACAAAAGCCTTTACTTGTTGCTGTAGCCCTGGGGAATGTAGCATTTCTGTAAAAAGTGGTCCCTCCCTGTCCTAAGGATCCATTGGTGATGACCTGGCATGGGTGAAAAGCATGACTCCAGTAAGAACCAAAACACTGAGTTAGACCATGCCACTACACCCACTTCTGCCATAGCAGGCAGCAGCAAAACACTGTGCCAATATACTGTTGAGATATCCTCACCTTGCCTCTCTTAAATGCATCCAATTCTTGTAGAGGCAAAGTAGCGATAATCAGCGCTCAAAGCGTTGAAGAATAATGATTAGAAATAGGACAGGCCACAGCAGGGGAAAATTTTTTTATTTCACCACAATCCTATCACAGCTTCTCAAAGGCATCCAAACATTAATGCGTCAGCTTTTTCAGTCAGGTTTAATTTTATCTCTTAGCTTTTCTAGCTAGTAGAGGGGACAAGCTGTTGCTGTGGATAGTTCAGTAATACATATATGCAGGATAAAACTGCTCTGAAAAATAGATACTAAAGCAACTTCAGGACACTGATGAACTAACTACAAGTTCAAAGACAAACATGAGGATTATGACAAACTTCAAAGATATTAATTAGGAGAAATTTTAGTTAAAGGTCTACCACACGTGCCATGGAAAGACAGACTGAAATACCAAACCACCAAGTGCTGTTCATAGATGCAAACGGAGAGACAGGAAGAAAAGGGTCTGGTAATGCACTGGCTGGTTTCCAAGATACTGCTTTCAGCTCTAGTGTTCCCCATTCCTGAAGGATGGGAAGCAGCAGAAAGGGGTCTAGCAGCAGGCAGCATGCAGAAGTGGTCATCCATAGGCTGGAAACAGATCTTCGTGTACAAGGCTTAAAGAGATCTTAAGACACTTGGCACATTCATCTCATTCAGCACATTTCTCTGAAACACCTATGTTTTGAAACAGTTAGATACACAAAGTGGTGAACTGGGTGGGTCTTTGATTTGATTCACTGCTGTAATTCCAGCATTCCTACAGGATGTGCAAAGAGCTGGAAGAAAGATAAGCTCACACTATCCTAGGTTTATAAAATTCCTGAAATGCAGCAGACCCCTCCTCCATTGCAGCAGTAACGAATTCCCTCAGTTCCTAATTACTCTGATTTATAATTCAGTAATCTTTAACAGTCAAGTGCGTACATGTACTGTGTGCATGTGGGTACAAAGGCAGGGAGAAGAAATCAAGGAATACAACCATGGGCCATATGCTGGAAGGTATCTGTCCATTTCCAGATCAGGCCAAAGGAGAAATACCTACTGCCTTCAAGGACAGGACACCTGCATGAATCCTTCTTCAGTTCTGGGATCAATATTTTCTTCACCTGCCCAGGCTGACAGTCTGCAATCACTATCACAGTATCACCAATAGGGTACAATATACAAGCATGGGCAAAGAGGCAGATGATAAGATAAGGTTTTATTAGGCTGAACCCTAATCATGAGATTGTACGCAAGTAATTACTCCTAATCAAAATGCTATCACTCAGTTCAGGTATATAGGCAGATGAGAAGCCCTGGCCTGAGGTCAAACTACCAGGAAAAAATGTGAGAGTCTGCTGGACACTGTACAAAATTGGAGAAGGTAAGTAGCTGGCAAAACCTAAAGTGGTCTAAAACTATTAAGGCAATAGTGAATAGTGGGATAAACTACCAAAGTGAAAGGGAAGTATCAGAAACTCCCCTAGGGTGAATAACTTCAAAGTACAGTGAAAGGGGGTGCTGGCTTAGCAGAGGTTCTCACCAAGCCAGAATTAACAAATAAGAGCTTAAAATCAGCAAACCCAGGGCTAGTGGGCTTGGGCTCATTATGTGGGAGAAGTGAAAAAAGGAATATTAGGCAAAGCAAACCATGCAATCAGGGCTGTTCTGGGTCCCTCTGAGCAGCCCTGCAGCTGATCAGCTCAGCTCGGGCTGGTGCAGGTCAGGGAACCTGCCATTCTGACTGCACCCCATGTCTGGCTGGCTTCTGTAGCCCAGGAGACCGGACTGCTGTCCTTCACGTGAATGCAGGCACACTGTAAAAGGGATGGTGGAGGGACTGGACCTGCCCTAGCACAGACATGACTTAATAGCATGCTGATGCTACAGGCTTGGCTTCCTCTCCTACTTCTCTCTGCTAAGGAAAATCAACAGGTTAGTTGCAGTTCATTTGGGAGCACTTGGCCATCAATCTGATCCACTTTTCTATTAACTCCCACCACAGACTCTGAACAGTACTCAGTTAGCAGTAATTTAATCCTTACTGATCAGAACTGGGAAAGGAAGTGATCACATAGACACAAAGTACTTGGAAGAACAGGAGCTGGACCAGAGTTACAAGGTCAAACAATATGGCACCTCCGTGGTTTGCATTGCATTCTCACTGTACTGTTGCTGTATTTTATGACTATATGCTAGGCATCCTTGCAGACTTCCTAGACTCCTGTGAGATTTTCCAGGAATTTGAACAGAAGTTTAATGATGCCATCTTGGCAGAGCAGATCTTTTTGTGGTATATGGTGATTCTAGTGGTAAATTATTCTATATAGTAAGAGCAGTATAATTTTCCAGTCCAGAGTCTAACATAGCAAGTCATTCTGGATATTACAGAAAAAAAATACATTCTCTTTGTTAAAGATGATTATATACTGTATGACATTCAGTGTCCAGAAAAGTATAGACTTTTAAATTAAAACAGAAGTGCTTTAATGGCCAAACCTTATTTACTTTCACAATTTTTACCAAGTATTTCTCTGCATCAAATAAGGAATACCTGTCATGGGATTTTATAAAAAATTGGTATAGCATATACATGATTTAATAGCTCAGAGCTGCTTAAAATGTAGCATCTAGTGACCTTTATTTGAATTATTTCCCTTGAAATGGAATGGTTATTTCCAGAGTACAAACATGTAAATTGAATAATTCTAAATTAAAAAACCATCTGTATAAATCTTTGCAGGCAAAATTTACCACTTTATTTCAGCATTCGTTCCACTTAAGCTGGAGAGCAATAGAATTCATCTACAAGCAGTCCTTTCAGAACAACTCTACAGGGACTACAGAATCCTCTTTATGAGAAGTGTCAAGACCCAGTATGTTTTAAAACCATGCTATTACAGCACCTATATCAAATCTTTGCAGAAAATTAAAAAAAAAAAAAGGGGGGGGTGGAGAAACAAGCAAAAAGTCCCACCACTTTCCAAAACATGAGATGGTATGGATGGATGAGTGGCAATGACAAAAAACAGATAAAATTGGACTTAAAGAGTTGGCTTTTAAAGTTTAGCTCTTGCATCACATTTTTTCCAAAAGCATTAATTGTATTGCTTATACAGTGGAAAGGTTCTAACTCCAACATAATACATGCTTATTTAGGTTGCTAATCCTTAGAGACTGAACCATGCACAGTTCCTTTCACCCTATAATGAAGTACAGCAAAAGAACAAAAGTATTGTTTCAGCATGTATGTAGGTAAACATGATTAGTCACATAGGAGAGGAGGAGAAAAATGTTCCTGAAAGATATTACTGGAGACAAGGAGCGTTTGGTGGAAGTAACACAATTGTTTTGCTCTGGTCCCTAGATGTTCACAGCTAGAGGCAAGATCTTCAGCATGATCTGGTAGAGCCTTTATGCCAAAGGGGAAGGAAGAAGTGATGAGCACAATTGGATTTCATTTGTATTTTTTCATCATTTCATATGTAGATGTTCAAGAATAAATATTGATATTTCATTAACTACCTTAAAGCTGTAAATTTACAAATTTAATGTACATAATTTGAATATTAATACCAATTCACCTGCTCTGGACCATATCCCAAACTGATGAACTTGGGTGGTGTTGTCCATACATAAAAAGCAATTTGGACACAATCATACTCTCCCATGGGACACCTCAGTGTGGGAAAAATGAGAGAAAGAAAATTCCACCATATTTTCTTCCTGGAAGTTTTCTTCCCATTCATTCTAGTAGGGAAGTAGAATTTGGAGCAAGGTCGCTATGTTTTGGATCTCATCACTGGGTTCCTGTTCTCTGAAATAAAAGATCTCTCCAAACAAAGGAGAGGAAAGGCAGGGGACAAAGCAAGGAACTAGAGAAGAGTTTCTCCTCTTAAAGAGCTTGCTGAGATGGAAAGTTTCAGACAGTTAAAACCAGGAGTGTTTTGGGAAAACCTGAAGCATCTGGGAGGAAAGTGTTGTACCAAAAACCCAGCCAAAGGCTTAGAGCAATAGGCAGATAGTCCTTTCTGCTCACCGTGTTCCCTCAATTCGTAATGAAATATGTCTGTCTTTCTTACCCCTTTACTTTGGGAAAAAACAGCAGTGACAGTAATGAGTAAATGAGACACTGCACCCAGGCACAATTCCTTTAAACTGATACCGAAAAGATCTAAATGCAATGTCAAAATAAAGGTGCAAGAATCTAATTGTGGTCCTAGAAATAACCTCAGAGTAATGGCACACGTTACCACTAGCACAGCAGTAAGAAGAAATAACAGATCTACTGTAGATCTATGCAATATTTTTTTTTTTGCTTTTCTGGGAAAAGACAATTCCACTGCATGATATTTTTGTCTGCTTGAAAATTCCTGCAACGTGAATCAATGGGCACATCCATGTGCAAGGAGTTTAGCTGAATTCTTTAACTCACTCAATTGAAAATGAGTAAAAACTACTTTTCTAGTTTAGTAGCAGGTTAGCACGCATCTTCCAGACACGTACATTTCTCTTGCAGATACAAGGCAGAAGGTAAGGAGACCTATGGTATCTATAGCTCATACTACTGGTACACAGTATTCCATGGCCCTAAAATGAAAGATATTTCTTCTAAGCTGTGTAAATTTGCAGAGATTAATCTCCATCTTTGATTTTTTTTTACTATCCAATCAGCATACTAACTCATTTCACTCATCTTTATAAATAGCATTTGTCTTCCTATTGCCATTCAAATATAATTTACACTAGGCAGCGAGATTACAGACCTTGATTTTATATGAAACATCTTTGAGTCATAGTGAGCAGAATGACTCACTTCCATGATCACTGTTCAGTAAAATGATTCTGGGATATCAAAATTATCTGTTCTGTCTAGTCCACCCCATTCTATTTATTTTCCTTAAGTTTGACTTCTGATGAGCGCTGATTTAAGGCAACATTTCCAGTTTGCCCCCATTGTTTTTCAGACCAATATTTCACTATTACGTCTTCCAGATCAGAAGACCTGCTATTTTTGTAACCATTGTCAAAGGCAGTATTTTGCTTCAGATAGATAGCTTTTGCATTCTGATTCAGAGTCCAGTCAGCAATATCAATATGAGATCCCAGTGGGAAAGAAAGAGATGCTTGATCCTCAGAAAAGCTCGCTCTGACAGACAAGGAAAAATCTTGTCTGATTGATTTAGTGGAATGCAAAATCTAGGAAGTTATCTATGTGGTGCATGTGACACGAGGTTAATTTTAGGCTTAGTTCTGGACTCCCCAATAGAAGAAAGACATGGATCTATTGGAGTGAGTCCAGCAAAGGGTTATGTAGGTGACTAAGAGATGGAAGTATCTGACATACGAGGAGAGGCTGAAAGAGATGGGTCTGTTCAGCCTGGAAAAGAGAAGGCCCAGGGGGGATCTTATCAATGTGTATAAATACCTGATGGGAGGGGAGCTAAAGAAGATAGACCCAGACTCTTCTCAGTGGTGCCCATTGATAGGACAAGAGTTGAACATGAGAACAGGTTGCCTAGGGAGGCTGTGGAGTCTCTGCCTCCATAGATATTCAAAATCCAAGTGGATATGGTCCTGAACAACCTGCTTTGAGCAGGGGCGTTGGACTAGATGGCCTCTGGAGGTGCCTTTCAGACTCAACTGTTCTGTGATTCTGTTAGGAGTTAACTTAGTTGCACTTGATAACAAACCATCCTCAGGATGTGTACTGTACAGCATGTTAGAGGAATACTAAATAGATCTCTGCTCCCTGAGTCATCACTTTTGCTTTAGTAACAAAATAGAGTCATAGTTAATGTGCTTCCTGTAACCTTGTTTGGCAACTGTGTTTACACTAAAATACCTGCATGCCTAAATAGCCAAGGTAAGGGTCTTTAATCATCAGTCTGCAAAAGCGGGAAACATTTGATTCTTTCTGCAGTATGCTAGCAAGCAAAGAAAAGATGAAGAAAAAAGAAGAGTGAAGTCAATTGTATGCAAGAGAGTGTGCATCCTTCAATTTCGAGGTAAATAAAGCCTATTAGCAGTAAACATATCATGGAATTTTGTATGAAACAGATCAGCTTAGTGCAATAATTTTATTAGAAACTTCAATTGTGAGTTAATCAAAAACACTAATTAATCTTCCAAGTGGAAGTGCTGATTTCTGATGCATCAAGCTACAAATAATTCTTTCTCTTTTAGGAAGCAAAGTAACCTGAGAAGTATCATTGTAGAGGAAGAACAGAGGTAAATTCCCATGCAGGCATGCAGGTACTATGCTGAAAACTGACTGGAAAGCAGTCTTTCTACAAGCTCTATAATTCTACTACTTTTAACTCATCCCACTCCAAAAATATCACTGACTCTGACTCTTGCATTTTAACAGCAACGGCAGAAGAAAAAAAAAAGAAGGTGCAGCTTACTCAAATTCTGGCTTCCCCTGTAAGGGCGCTGACCTTACCTTCTTTGAAATCCTGACCAGAAGAATAGCGTCTGACTGAGCAGAATCTGGGGCAACAGCAAATGCTTGCATATCTCAAAAACTGTACCACTAGGCCAGATCTTGGAGAATAGACCCATTTTCTCTCATGCATTAAACCTACAATTGATAGACTAGAAGAACCTCCTTTTCCCTTTCCTCACCAAAAAGCAGAGGCCCAGAAATGTCAGACGCTCATTCTGCAGCTGGCTAATGCTGTTGACAAGGCAAAGGAGCCCTGGCCAAGCAGAAGCAGTTCATTTTCATCTCTACAAGGTGCTTTCACTATAATTTACATAAAGCCACCCTCTGACCCATTTCCTAGAGGTGAGGGAAACAAAAAGCTGACCGTGCAGGGGCAAAAGAAAATACAGAAACTGAGTAAGGGATTTACTTTTCAAAGTTAACATCCTGGCTAGTCCCAAGGATTTTATGCCCTCTTACCACTTCAAACTGTTTTTTGTGCTTCCATACCTCGTATCTTCAAAATAGATGTCTTCCCTCCAAATAAGAAGCTATTAATAGGTAATCAATGGCATTTCCTTTGCTTTCCGAGAATCTATTCTAAAATTACTTCCAATGTCCATGCTATTACCCTATCATAAATGCAAATTTATCTGTCAGTCCCTCCTTCCTAATGAATAAGTTGCATTACATATAGGAGGCAGAGCATGACTAAATAGTAATCCTAGAATATCTGATTTATTACAGATTCATACCCTTCATTAACATAGAATATTTTGTACCCACAGTCTTCTCCTAGGCAACCTACCTGCTTTTCTGATGCAGAAGGTGGGATAACGGTGTCCCTGTTTCTTGTTAAAATGTACTAATTTTTCATCCTGCTGTGGCATAGATGTTTTTTATAAGCAAACACATAAAGAATGATCCAGTTTGTCAAAGTGCAGCTGGGGCAGCATATTCTCCTACTTACATTTTACAACAAAATATCTAAAGAAGTCATACTGATGATGCAGAGAATGTGGAGTTTGGTTTACATCAAAGGAATTTATGAAAGTTAATGCATATCGAAAATAAAAAGGCATCTGAGTCACTGCACAAAAGCTATTTTTGAAGTTATATATCAAATATACTTACGTATGATATAGAAAGACTGTGCCAGCTATGGCATGCATATCCCTCTACTGTAATTAATCCTTGCAAGTGCTTTCAGTCATTTTAGATCTACATTTACTTCTGCCTCACACAGTTGTGGTGTTATCTCAGTTTTAACCATCTGTCACAGACATCAGAAAAAATGACTTAAAGATCATAAAAACAATTTTTAAAGCATTCTGGTTTTCATACTTTACAATTTCTGTAGGCCCGCACATATAATCAAGGCAAAAAGCACCATGTTACTGAATGAGAATGGAAAGGTATCAACAAAGAAGCTCCTGCTTTCATGAGGCCTTTGCTTAATATACATACTTAGGTCTTGCATCTTTCACATCATGGGTCACATCTTACATTTCAAGCTCCTCTCTGTTTCTAAAGAAAAGATCCAATGGAAATAGCAGGGGAGGAAGAAATCTTTTGGCAGATAAGCAGTTGCCAGGGTGTCTTTTCATGCTTCAGCAGTCATTAGGACTCTTACCCAAGAGCTATGCCATTAATGAGAAGTCTAATGACTTCCATTCCTTTTCTTAAAGGATTCAGTATGTCAGCAGTATTTATGAGGAAGCCTGCTGTAGCTACAGGGACATTATGTGCTTCACTATATTTCAAGCTGAGAGATGCTGAAAATGGAGCATTAGTTTATCTACTTTGGCGGGGGGGGGGGGGGGGGTAAACGGTCTCCCTTTCCCTCCCTCCTTTGTAAATAAATGTGCTACATTTCTTGCAGCCTGAAGCTAGAGAAATGTCTTCAGGCTTGTCGCCAGATCTATTTTCCTCCAAATATCTACCAAATCACCAGAAGCTCTTATTAACTGAGTGAACTGAACCTTCAGACAACAACTGTTCCAGTCCCTCCTGGGGATTTTCTATCTGCGTATAGTAAATAAATCAAAAAGTTTGGAGTTCTGTACACTTATTCATTTAGTTTGCTTTATTTTTCAAAGTAATCAATGGACTTAGCATTTTATAAGCAAAATGGTGGTTTTTAACACCAAACAATTCTACCAATTAAGAAAAAAAAAAAAATCCATCTAGATGGATCTGTTTTCAGATTTCTTCTCATGACATACTTCCTTTTCAAATTTTCTGAGCGGAAATTTGTTTTCCTCACCTTCCTGAGGCCATGGAAAGTAGTTAAGGTCCCAGTTTTGGAAACACATACTGGCTTAGTCACTGAAAATGTTCCTAATATCAACAGTGACATTGCTCATGTGTGGAAAAAAGCATGACCTTAAACATTTGTAAGAAAGACCTACCTTGATTCTTTACTGTTTCCAGTTTATCCTCTGGCACCTATGTTATCTACCAAGTATTTTATTTAATACAAGTGCACCTGTCAGGATATTAATTTAAACTGTCTCCTGTTATTTGCCAAGTTACCCATCTACCTAAAGGATTAAATATATGAAAAAGAATCATGGAAGTGCAGTGATATTCAATAAGATTAGAACTCTTTGAAGTGTAGAAATACCATTGGAATACTAATTCAGCTCTTAAAAAGCTTAAATTGTTCCCCCAACACCTTTACTTTGCTATCATTTCTGAACGAAGCAGAAAGCAGATTCCCTCTTCTTCTCCACTCTTCCAAATAGCTTTAAAGGCACTGTTGATACACTTGCTATCCATTCCATCAGCAGTTGCTTTAAAAATGAAATAAGTTATATTTCAGGCCCAGTTTCATGATCATTTCTTGTAGTGGTTATGCAAGCGATAATAAATACACAAATTCTCTTCCCATCTATGAAATCGCAGGAATTTTACACCTTGTGTGCAGAGACAGCTCCTTTGTAATCAGAACTTCTTTTTTACCCAAGAAATGGAAAAAGTGTTCTTCTCTGTCATACCATCCCCATCTCATCGGCATTTTCCTCTTGTGCTCTGTTTTGGCCTCACAGTCTAAGGGAATTGTATATCAGTGTTCAGTGATAGGCTTCTGCCTTTTATAAATAATTTTGACTGTATATTGACTGATGATCTCAGGAACATTAAACATTTACATCACTTATCGTCACCCTTCTCTCCACTCTAGACCCCCATTCTGATGATCTATTGTGAACACACAGAGTGACATTTTGAGAAGGAATCCAGAAAAAAGACAGAGTTTGAGCTTGACACTCAAGACTTTTGTCAGATGTGCAAAAGCATTACACAGGACACTGAGACTTTGAAGTCTAAAAGCACTGTTTGATTTTATGTACAGCTTTAGCAGTCTCTCTAAAGAAACTCAGTTGGGTTTTTTTTTATTTTTATTTTTTAGGCAATATTTAAGTTTTGCTTCCAGTAAAAGCTACCTGAAAAATTGCTGAAAGTCAACTATCATCCCACTTTTTTCAGTGTCTCTTTATGTCATTTCATTGTGATTAAGTATCATGGGGTGGAAAATGAGTCACAGAACAGCACCAAATTATGTGTTAACATCCTCAGTTCTGTTTTTTTTCTCTTGCTGTGACTGGAGTTCTCCTGTTATTCTGTATCCACCAATACATTTGTGACATATAACTTAGTTATAATGCAACTATGATGTTCTTTTTGGATGATACCAAAAACTGGAGTTGAATTTTATATCTTTATTACCTCAATGATCTCCAACTTTTTTGATCACTTTAAAAACTATCTTCTCATAAATGACTCATAAGATTCCCATGCAATTTGAGTGTTTACTCCCCCTAACTAGCCTAACAAGAGTTAGCTACTGTTTAGGAGTTTTCTAGAGCAGTATTTGTCATAGCTCCTAATTGGTGTGCTCAGGTAATAACAGAACACAAAACCAAATTGTATCATTAATCTCAGATTTGGTAGAAATAACACAAGGTTAGAAGACCTGATTACAATAAAAAGAAATATTATCACAGCCAAAGAAAAGTGTTAACCTAAACTTTTCTGAAAACTTTCACTAGTGGCAATAATTCAACCCACTAATGTCCACTGGCTGAACACACTACCATCAATCAGGAAACTCTCCCAGGACTTCAAGGTAAAACCAAATGGAAGGAGGTTTTGTGCAGCTAAAAGTGAGGAACAATCTCAAATGCCTGTGAGGGTAGGAGTGACACCTAACAAGTGGAGGCAGATTTATAAAGGGCTTATGGCTAATCAGAGTCTCTACTGGACTCAGGTCCCCTGAGACATTACATCTTGGGGAAATAATGGATGCCATTAAAAATGGCTATTTATTGCGCTGTGGTATTTTTTACTTACAGGATTTGCAGTATTCCCTTGAGAAATCTCTTAAATACCATGGAAAATACATCAGTAGTCAGTGGGAATTATAATGATGCTCAATGTAGGAGGTGCATTGTAAGGTATGATATAAAGCATAGGTCAGAGAAATCAGACAAGGGAAAAGCATAATTGTATACAGTCAATGAATCTAAATGACTCTCTAATTATAATGTAAGCTGTTATGAATCTACATCTTACTGCATGAAAGAAACTTATTAGTCACAAAAAGCTTATTAATCCCCTATGCCCAAAGAAGGGACATTGTGATGCAAAAGGCTATTTTTCTAGTCAAAAGCACTGTGAATCCATGCCTTGTAGCTGGAAGTTGTGGAAACATTTCAGCAATCAGAAAAAAATTATTACTCCCTTCATTATGGCTAATATTTCAGACAATCCTCACATTTTAAGCCCTGGGGTCCATAAAATGGAATTTTCCCCTAGTGTAATTTTTATTTGTCACAGGACTCTCTCTTTTGTTTTGTATGATTATTTTTAATGCTTAACATCAAGGAATATTTGGTCATTACTAATATGCATGTGTCTATGTTTATACAACTCTAACCAGTAGATCAGAAAGTGGTTTTACAAAACCAGGAAAATGAGGCCCATAAGGCAGCCCAAGGGAGTGAATGCAGAGCAGGTGGGGAGCAGGCTGCCTTGTTGTACTCTGACCCCCAGAGCTTTCCAGAGGGAGGATTTGACCTTGTGTTACTGGCATAAGCAAGTACAAATACTTGCTAAATAATACAAATACTGAAGAAGTACGAATGCTGAATAAGTACAAATACTTGGATGGAGGCATGCGTGCAAATAAGCAGGTCTCACACGTAATGGACACCTTTACCTCTATGTGCCTGTAGATGAGTCCTCATAATCAGGCCCACTAGGAGAAAACAGTCAGAAGCTCCACTCAGTCTTCCATTAGCAAGCAGACACCCAGTTCCCTTATGAGTATTTTTTCACTTGTAGAGAGGCAGGGAGTGAGGGGAAATGCCCTGCTTCAGAGCTAGTTCATCAGTATGCAGCAATTGCCTTTGAAAGCCATTGCTGCCCATAATAGCCTTTTAGCATGTAGAGCCACTGAGAACCACACTCCAGTAGTGGAAAAGCCTTAGAGAAGAGATTACATTTGTGCAGGAGCTGGAGCTGACAACTAGGTGAGTGAGCAAAGCAGTCCAGGTGACAGTTTACCGCCTTTGGATAATATCCATACTTGTCAGATCTGACACCATCACAGCACAAGACTCAGGCACATGATTTCCCATTTCCCAGTGGCCAGTGTCAGCATCTTCCACATTCAACTGGCTTACTCTTGGGCGTCATGGTGAAAGATTGCAGATGATCTGATATATGAATCCTCACTGGTGAAAAAAACCCTTCTATAATCAGTTGCTAGTAATCTCCTCGTTACATGATTCTATACAAACATTGATGCTAACTGGCTACTTTGCCCCATGCTTATGCCAACAGACAGAGAGTCATGTGTACAGCCTTTGTGTTAAGTGTTTGTGAAGTACATCACCTGGTCAGTGCTTGTACAAAAGCTGTTTCTGACATTGCAGCAGTTATAACATTGTCTTTTCTGTTTACAAAATTTAAACCATTTTTAACATCAAAAAGAATATGGATCCGTGGGAGAAGTATCTGCATGTTAGAGTGCGAGTGGTATCTCCCATTCAATTTACTAAAACATTAATTTTCAAGAAAAATATTACACTAATACATTTCTATTCTGAGCTCATAGCAAAGGGAGCAGGAGTCAGGGGGGTCGGGGGGGGGGGGGACGACGGGACGACAGCTGTCCCCCTGGCACTAGTACAGGCAGGAGCTGCCCTGGTGCCACCGCGGTGATGGCAGGGAGGGCAGCGTCCCCAAGGAGGGACACGTGGCTGTGTAAATACCCCGGCTACTTGGTGCTGCCCCACAACCATCGACTTTCCCCTTGCCCAGTCCCAGAGAGGGAACGTGGAGTCTCATGGAAAGCCGGGATCTCCCCTCTGGGGGTATCCAGACCCTGGCTGCGTCATCCCCCAATCCCTGGGGATCCCCTGCTCCGGGGGAGGCAGGACCCAGAGCCCCCCCAACAGTCCCTTCCCACTATTTTATGCCCAAACCCCCAGCAAAGAGAGAAGCCTGTGAGCACAGCAGTGTTTATCAAGGACCCCTCAACACAGCCCCACAAACTGCTGTGAGAAGCCCCGCACCCCCAAGAAGTGCCCCCCCCACCACCCCAGGCAGGAAAGGGCAGGGTCACCGCTGCCAGCAGCCCTTGCTCCACCGCTGGCTCCTTACGCCGATGCCGCTCGGGCTTTGGCCTCCCCGTAGCGCCGCATCCTCTCCTCCAGCTCGGGTCGGAAGTGGCGGATGAGGCCCTACACAGAGCAAACGAGATGGGTTAACGGAGCAGGGAAAAGCTGCTGCCCACCCCTGACCCTGCTCCCAGCCCCAAATGAAGTCTGAATCATTAATGAGAAGCAGTAGATTCAGTTTCTCTTTAAGTGCAAAATTTATTGCAGCCTTAACTGTTGTACATTGGGCTAATGCATGCACAGTGTTCTGTTTACTACTATCTAGGTCACAGAACTGATTTTCCCTGGAAAATTGAATTACACTTGATAGGTGAATTTGTGGATTCTGGATATACTCCTGACTTCAGAAGTAGAGCACAACTGCCATTCTTTCTCAGTCCTTTCTCTGATGACACAATATGGAGTTATGTGCTTGTATTCAGGTGCACCTCTTCATGCCAGTCTTGCCTGTGGGAGAGCGTAGTTGTTAAGAATATTATCCCATCTGCAGTCTTTGTCATCCTTTACCTAAAGAGTATAATAGCTACGTATGGTCTTACAAGACTTATTCCTCAGTCCATGTGGATAAACAATGCTGGCAGCAGCCAAAGACATCAGACTTCCGAGCATATTTACAAACAAAAACACACTTTCCTCGGGGTTGTGAGGAAGACTTCTCAAGAAGTCAAGTTTAGAAAGGACTTCCTATAAGATGCTTAGTACCTCTTCTGTAATCTGACAGTACCATCATTACTGTGATTGAAAGAAATGAAGCAAAGACTAATCTTTGCATAATTAAACTAATCAGGGCAAGTTTCACTGGGGGAGAAGATCCTTGATGAAGCATTTTACCTACTTTGTGAGAAAAGGAAATTTTTAATATTCCCCTCACCCCCCCTTCTTCAATATTCTTTGCTCTAATTTGATTTCACAGTATTTACATAACAGATGTAATGAGATTTTTTCCTAACTACCCTATAAAAGTGCTTTTCATCCTCCCCCACCACAACAAATATCTTTCAACTATTTAACGGAATTTAAACAACTCTCAAGTAATGGAAAAATCTAATTGCCTGATGGATGTTCATAAAGTTACTTGCAGAACTATGTATACAACTACAGCTACTGTGCTCATGATTCATCAATTTTCCAGTGCCCCTTGAACAGAAGTTCACCTCTTACAAAAGAGAATATTTCTTACAGGTTGCAAAACCCAACATATCACATATATTCTGAGAAGTATATAAAATCATATATTGCCTCCCATTTCCTTTGTTGTATAATGTTGAAACTACAGTCACCTTATTTTTCTCTCATTTTCTGGGACGAAGGGCAACTACTTCAAAGTCTTGCACAGGAAATAATAGGATGGTAAGAAACTCCACCTCCAGTACAAGTCAAACCTCAGCAGTGGTTAGGAAAGACATGTGCTGAGGATGACTGGCAAGGTCAGAGAGCCTCTGGCCATGCAGCACCGGGCATCACCGGTCTCCCACGGCAGGGCTTGGCATCGCTCTCCTCTAATCTGGGGCACTGGCTCGCAGGCTGCGTGCAGTGTTTGAAGGGCAGGACAGAGGAAAAAGACACAAATCACCAGTCCTCTCAGCTATTTGGGGTCATTTACGAGAAAATAAAGTAAGAAAGTGGATTTAATTCTCAGCTTCAACTTGGCTGTGCTTTTCCCCAGCACTGGTTAGAAGTGGAGTGCAGGTTGTCAGTGCATAAACATGTCTCTTTGCCTTGGTCAGGATTAAGTCTTACCATCCACCCACAAATTCTTCCTATGGAGAACAATACAGAGATACCAAATGGTGAGAAATACCTTCAGTGGTAAAAGGAAAAACAAAAGGAATGCTAATTTCTCACTGAAATTAGCAAGTCAGTTTTTTCTAAAACAAACTGAGCAGACTCAGAAAATCTACCTCCTCAGAACTACCCCCCTTATGATTGAATTCTGGCAGAGATCACCTCTAATAATAAAGCTCCAAATATTGACAAAAGTTACCCTTAAAAGAGGCAATGTCAACTCACAGGACATAACATATGTTCATGTGTTATCGAATCATGAAATTATTTCACCAGAAATCCAAAACTCCCCACTCTCCTGTCAGTATCTCATAGTAACTACTCCTTCCGATAATTATTCCTTACAGATTCACACAAGGTAATTTTCTATCACTTATGTCATCCTTTCTATAGTTTTATAACTTCTAGAATTTTTTGTCTAAAAAATAAATCAATATGATTGAAAAATATTTGTATAAGTATTTGTGTTTATAAAGCAGCAAATCACTGTTTTTACCATGCTACCTGCTCTTTAAGCAAATTAAGTATAATATTCACTACTATTTGTATCCTGAAGTAACTGGAGAGAAATTAACTTTAAATAAATGAAAATAATTAGCTCCTTTCTGCTACAGCTTATTCATATTGATGACACTTTAGATTTATGATGTCGTACCTCTTCCAAACCTCAAAAGACTAGTTTAATATATATTAACATTTTAAATGTGCTTAAAAGTGCAGGCACGCATATACTTCCCTTTCTTAAGCTTCAGGATATCCTCACTCTAAACTTTAAAGATTTCTTCCGAGTATATTAATATTCCTCTTTTTAAAAGGAAGGTTCTTTTGTGAAAACTTGACTCATTGGGTTGGAGATTTGAAGAAAATACAAGTGTTGTGAGCTTTAAGGACATATTCCTGACAGTCAGCTTAACACCAACGTAAGATTGGAGTGCTGGCTGCTTAATGATGCAAATACTACTAGAGCAAAGGTAAATATCATACGCAAGGTGCTACTGAAATGATATTCTTGTCTTTCTCTTACAGTTTTATATTTCACTCTATATTTCAAGACTGATCATTGCTCTGTATATATGTATTGGGTAGCATTTACAGAAAATGAAAACCGTCAGACGTTTCCAGCATTGTGGAAATTTTTATTCTACAGGTTTCATCCAGCTGTGTTTTCTCTTGGACTCATCATCACAATAAAGACCACAGGAAAAAACAAGCACAGTTATTCACTGCAGTCACTGATTTTTTCAAGAACTCATACTTTTTGATAGCAATTTGCAATCATTAATGTATGTATTTGTCTAAAGCAATAGTGTCTAGAGCTAAGACCTGAACACTGCAACCAATTGAATACCTGATTAATTTCAGACACACAGATGAGTAGAAACTTTCTTATAAAGAAATTGAATGTGTTTAAATTTAAAATTATTTCACTAATAAAATAGACTTTTGCATACTTTACACATAGAGAAGAACTAAAAGTATAGCGAGAGAGGAGATTTCAAGGTAGCTGCACCCAAAGGTTTGACAGTGCTCTTTACGTCAGCTCAGAATGGCAGATCACACCAGTGGTGTTGGAAGCTCAGACTTTTCCCCTTTGCCCTTTTACCTTTTCAAAATTATACATACCTATGATGCAGTAAAAGGAGGGGGGGAAGCAACCTTTTTCTTTTTGTAAGACACAGGTTGATTGCTGTCTCTTTTTGAGAAGTAGTATGTGCAGAAATGAGGTCATTGTCTGAAATCACTCCCCCATCTGCTCTGTTTAGCCTGTGAGTCATACAGAGTAAGCAAAAAGATTATATGAACCAGAGTTAGCATGGAACTGAAAAAAATAGAATAGCACAGCAACAAAAGAAATGATTACCCCACAGTTTGTCCTGTTCCCCTCTATTTGCTTGCTAGCTTGGATGCATTAATTAAGAAAATAAATTGAAAACAAGGCAGTGAGAAAAAATAGAATGCCTAATTGTGATTAAAGCAAGCAAAGAAGCTATCTTGGGAGAACCATGGCAGTCGTGATGGAAAATGAATGTTTTCAATGACCTATTAAGTTTGTTAAGCATCAGGAAGAAATATTAAGGGTGTTATGAATTTCATTAGGGATGAGATAATACTAGTATGTCTTGTCAGTGCAACAGACTAGTGTGCCTTCTTCTCCGTAGAAATAAATCCCAAGGAAGTCACAGACACTATGTACATGGTGTGTGGTGACACCAGTACAAATGTGAAGTGGTAACATAACCGCATCGACAAGGTATCAGCATAATAGTTACACCTTGTACTTAAATCTTTTTCTGGTGAAAAGTTTGATAAAAAGGAAGTTTCATTCTGTGCTTTTCTCCCCTATTAATATTCGATACAGATTTGACAAAGTTCACAGATAAATTGTAAACAGAAATTATGTCTTCCAAAATAGATAGTATTAAGATTCATTGAAGACAACATTTAGTTTCCTTTCAAATTTTTGGGTTCATCTACAGAAGTAGGTCAAAATATTCCACAACTAGTTCATGATCTAAAAATGCCACTTCAGATGTTTTTAAACTGTCTGTGAAATTGGGTCTCAAAAATGCAGAATAATTTTGAGCAGAATGAAAACTAAATAAAAAAATAGAAGTAGATCAAGGCTTGGATGCATCTTTTGACCAAAGAGCTACAGATTATATGTCTTTCCTTGCAAAAGAAAGTATTTAATATTGCACATTTGTTGTACAAGATACACAGCTTTAACAGGAAAAAAGCCCAACCTGAGATGTGTTTTTCTGCATGACTCTGTGGGTGGATTGCATAGTGTTTACGTCTGCTTTAGGAAGAGAGGAGAAACAGCTGCTCATGGGCCTTATGCAGCCAAAAGCTGGGAGCTGGAGGCACCTTCACGTCTACCTCAGCAGGTCAACCGGCACCCCTGGGGCTCAAAATGAGGCTGAGCTCAGCATCCACAAGGGGAAGCTGCCGCCCTGCCACTGCAACCTGTGCCCAGAGACCCAACCGAAAACCCAGCCCTTGCAGTGCTGACGATCAAATCTCCTGTGGGAAAGGATGGGTTGAAATCTAGCACCTCCCCATTTAAGGGAGTGCCTGATCACTGACCCACTGCCACCAGCCTTTGCTGACGGCTCATGACTTGCCATTTTGATGTAAAAGTAAAGTTTCAATGTATGCATTTCTGACCACACATATAACATCTTCATCTTGGCAGCTTAATCAGAAAGTAAGCGTTTGCATAGACTTAGTCATCTCCTTTTTGCTTTCACTCTTAAATTTATTGAAATATTTCTCAGTGCACTTTTTCAGGGCTGCTACTAAAAGCAAGGGAAACCACTAACATCACAGGGGAAGATATTTTCATAAAAACATAAAACCCATCAGACTTCAGAGTTCATCAAGGAGCAGCCTCAAGCAGGAGGATTGTTTATTCAGTGCTTTGAAAAGGAGGGAGACGGAGAAACTAATGCAAGGATCAAACAAAATGAGATGTGCAACATTCATTAAAAAATAAAAGTGTTGATGAAAAACAAGATGACTTTTTAATTTAAAATATTGAATATATTGAATATAACAGTTGTTTTTTGTTACTTGGTTAGTATCTTGTGGGTAGGACAGAGAAGGAATAGAGAATTTTTCATACATTTAATAACTGCTTATTTACTAAAGCATTTATTAAATGTTTAAAAAAAACAGTTGCCAAAACCCATTCTTGGTAAACAAACCTATAAGCTCACTACAGGTCAAAGTAAGAGTCAAAAAAAGCCCTTATTGTTGCTTAGAAAATTAAAATAAAAAATAAAAAATGAGAATTCAGGTAAATTTCTAACAGTTGTTCATTTTTTTTTTTAATTCAAACCACTGCTCAAAATCAGCTCTCACCTAGGGCTATATACTCCAGCCCCTTGCTCTTCTGACAAGAAAGTGAGCATGCAACAGCCGATACATAAACTAATAGCTGAACTCATAGGTTCTAAGTCACATAAAGGTGTGAATTCAGCTTGTATTTCTAGGATCTGAGTTTGGATTTGGAGCTGATATGAATCTTGTTCTTACAAAAATAACATTCCTCCCAAGTACTAAAAGAAAGTTAAAAGGATTTTCATTACTGCCTTAAACCCTAAACCTGCAAATTCCTCTGTGTTTGCTCAACTTTGCTAGCTGGCAGTGAGAGCAGAAGTATGATGTGATATTTCATTATTGCCAGTTGAATAGCTAAAATGCAGAAAACTTGTAAGCAGAAAGAGCCAAAGCAGTTGCAGTTAAGATTCATTTAGTGACTACATCAATCTGCTGAATATTAAAATTTGTAAAATCTTTCATTTGCTTTCAGTTAACTGCAGTGGTAATGTTTCTGCAGGTAAAGCAAGGTCAGATGGAGATAGCTCAACTCACTCCATTCTTTCTCATTTCACCACAGGCCCATTTTCATAAGGCTTATCAAAATACACTAAATTAATAAGGCTGATTCAACAGCTACAATTCTCCTAATACTGCAAAAGCAGAACAGTAACCGCTGACACAGCCAGCTGGAGTGTCGGCTGCAAAGGATTTACATCTATGATTACAAAATGCTGGAGAAAACACAGATCTAAACAGAAACTTCTCCCAGCCAAGACAGACAGTCTTTGTTTCTGATCAAGACTCCATTGCTATGTTTGCAATACCAAATGCTAGTAACACTCACCCCTCCTCGAAATTATGCTGGCTCATCCCCACCCCCGTAAATGCTACAACCCTTATTGCATTAGTGACCCCTAGTTTGAGAACTGCTGCCCAGGTCTTTCCCTCCCCTATGCTATATTTGTATCTAGTCAATGAATCCAAAATCCCCCACTAATTACCATCTAAGCTGTTATAAAGAATCTACATGTGTTACGGCACAAAAGAGGATTACTGTACTTTAAACTTAGCAAGGCTTGGTAATCCCATGTGCCATAGGGCTGGACATGATAATGGATGCAAGTTTACAGACAGCACTTTGGGCAGCATTTCCTTAGCTGCATGGTGTAGTTGCTACCACTACACTTTGCTTCTGCTGCAATACCCAAGAAGTCTCAGTTCACGATAGCTGTGTAACATGCTGAGGAGCACATGCAAAAAAATAATACAAATACATGCTGAGTAGTATTTTTATTTAGTTAGGTGTTTTTGCAATTCTTAATGCTGTAGCATGCTTTCAAGGTGACGGCTGGTTTCCTTGATGGTATTTACGGCCTTTTGAAATTCCTCTGAAATCTGTTTTGGCGTTAATGATTTTTGTTTACAACAGCCATTGGAAAAAAGTAAATAAATCTCCTACCATAAGAGCTCAGATAGATAGTGATCTTAAGCCTATGCTTATCTCCCAATCTAAGTATTTTAGACATCCGAAATTCCTGTTTAATCAACAAGTAGTTGAAGACAGCATGAGAGTAAGTAGCAAGCACTCCATTGTATTAAAATGTGTTTTCAAATTTGATCACATAATTTTAAAATAAGCAAAAAAGAATGCTTTGATTTAATTTAAAGACAGGAAAAAAAACATCACTTCTGTTAATAACTTGCACACTATCGGAAGTTTACACTGCTCCATTAAGAGGCACGGCAAATCATTTGCTCCCTACATTTGTAGGCCAACTGAAAAAAGCTGAGTTCACAAGGATACCAAAGACCTACATAATCTCTTCCAAGGCTCATGCCTCTTCCAGAGAAGAGAGGGGATTATCCATTAGAGGAGGTATTATCTGAAGGATCTCCAGGAAGGAGACTTTTGAGAAAGGCAGTGCTTGCAGGACAAGGGAGCATCCATTGCACAGCTAGGAAGCATTGGGAGACAGGCATACAACTTGCACTGAAACTCCAGCCTTCATGTTTCAGAAAGAGATGGAATTAAAATGTTGTTTTGGCTGTATAGAGCACCAAAAGTTGTTCCCCACCTTGTGTATACCTACGTTTCAGCTCTAAAATTTTATTAGCATTAATTAATATTCCCTTGAATACAAATTTCCTTTACATGATGTGAATTAAAAAAAAAAAAAGCTAAAGAAAATAAGCAACCTACAAAAAAGTCTATTTCTAAGGAATTTTCCAGGGGTTCAGTTTAAGAGGACATGAAGCGGGAGACTTATGAAAAAATCAATGAATAAAAAATGATGAGTTACAAACCCTAGATGACTGACTCCCCAGAACTGGATTTTTCAAGCTTTGGATGACAAAGTAGGTTAAAAATGACGGATTAAGTCAATTACCAACAAAAGATAGAAAAATTATTTTAAATCACATTCTCAAGAAAAATGAATTCTCAGGAAATTATTTTCATTATCACTAGCATGAATTATCATGTCCACCACAGGGCAAGGTCCATTACTCACAGGTTAGTTTAATCAGCTCCGGTAGTTTGGGGAATATTTTACTGAAAATAGACCCTTTCCAGGTTAGGAGTTTCTTCTCAACTTTGAAGAAAAAAAAAATCTACTGGACAAACCATTTGCCATGCTCATTTTCATCTGTGACACATCTATCCCAAAACAGGGCAACATAGTACCATGCCACCAAGGAAGGATTTGCTTATGCAGTTAAATATTCTATATAAAGTATGAATATTAAAAAAATACTTTTACAGTGCATCTACATTTTTTTAAAAAAATCAGTAGAAAGGCAAAGCTAAGTATTTTACAGATATCTGTCCCTGGATTGAGAACTCTTCTGCAGATGTCACTGTAGTACTCTACAAAGGTCCAAATTTTACACAATATTTCTTCATTGAAGCCAACTAGACTGTTTGTCCTGGTACCTCATGGTATTGAAGTCCATGGTTAAACACTCCACCAAAAATTCATTAACCCAAAGTTAAGATTACTTCCCTTGTGTCCTCATTCAGCTGCTCTCAAACCACTGAAAAGCAGGAAACAGACTCACAAAAACGTGTCCTCTATAAAACTTTTAACTCGCACAAAGGGCTCAATCCATGCAGCCAGTGGGGCAGTAAACTTCATGAAGACTGCAGAAATGTGTAGGCAGGATTGAAGTGAAACACCGTGGACCTCCCCAAAAGCACTCCATTGTGCCCAAGTAGAGCAGTAACACAGCACCAGAGGTTTTTTTCCCCAGGGGACATTTAATCTGAGATTTTTGGTGTATACATAAAAGTTCTGCCATTAGGAGAAAGGGTGTAAACTTTCCATGGCTTCCATTATTTCTCTGCCCTCTTTATGAAACTTACTTAAAATTTCTAGATAACAAGTTAACTAAGTTATATAAGGTGTCATGATAGCTGTCTATAAAGGGACAGATTGTATGATTTTGCTTCTTGATTGAATCCAGATAAACTCTTTGTCCCAGCAACTTGTGGCTCTAAGTTTCACAGATAAGCTCTTCAGTTACCCAGGAAGTCATTAACTCAAAGAACAGATTGCCCAGTGGTTCTTTCCTTTATAATGGTTATAGAAATCCAGTTATAGAAATCCACTTCAAATAAGAAAGGGCTATATATTTTTATATAATACCTTCAACACTCTTATTAATAGGTTTTGTTCATGACAGTATCTTCAATTTTCTTCTGAAGGTGTCTAGTTATTTTTCCTGAATGGTTACAATCAAACCTCTCAGGAAGTGCCTGAGCGGTGCCAAATATACTTTCCCTACATCAATCTACCTAGCTTTCTCAGCCTCTCACCTTGGCAGTGCTCTTCTGAAATTCCTGTGATCTCATGTCAGTTAAAACATCAATAATTTCACCATTGTAACAGCAAGTATATATCTCAGTGCTTTGCTGTTCATATATATAAATCAAGTCATGCTAGTGTTTCCAACTTCCTTAACGCAAATACCAAGACTGAGGAATCCACATCTGAAAGAGGCCATCATTTGCCTGCTTCAACAGTATTTACAAAATAAAAGGAAATCTCAGGGAATTCTCTTTCTCCCTGCTCCCAAAGGGCAAATGCATTATCATCTTTTTCTCCAAAGACAATATCTGAAGAGGTATAAAGATTAAGGTTTTGACATCCTATTCTAACTGAAATCTCTCTCACCATTCCTGGCAGAGAACCTGTGGAGGAAATTGTACCTTGAGATAACCTTTTAAAAATGATTTAAGACAGTATTTTTGTGATTAACATTATTAACTTGCCTAAGTCAAGCATGCAATAATATATCTCTTCACACATGTGAATAAAAGCCATCTCAGAAGATATGGCTGGTTAAAAAGATCAGGTAACATGGTAAGAGCATCAGCCCAGAATCATGCTAAGGACCTACTGCACTGCTGACATTCTGCTTAGCTGGGTTTAATCTCTGCAGCAACCATGGTCCTTTTCAATCTTGCTCCACAAAAGGCAAGGGACATGAAAGAGGAATAGATGATGATTGAGCGTTAATTGAAATTCCAAAGTGACTGTGACTTTAACATTTTTTTCTTTACATGATGTGAACTTTTTAATATGAAGCTGTAGATTTGCAGCGTGATTGCCTAAGGATAAAAAGGAATCAAGGTTTGCAGGGAAAAGCAGGTAATGGTAGCTGGAAAAAACAAGGCAAGCTTGCAGCCACCGTTCCTTAAGAACCTGATAAAGTTACTCTCAGACAAAAGGTCTCATATTTCCCTCGCTCTAGCTCTGTCAGTGAGTCTAAGGAAAAGGTATTGCCTTTGCCTACAAATGCTTCTTCCTTTTTCAGTGTGCTGCTTGGTCACAAACTTTGGGTCAGTCCTTTCACAAGTGGCAGAAAGACCTTGCAATTATATTCCTGCACCGTAGAAGATTTACTAGGAGCCAACATACACTAAAGATGAGCAAGGCTGCAGGAAAAAGAGGCGCATCTTACAGAGACTTCAGTCTTTCTGAATGTACCTATTCAGCTGCAGTAGCGCTTTCCCAAAACCTTACTCCTTTCCCCCTCAACAACAGCATGCTGGAAACTGCTTTGCCAAGATCTTTCCTCCCTTCCCCCACATCATGTTATTCTTTACATCTTCTCTCTTACACTGAGAAAATTATGCAGAAAGAGTAGCCAGTGTTTTCCACACCAAATAATTTGTTGACTGTTAGAGGGCATATGGGCAGGACAAGCGCTGCCTTCAGCTGAGTATCTGTGCCCTCTGTCATTATTTTCTGCTCTCGCTGCCCATTCCTAGTTCAAAGCAAGCCCTACTTCCGTCCCCTACTCGGAGCAGTCGTTTAAAGGACAAGAGTTTTTTTGTAGCTGTGCTGCAATTCACAATGCCAACACAGAAAGCCTCGTTCCCTCTTTACTTTTTATCTAGGAATGAACACAAAAGATGGGGTGGGGGAAGGGAAGGAGAGATGGAACCGTGCCCAGCATTTCTTCTGGTGTACACAACGTGCATTGCAATGTTCACGGACTTAACCTGTATTATCTGGGTTACCTATAGAATATCAAACCATAGAGTCATTAAAATATGAGAGGTTAAGTTACTTTCATTTCTATAACTATAGAAGAAGAAATACAATTATTTTTATTCAGAGTAATTATCCATGTGTGACAATTGCTTTTTAACTGGTATTTGAATCTAGTTGCTATTTTGGTAAGGTACTTATTTTTAAGCACGTGGTAAGTAGCCACTGCAAATATTTCTGAGATTTATCTACCATAATCCACTACTACCATTTACATAAAAAAGGTTTAAACATGATTTTCTGAAAATATGTTCTTTTTCACATACAAATTAATTTTGGGAGTTCTTTTGTGTGCTGCTTTATTAATAGCCACAGTTTTATAATGTGCTGAAATCATGTATACTAGCAGATGAAAGAAGAGAGGAGGCATTTAAATTCCTGGAATCTTAGAAAATCATGTTTCCATGCCAAACAAAACAGACTAAAGTCCTTCTCCCACTGTCAGTCATCTCATCAGTAACCTTACTGTGAAAGCCTGTCTGTCTTTCCTCATATTTGCAAAATATTTTCAAGAAATTATTTGCGCCATGACATGTGGGTGAAAATTCCCAATTAAAGAGTAGATAAAGTTTTAGTGTACTTTGCTTAAAACTGAGGTAAGCTATGTTGGATTTGAAACAGAGCTCAGTGAAGGACCTAAAAACACAGTCGCATGGGGCTCTGACCCCCAGGGAAAGTAACCAACACAGACAAAGTTCCAGCTACACAATCCTTTTACAATTATTATTATTTCTTAAATTATTATTTTACAACAATTATTATTCCTGCCAGTTTAAAAATGCAGCCAGGTATAATGGTGAAAAAAAGATATTACAAAGCTGTACTATTGTCTTCATTTTCTCTCTAAGAAAACATGCCTAGCCTGCCCTGTAAAAATTTTCTTATTTAGTTAATTGTCCTTTATGCTGCCCACAACGAAGCATTGGAATATGGATAACGTAGCCTCAAAATATCTCCAGGAAAGAACTCAGTTGCCTCCTTCTCTAGCATCAGTGTTTAGGTAGGTAAATTGCATTCAATCCTGTTTTGCTTTGAGGGTAAGCATTTGACCCATTTGCTACAGATGGTTGATCAACACTCCTCATTCAGCCACTGAAATGAAAAGATTTCATTCCATAAATGATGTGCATACAATAAGCAACGGAATTAAAAGGTCAAAACCTTCACTGAGACAAGGTGTACAAACACAGTAAGATAAAACACTCCTTGCTCTAGAGAACTTTTGTCTAAAATCAATTGGAACTTCTTCATGTAACTGTTACAAATTTTGCAATACTTAATTTGTTATAATATAGAAAACAACATCATGCATCTAGGGAAAAGAAAGGGTATGACATGCTTCAGCTCTGCCTCCCACTCTGAGAGGCAGAACCTGATTGCTGCAGAGGTAAATAACGAGACGGCAGCAGTGGTGAGTGGGAAAGGGAGGGCCTTGTCCATACAGCACCTGATGGTACCCTCTGGCTGGTAAATGTAGAGATTTTGAAATAGAATTCTGTTCCGTGTTCAAGAAAAAAAAAAAAGAAGAAGAAATTATCTCTTTTCTTTGTGAATTTAAATACTTTGAAGCAACATGAAAGGTTCAAAGTATTCTCCAATTTTTATGTTATCATATAAAGTTGAAATAAAATTTGCTATGTTATTGAAATGAGATACTGAAACTGGGCTGGAAAGCTCTGCAATGAAAGAATAATGCTCTCACGTTGTGCCTGTTTCAAAATGGCATTTTCTCAGTGCCAGTCTGTGTCATTGGAAAATGTCCAACTGACTTCAGGTAAGTATATGACTTATCAGAGGTATATCTCCATCTCCGGGATGCAGGAAAGTGGAAGTTACGCATTGGCCCTCAGTCTTGTCCTAAACCAGTGCAGCAGTGTGCTCTCGGGTACATGAAACTCATGGCAAAGCTAGCTTACCTCCCTGCTACAAAAGCACCTCAGGTATTTTTTAGGTGTTAAAGTATCAGAACTACTTGTGTTCTGAACGGTACAGAATAGCTTGAGAGCAACAATAAGCTTTGTAAGAACCAACATGACACATTTGCAGCTTTATTTGTTAAATGCCATTTTACAGCACTTAAGCCCACCATCTCTGTTGCAGAATTCACTGGCTTCTCCAGCCTACCTCAACATTGAGATTTTTTTGTTCTTGCACGCAGCCGGCAGTCTGGCAAGCTAATCATCCTCTGCTGATTCTGCCAGATGTCTGTGAAATAGAAAGCTGCCCACCACCAAACAGACTGGCAGTTTTACGACTGTGACAATTGCTTGTGGCAAAATTATAATTAGTATACCAATGTTGCTATGCATTCTAAATTGGATCACACTGATTCCTGCTCCAGTTTTTTTAGACACTCTGAATATGATTTTTAAACAAATATGAAAACAGCTGCATGCTGATTACCATTAAAACCAACATCTACCAGATCTTAGCATCAGGCACTGTGATGTTTCTTTCGCTAGTCCAAGAGATGGTATAAGTGACGAAGACTACTAAGTGCTACGAAGACAGACGAAGTGCTGTGTTGGTCCAGGGAAGGCTGTCGATGTTGTTCTTAGAGTTATAAAACATCTTTGGGTGATTAGAGATAACAGCCCATGTAAAGTCTCCAAGTGGCTGCTGACACGCAGATTATACAGGCTTTTTGCTAAACAGAACACTCCATACAGGGCTGTTGCTGTGATTAAATATTTTTCATATGTGTTTCCATTCCAAGCATTTTTAAACACCTCTAAGCAAAGGAGAGTGGGTGGAAAAATATGACATGCAGAGAAAAAGACATGGAAATTGAACATTTCACAAAAAATATTCTTCAAGAGGTCAGAAATGCTGTGTTTCTCCCCAGTCACTGCCCAAAACTAGCTCTCATCTCACTGCCTAATCCCTGGGAACATGGAAGAGGCGATCCAACCAAACTAACTTTCAGGTGCACATGCAAGGTGCACACCTCCCTTTAACTGGCTCAGTGGGTTATTTGCAGCCTGGTGCAGCCAGCATGAGGCCCCGTGGTGGTGGCTGGTGGCAGGGAAGGAGCCACCTTTCCAGGCGCTCTTTCCACAGATGCTCATTCCTGTATAGGGAACCAACGACACAGCTGTGCTGCACTGAAAGGAGGTTTTCAAATGATTCGCGTTTCTATCTAATTGCTCTAATCATGGGAGCAGAGAGCAAAAACCCTGGTGGATTTTTTTGGTAATTGTCTCTAGCTGTGGCCACCCAACTGTATAAAGCTTAAGCAAAGCCGGTGGCTTTTGCTCTTTTCAAGCAACTTGCTGCAGCCAAGAAAAAGTCATCTGAAGAAGAAACTGCTCAAGCTGGGAAGAAAGGCTGCCTGATCTCACAACCCCACTGCTAAAAGCATCTGAAAACAGCAGAAGCAAATGTGCAGAGCCCTCTGATGAGCGCATGGAGAAAAGCCCACCTTGGGCTCTGCTGAACCAAACAGGAACCATCACAGATGGTGGCTTCTCACCCGTCATAAAGCCTGGCTGAAATCAGCTGCAGTGCACTTGCAGACTAGCAAAACAAACCTAACACAAAATGGAGAGCATAGTAGGCATGCTGAGTACCATTCTGAGGCTCTTGAGACGAGACTTAAGATGACACGCTCTGCTTGTGCCAGGAAGATGTGTTGCAGGCTAGCAGGACCTTCCCTACAGACGCTTCCCACTGTGGGGGTGACAGCAGCTGCTAGGGCTCTGTGCCATCCCTGGCCTCCCAAATCCAACTCACCTTTAGAGAGAACCACAAGGAGGGCCCAGGGTGCTGCCCAGCATAGCTTCGCAGCCCGATGCACACACAGAGCAGGCAGGGAGCAGGCAGCCCTTGCAACGAGCGTGAAAGTTTTGCTGTGCATTTGCTAACTGGCCTTTTGTGAGTTTTATAAATGCAAGTTTTTGAGCACTGTAGCAGGCACTGCAGCAAGCACTGCAATGCAAGGCATCTTTGCATCAGTTATAGTGTAGCAGCAGTCAGGAAAAAAACTTGCTGGCCAGAGCCTTCAACAGGGAAAGTTCAAAAGAACATACAGGGAGCAGCGGCTCTTGCTTCCCTAATGGCAACGTGCCTTGTAGGCATCTAGCGGCAGCTGCAACAGGTACAAATAAAACAACATTTGTACACTGCCACTGCATGAGCTGTCCTCCTGTACTGATTTTCTATATCAGGTGTAAGGTCATACAGCCAAAAGCTTGGGGAAAAAAATCACATAGCAGTCAAAGCCATTTCAGTGTTTGCTGTAAGGCAAACAAACAGAGGAGAACAGAAACCCCTGTGCCCGTGAGGCTCCTGCACACTACTTGCACTTGCAGTCACCTGGCTAGGATGTGTGGGCATCTCCAGGGGACATCTCAAAGGGAGTGATCAGCAGCCAGCTTTGAAAATTCCAACTCCAGGGCTAAAACAAGCTGATATAGATTGCTGTGGTCACTATCATTGTGCTAACGACCTAAACAGTGTTTCCTGTTCAGGATAGGCCTTTCTGTTGCATCATTTTTTTGAGGGGAAATGCTCTTTCAAGACAATTCCATTGTTCAAGGCCTGACAGCAAACAAGCAAATCAACCTTATACATGCAGTGATTAGTCCAGCCAAAACAAGAACAAAAAACCAGACAAAAGTTCTCCTTCTGGGCATCATCTTTATCATTCTGTGTGATGAATCTTAAAAAAGAAAGGAAAAAAATGCCATAATCCAAACATCAAACAAGAAATAAACACCGTCTTAAAATATCTCCCTTGAATAAGGAAAGGCATCAAATCAATAGTGTGGGCATACAAAAATTATTTTACTGATGAAAAATACTTTTGAAGCCTTCTAGGCCAGATTCACTGATGCACAAGATGAAAATGTTATAGGTTTGTTGGGTTTTTTTTAAAAAAGGAGATTTACCCAAGTGATGATTAGAAAGAATCACTGCAAAAAAGTATTAGCTCTGCTACTTAAAAATAAGTATTTCTTAGCAACATGACTCAAGTCTCCTGGAAATTCAAGACAAGATTCACTGGAACCACTGTTAAGATATACTACAAAATTTAATGTTCATATGGTAGCACTCTGTAATGTATTAATATTGACCTGAGATATTATGGAAGCTACTTGTAGAAAAAAGTAACTCTCCCATTCCCACAGTAATGTTTTTATATCTGGAGTAAAGGAGACCACGGAAGAGCAAGGAAGGAAGCAAGACAAGGTAAAAAACAATTTTGTGGTTTTTATGGATACATAGGAAAAAAGTCAGTGGGCGAAATCTCTACTACTGTAGATTAGTAATGAATAAGGGATGGCTGCGGGACAGCTGGAAAGCCCAAGAGACTAATAGCTTGTGTTTTTTTCCAGGAATGGCATACAGCAAGTAGCAAATGCTGTGTCATAGAGCAATCACTTATGTGTTATATGGTTTTCTCCCACTGCCATTTGCTCTTTTAGACAGTCTTTACAGGTTGGTATCATAGTGTTTGGTACTCTGTGAAAACAAACAGCAAATGGGAAACTATTGATCCAGTTCAACGTAAGAGATTTATAGGCAGTTAGTAATTAATTGGATTGATCATTTTGGTGCAGCAATTTGGAAAGTAGCTAGAAGACTTTGGGGGTGTAATGGAAAAGCTGCAATCAAAAGCAATCTCCCTCCCCATCTCCTCCTGCAAAACAGCCACCTCTTTTCATTTAGCAACTTCACTCGTCTTGTTAAAATTTCCTATTGATTCACACATTTTGTGAAATGCATTTGTTAAATGATAAGGTCTTCTGTGTTTTTGTTTTGTGAGTGAAAATACAAATTGCCAGAAATTCACAGCAAAATCCACACAAATGGATGAGAGTGAGAAATTGCACATGAAGATTTGCTCACAGGGTGTCTCTCACCTTGCTTCATAGGTGCCACTGCATTATCATCAATGACTAACATAATTTAAACAATTAGCACAAAATCCTCTTCTGAATAACATGGTTTGCATGGGAGAAACATCGTGGTGATCAGCATTATGTAGTTAGGGGTGCATGCACATGGTGAATGGAGGAGGGAAAGCAGTATTCCTCCTCGTGCCTGTCCCCAACTATGCAAAACAACTGGAGCCATCATCTCTGGCATACAGCATAGTCATTACAGTACTCAAACCTCAACAAAAAAAAAGCTTGTTATGCTATTCCAGGGAATGCTGAAAAGCTTAAATTCACAAGTGTTATGGATGTAGGGGCTATATTGATCCATCACATTTCCCTCACCTCCCATCTGCTATTTTCCCCACAGTTGCACCCTCAAGCACTATCCCATATCCTCCTCTGTGGAAAACCAGTAGCAAAAAAATGGAATCCAATGAAATACACAGCTTTTGTAAGATGTTAGACAATTTGGCTATTAATAACACTTGACGTCACACCTTCAGGGAAGCAAAAATGTTAACTGAAGGGGAGCTAAAATAGGCCAGCTTTGACTCAGTATGGCTACAAGAGCCACAGCTGGCCAAAGGCAGCCCTACTGCAACTCACGTCTCTAGAATAATTGTGCTTTTTAAGCTGTCTGGCCAAGATCTGTGTTTTTCAGTGATTTTGCTGTCAGTAAATTAAAAACAATAAAGAGACAGCTAATATACTTGTGGTAATTTGAATGCTATTTCACGTTAATTAGCCAGGTCAGCCTTGCTGCAACACTTGAATTAATTGTGGGAAAGTGGTATCATCAGTTCACTGCTAGGTAGCACTGACAGAGCTGTTCAGCAGCTAATCCATCATTCAGAGACAGAGGCAGCATTTTGAAAGAAGATACAAAGCTTCAGGGATTGCCTTTTCTCTGTGACCCACTGATGGAGCCTGTTATTAGTATTAATGTTTTATTAATGAAGATGCTAAAGGAAAGAGACAACATTTTCGGACATACTTGAACTTGGAACCCCTAGCTATCTCTACCATGGTCCAGTTCCCCAAAAGACAGAGCCCTTCTAATTCCAAATGAGGATCGGCAGCCATCTTTGCTGATCTGGCTAATACCATGCCCATGGTCACACAGGCATTGGCTACATTGTGTGGCATAAAGCAGAGCTCCCCTCTGTACCCCCAGCACCACCAAACTTGGTGCAGAAGGAGAGCATCAGCATGACATTGCTGTGAGGCAAAGCTTGTTAGCAAAAGCTTTAGCATTACAGCAGCAGAGCCGTGCTTTCCCCCTGCCCACAGCACTGCTCTGTCTTGCTAGCGATAAGTTTGTGCATCCCTCGGGGAGCCTGCAGCACCCCTGCAAGCCCCTCTCTGGTTTTCTGAACAGCCTTTTCCCTGCCTTCACTACAAAGTTATTCTCTCACTTTGTTCTTCATAAATGCTGCTCAGAAAGTCTAGTGACAACCTGCTTAGAGGAGAAAAAAAGGAGCATTTGTCCTCTCTGCCTACAGTACAACATACATACAAATATACTGCTTAGCTGTAAAGGATTCATTCTTTCCAAAAGTAATTGCTAGAGGTTTGCTCTCTAGAAGACAAATACAGCTGATTAAGAGTGGTTATTGTTCTGTATTAAAATAATTTTTCCTAGTCTTGAGCAAACTTATTAAAATACTGTAAGAAACCATAGTTTGCTGCCATCAGTGAGAACTGCGTTTGTCGTACAAAAATAGACAATAAACAGATGTGTGAAATTGTCTCATACTGATCCCAGGCCAACAGTTCATTATTACCCAACTTTTGGGGCAGTTTCCTCAACTGAAGACATCAAATTGGGTAAGACACTTTCACTTGATTAGTCTACTGGGTCATTTTCTGACTGTTGATACCTCTGCAGCTCACTTTAACAGCAGGCACATTTTAAATATCAGCAAAATTTTTATTCCATTTATTTATCACACCATAAAAAGAATATCTTAGCTGTAGCTTTTTGAGCTAACCGAAGAAAAGACAGTAAGTCAGTAGGAAGAGTTCAACCTAATTGATTGCTGGTTTAGGTCCATGACCCCTAAGTGTAAATGGTTAAAAATAAATAAATAAAAATTAGTAATAATTATCAAGACTTTTTTTTTTTCTGGTTAGGCAGTGTGCAATTGTTCTGCTTTCCCTACACTCCTGCTGAAGATAACATATGGCCATATAGGAAACTCTGCCAATGCAGTGCGCAAAGCATCCACATCTTTTCTCCCCATCACAATATTTAAAACAAAACAAAACTAGCTTTTCCTTCAAATGCAAGATCCTAGTGGATCTGCCACATTTGTTTTTCCCAAAGAAAAAGAAACAGCATTTTAATCCCTGAAAAAACAGGTATTTCCAGTGTGGAGCCATCATGTATGGTTGCTATGGTGACATAACAGTTGGCTAAATTCAATCAGTCTCCCTATTATTTTGGTATTTTGTTTAAGAAATCACCACTTAAAGAAGAAAGCTTGCTTCCTCCTTCCCTTCACACACATCATTTCAGAGTACTCAATGGGCTTATTACTGTGTTGGTCACTGTGACATGATCTCGCCTTGAAGCAAAGCCTCTTCTTGAGGAAACCCCTAATAAGCACCAAGAATAACCATCTAATAAACTGTGGAGTCATATGACACATTGCATTCTCCTTTTACCTTCCTCTATCTTACCAATACATTCCTGTATCCTTATACATTAATCGTTCTTTGCTGAGGCTATTTTTAACACATCAGCTAACTAAACAGCTGGCTTTTTTTTTTTTTTTAACTATATGTTTTCCTTTTCTGGCTTTCTTCAGGTAAGTAAAATTCCATTTTCAGAAACACAGAAGTTTTAGCCAGAGTGGAACCATTTTGCAACCCCACAGTGACATGTGTAATGTTCAATATCACTAAAACTGGGAGCTTTTTAGAGTCAAGGCAAGGAACTAAAGGCAAGTTCCACTTTCCAAATAAGACAAGTATTAAGGCTCAGTAAGGGAGTTTGAAAAAAATCTGATTAAAGTAGATGGAAGGTCACTTTAGTCCCATAAATACATCTAAAGCGGCTGTGAAAACAGTGCAAAATGAGTATAGTTAACATGGGGTCAGAGAAATCTCAGCATAGGAAAGACATGGACATCTTGGAGCAGGTTCAGAGGAGGGCCACAAAAATGATCAGAGGGATGGAACACCCCTCGTACAAAGAAAGGCTGAGAGAGTTGGAGTTGTTCAGCCTGGAGAAGAGAAGGCTTCTGGGAGACTTTATTGCAGCCTTTCAATACTTAGAGGGGACTTATAAGAAAGATAGGGACAAACTGTTTAGTAGGGCCTGTTGCGATAGGACAAGGGGTAATGGTTTTAAACTGAAAGAGGGTAGATTTAGACTAGATATAAGGAAGGAATTTTCTATGATGAGGGTGGTGAAACACTGGAACAGGTTTCCCAGAGAAGTCAATGCCCCATCATTGGAAGTGTTCAAGGTCAGGTTGGATGGCGCTTTGAGCAACCTGATCTAGTTGAAGATGTCCCTGCTCATTGCAGGGGGGTTGGACTAGATGACCTTGAAAGGTCCCTTCCAACCCAAACTATTCTATGATTCTATGTGGCACCCAGTGTGTTTGTTTAGGCTTTAAGAAACTGGTTGTTAGATTATTAATGGGTCTGTCTTAAAACACAGCTCTGTGTGTCCTGTTTCACTATGCAACTGATCTCAAGAAACTCCATAGCAAAAATACAGAGCACATGGGTGCAGAGTTGATCTGCACCTGCAGAGTGCCTCTACCTTACAGGCAGAGTGAAATAGTAGCAATCTCTTTGCACGATCTTGTGATAATTTTGAAGGCAAACCTGGATTTGAGCAAGACCACAGATGCAGATGTTAGCAAGATGTAGGGTCTTTACATATGCAGAGACAGACACTGAAACCCAAGAGCTTCAGACATGCACTTTCCTTCCTTTTCAGCCCAGTCCACCCCTGTGTTGCCTCTCATGGAAGTGGGTCCCAGGGTTACCAGTGGCCTTGACCCAGCGCTGGGGAAAAGGAGTTGTTCTACTTCCTCATCTCGCTGTCAGAAAAGAAATGCCACTGGAATGGATGATCTTTTGAGCCAGGGAGTAAAGCCTGAGCCCAGGCAAGCCTTGTACCATGTCTGCAGTATCTCAGTAACCTCAGGGGTTCCTTTCAGCTTTCTGCTCTTCCTTTTCATCCTTGCTGTTCATTCATCATAAAAACAGACAAGCTCATATTTTAATGACAACTTGAGAGATCTCTTTTCCTCTCTTTCTAGCCAAGGACATTGGATTCAACTCAAGATAGTGTTTCAAAATGTTTTCACTGCTTAAAAAGCTTACTGAGTTTTTAATGCATCCTTAAGAAATGCTAAAAAAATGTATTTTATGCAGCAGATGAAGATTAAGCTAGCCCTGACAACCAGCTCCCAAATTCAAATTGTTGCAATAATAGAATCATGTATATTTATATTTTAAGAATGCTTTTCCCACCAATGTGGCAGCACACAAAACTCACATCTAACCAAAGGAAAAGGTCCTTCTTAGATGTATGGTTGCAGTGTCAGCATGCCTGAGGCCATTATTTTGCTATATTTTTTCAACTCCGCTTTTATTTTTATTCTGAAGGTATGTGGTTAAGTTGACAGTAAAGGAAACAAAGCACTCTGCTCACAGGTAGAGAGAGAATTGTAAGGCACTTTAATGTGAAAAAAAATATGAATATTTCAAGGTTTTACAAAGGATTGTTCGCTACAAATCTGCAAAGCAAATCTGAGACCATTGCAGAATGTGTTAGCATTATTTGCATTCATTTATTTGTACTAAACCCGCACTGACTGATGCCTGGCGGAAGAGATTTATTTTGCGCACCAAAGGATCTTCCATTTGGAGTTCACAATGAGCAGATGGGAGCAAATTAGAGTAATGATCTTTTTCCTCCAATGTACTTAAATAAGACACCAGATATTGCTTGGTGTCACAACAGAATGGAACTAATGCCATCTGTGGATATTACTGCATTTTCTATGCTTAGAAATGCTTAGGAAGTTTGACAGTTCTTCAGGTACTACCAAAAACCCTATTCAGGATCCTTGTCTCTATTATGGAATAAGGTGAGTTTTAAAAGACTGAGACATTAATGGCATCAAAAACTTTTCTTGATAGGTACCATAGCAACACTGCCACCAAACTCTGATGAGCTGTAGAAGGAGTCAGAAACATTTCAGCAGTTTCATTGAATTTTCAAAGCAGATTTACAAAGGTTAATGCACATCAATTATTTACTCGCGGGCCCTCTGAAGGTGCTGGGTTTTGAAGCATGTAATTGAGGGAGGACCATGAAAGTTCATGTTTCATGGACTGGCTCGACTAGATGGGATAAACATGCCTGAGATGCCACAGTACCTCTTTGGACAAAAAGTGTCCCAAAACTTAGGTCCAAGGACCTTGCCACCAGCTCACAATATTAGACAAAGTCCTTTAAGTTGCATCATCACTGCTGATTTGAGTCCTTTTGGGTTAACCTAGCTTGAAAGGGCAGTCACATGTAAAGGAAAACTGAAACTACCAGGACAAATTGTTTTGGCAGGAGATGAGCGGTGCAAGTTGAAGCGCAGGAGCAGAGATGGGACAGCCAGGAAGCCAACACCTGAGCTAAGCACCTGTGTGAATGCTTGAAGGAGACAGCAAGCAATTACGGGCAACTTTCAGAAATTCTTCACCAAAATCAAGCCAACAGTTTCCCATCCCTTGCTACTTTTTGCCTGCCCTTAGTTCACCTTTTATTTTGCTGTTCTTGGGCCCATGTCCTCATTCAATGTTTTTTTCTTCAGAGAAAGACTGACTTAGAATCAATGAAGCCCCAGTACCACCTGGCATGAAGGCAAGCCCATTTCAGAAGAAGCATTAATAGGATGGGTACTGTACACTGGAAGCTTGGTTCTTCCAAAGAAAAGATATGGGAATGGCAAGCTTGAAATTACTGCAAAATAAGGAAGTGCTTGCTGAATACCTGTGTGCTTTCTTACCTCTCAATAATTTATTTGTTTTTTAAATCATAACTCCTCCAGACTGCCTGTTCAGAAAAGACATTACAGCGTAAATTTTAAGGTAATTTATATGCAACAGCATTGAAACATTTAACAAACAGCTATAGGAAACATTTATTTCCAAATAATTTTTGTCAAACCACTGAATACCCAAAGAAAAACAAATTCTGCCCAACACTTACACATGCAGAGCATCTGCACATCTCACTTTAATTTAAGCATAAGAAAGAAAATCTTCTTTCGTCCACAGAGGAGAAAAAAAGTTTGGAGAAATCAGTTTGGATTTGGTCCAAAAAGTAACCAAGCAGGCTTCAGGCACTGCACCCAACCCTGCAGTTCTGAAGACACCTGCTCAGCTGGTGTTGGAGGTGAAGTTTCTTAGATTCTTTAAAGTTTTATCTCTGCACGCATGCAAAAGAATAACCACAATACTGAAGCAGCTCAGTGCTCAGCCATACCTAAACCTAATTAAGGCTCAACATTTCTGTACCCATATCTGACAGTTTAATCCAATAAAATGTACTCAGATTGGTACTACTGTATATTAGCAGTATCAGTTCTTAGAATCATAGTATCATAAAATCGTTTAGGTTGGAAAAGACCTTCAAGATCATCGAGTCCAACTGTCAACCCAACACCACCATGCCCACTAAACCATGTCCTGAACTGTCAACCCAACACCACCATGCCCACTAAACCATGTCCTGAAGTGCCACATCTATGTGTTTTTTGAACACCTCCAGGGATGGTGACTCAACCGCTTCCCTGGGCAGCCTGTTCCAATGCCTGACAACCCTTTCAGTAAAGAAATTTTTTCTAATATCCAATCTAAACCTCCCCTAGTGCAACTTGAGGCCATTTCCTCTCGTCCTATCACTAATTACTTGATAGAAGAGACCAGCACCCACCTCACTACAACCTCCTTTCAGGTAGTTGTAGTGAGCGATAAGGTCTCCCCTCAGCCTCCTTTTCTCCAGACTACACAACCCCAGTTCCCTCAGCCACTCCTCATAAGACTTGTGCTCCAGGTCCCTCACCAGCTTTGTTGCCCTTCTCTGGACACGCTCCAGCACCTCAATGTCTTTCCTGTAGTGAGGGGCCCAAAACTGAACACAGTACTCGAGGTGCCGCCTCACCAGTGCCGAGTACAGGGGAACAATCAGCTCCCTGCTCCTGCCGGCCACACTATTTCTGATACAGGCCAGGATGCCGTTGGCCTTCTTGGCCACCTGGGCACACTGCTGGCTCATATTCAGCCAGCTGTCAACCAGCACCCCCAGGTCTGTTTCTGCTGGGCAGCTTTCCAGCCACTCTTCCCCAAGCCTGTAGCGCTGCATGGGGTTGTTGTGACCAAAGTGCAGGATCCGGCACTTGGCCTTGTTGAACCTCATAGAGTTGGCTTTGGCCCATCAATCCAGCCTGTCCAGATCCCTCTGTAGAGCCTTCCTACCCTCGAGCAGATCAACCGTCTCTCCCAACTTAGTGTCATCGGCAAACTTACTGAGGATGCACTTGATCCCCTCATCCAGATCATTGATAAAGATACCAAAGAGAACTGGCCCCAAAACTGAGCCCTGGGGAACACCACTTGTGACCAGCTGCCAACTGGATTTAACTCCATTCACCACAACTCTCTGGGCTTGGCCATCCAGCCAGTTTTTAAGCCAGCAAAGAGTACTCCTGTCTAAGCCATGAGCTGCCAGCTTCTCAAGGAGTATGCTGTGAGAGACAGTGTCAAAGTCCTTACTAAAGTCTAGGTAGACAACAGCCACAGCCTTCCCCTCATCCACTGGGCAGGTCACTTGGTCATAGAAGAAGATCAGGCTGGTCAAGCAGGACCTGCCTTTCATGAGCCCATGCTGGCTGGGCCTGATCCCCTGGCTGTCCTGCACATGCCATGTGAGTGCACTCAAGATGAACCGCTCCATAATCTTCCCCAGTACTGAGGTCAGGCTGACAGGCCTGTAGTTCCCTGGATCCTCCCTCCGACCCTTCTTGTAAAGAGGCATCATGTTGGCAAGCCTCCAGTCGTCTGGGACCTCCCGTCTTCTGGCCATCAAGCACATTTCAAAGAAGTTTTAAAAAATCATGGTTAAGGCAGAACTGCTCTAAAAAATAGCACAGAATTTTGCATACTTATTCAAGAAATAGAAACTTCAGATTCGATTTCCCCCCTCTATGAAAAGGATTTGAATTCTGTCCCCCTGCCCCCAAACAGTTTAGATCTACCCACCCTAAACCTACCAGGCTGCACCAGGCTGCTCTCAGCCTGTGAACTTAGGAAACCATGCAGAAAATAGTAATTCAGTGATATGAAGGGGGCAGAAATAAGTGTACCATTATAGACCCATGGCTTACGCTTTCTCTTGAGTTTCCAGAAGACTGGATTTCTTTTTTCTTTCAAGAAGAGTTTCTCCAGTTTATTCCATGGAAATTTACCATACAATTGAATCTAATTACTAAGTTTTTTACCTAAGGATGGATAACACCACTTTACCTTCTGAGCACATTTTATGAGAAAGGACCGTTTCCACTAACTTTTTGGAGAGGAGGAGTATGTGAAGGAAGGATGAGCTGCAAGCCATCAGGAAGGCTTTCCAGGCAGGTGGTCCAAGTCAGCAGAGATGGGTGTCTTAGAGTATGATTCAGACCTGCCTCACTCCTCTACAGACTTGTAATCATGGTAAGGTAGTGTATTGACCTCAGATAACTCTCTTTTCAGTGTGCTCTCAGATCCTCGCTCATCCCAACTTCTCTGCTCATGAGTTTGGGCACCCAAGTTCAGGCATACTAAGTGCTGGTCCTGTCCCTGCTTCAGTACCCCAAACTTCACCTTCATTGGTTTTAGCCCTTCATTTTCTATAGCAAACTGAGAAGTTTTCTTGGAAAATGCAAATAAAACTTGGAAGCAAGAAATGAAATGTCACCAATAGTCCCTTGGGCTACAGTGCAGCTCCTGGAAGAGCAGTGAAAATCAAGACTGTCACAACTCAGCATTTAAAACAAGACATGTGCACTTTCCAAAGGATAGTGTGAGGATTTTCTAAGTGCAGGAACATATCACTATCTGCCTTGGTTCAGCTTAGCCCAGTTTCTCAAGTGGGAGGGCTCCTACTGGCCCCCACAGGGCCACCTTGCCCAGGTAAGCACCTGTACAAGCATGGTCATTTCAGTACAGCTCTGCAAAGTGGTTTTTTGCAGTTACAGGAAGGATCCTTTTCCTCAGCTCAGCATATCAGCCACATGCAGCTTTCATTTAAAAAAAAAATAATACATCACTTAAAAGGAATGTACGACCTGGAATAGATCCTCTTTTTGGAAACCTTGGATACATATGTACCAAGGAGATAAGGTGCTATTTATAAAGATCCTTCTGAATACCGTAATCAAGTAGGCATTGATGGATGGCTGAGATAAATATTTCTACCCTCTACATTTTTACCTGAAGTCAACAGCTTATGCATGAAAGTCCCCACAGAAGAAATACATTCTCAGTTTTCAGCAGCACACAAAAAGGGTGCTTTTTATGTTACCTATGATCATCTCTTCTCATCTGCTTGATTGGTAGGTTTAATCTTGAAATTGAAATGCCCAACTAAATTTCAAAGATTCACATTACATTCCACAGCATGGTGGTGGTTTTTAATTTTTAAATAACATGCCTGAAATGCTGTGACTCAGAAGGAGTGTGAATGACAGAAGGAAACTTATTAGATTAAAGACAGTTTGTTGGAGAGAGTAGGGAAAATGAATTCACTCACAGGTCAAATGTTTTATTTTATTAGCAGACATCCAGAAGCCTGCTTCCCACTCCGCTCCAGCTCATGCACTAATCAGTGTTGTGAGGAGCCCTTCAATTCAAGGCCATACAAAGCCAGAAAATGGATTAAATTTATCTCAAATAACGTAAGAGTAGTCTCAAATTCAACTTTAGTTTATGTTACAGCTTAAAGAAATCCATTCACCTCTGGGTATTCCAGAAGGTGAAACTTTCCCAGCTTTTATCAAAGTAGCTCACTATGCGACTAGGTACCCCAAAGCACTTTGCCTGTAGGTACTCAGTAACACTTCTAATTCCTAGTCTGGAATACCTTAACAGAGTCTTACAGTACCTTATATCTGCTCTGAATATTTTACTCAGAACTGCCTAAATCTTGGACATGCTAACCACACTGGTCCCTACTTTGAGCCTTTGCCTCTAGGATCCATTAATCATTTTTTTGCTACTGCCACAACTAAAGAGGTCAGTTGTATTTGCACACCCTGAGAACACAACGAAACAAAGCCATGCAAAAAGTGCAGCTGAAGCAGGAAAAGATAGTGTCCTTCTTCACTCAGCACACAAGTGGTTAAAGTGAAGCTGTCAAAGTCCCAGGCACAAAATATGACAAAAGTCATATTTTTCTTGAGGAAATGCAAATTTGCATCTCTAACTTTTCAGAAGAACACTGCTGCCAGTTACAAGGCAGACTCATGCAACGTTTGCTGAGGGGGCACCAGGTTACCTCCAGAGATCCCCACCAACCTAATCACTCCCTGAGGCTAATATGGGCATGCCCTGTGACCCTCTACCTACCCTGTGCCCTACTACACCACAACACAGAAAAAGCTTCTAAGTCCCCACAATGCTTCTGTGCTGAACAAGTAATAGCAGGTGACATCATGCAGGGCTAGAGCTAGACAGTGGCGATTTTTCTTTAGCATTTGAGACAGCCAAACTGTGGGGGAAGAAAAGGTTGTGAAGTGGATGTCTGGCATTGCTCAAAGGGGAGCCCAGGTAAGAGAGGCTTACAGCTTTGCAGTTGTAAGAAAGGCAAAGCCTGGGAGCTGCTGTGCTAACGTGCGGTGATCGTGATTGGTGCTGCAAAGGAAAGAAAGAGATAGAGGAAGGCTGGACCAAGGTGGGCTGCATGGCAGTGCTGAGTTTAAAAGAAGTATTAGTTGTTAGTGATTCAAATGAATTATGAAGTATTTCTTCACAGAGTCTCACTATTTCTTCCATCGGAATTGGTCCTCACACATGAACATAGTCGATATTGATTGAATAAGAGAAAATACGCTTTGATATCTCAATAGATCACTGAAGAGACCCATCTGCCATTACAAGGCATTTAAGCACACATGCAAAAAGGGCAAACACTTGGAAGCAAGAAGGAGAAAGATGAATTTATTTGGGCAAAAGAAAGACCTGAGCCAGAGATTTCCATGTCCTGGGACTGTGTCCTGATCTACCAGACTGCTCAGTAGAAGAGAGGTGATTCCTCCTTTTTCAGTGAAATTTTGTAAGGAAAAGGCTGGTTATGCTGTTCAGGGAGAGGTCCCAGCTAACAAGTCCACACAAAGTGGACAGTCCAGTGCCTGGAGCTGGGTGATGAACTTACACCCAAATGGAAGTTAATATCTGAAGGCAGCCACTCCAACTTACAAGAGTGTCTTATGCTATATAACATAAAAAGATCAATTGAATGGAACAGTTCAGCATATCATCAGAAAAGGCAATAGTCTTATAGGAATGACTCCCAAAAGAAGTTTAGAGTTCTTGAGGAAAACAGTGCTTTTTTTTTATTTATTTCTACCCATTTCTAATAATTCAAATTTTATTCAGTATTTCTAATAAAAGATGTTTAAAAAGAGCAACTACTTAATGAAACAATTTGTTCTGGTTTTCTGTCATAGAAAAATCACACAAAGAATATAGTTATGTTCCTAACAAAGGAAAACTGAACATCTAAGCCCAGCTATAGAAAAAAACCTTAAAATGTATACCTTTTCATGAAATCTGTTTAAGTATTTTGCTGTCTAAACAGAGAACACAAAATTAATTTCTTTTTTTCCATTTATTCAAAATATCAATAACAATTAAGAACAAATGAACAAGAAACACACACACCCCCAGAAATTCAGGAAGTTTTTTATTAAAGCAGGTTCCCACCCAAATGACATTTCCCCTTTTTTAACAACTGTGCTGACAAACATGGAGGCTCTGACTACACATCTGAAATCCACAGCTGCATTAGAACTTCAGCAGAAGGTAAGGAACACAGTTATTCAGTACTTGCATCATATTTAGTGGCCTGACAGATGTTTTGCTATCACCTGGGAAGGAAATAATTGACAAATCGAGTGTATACTAAAGCAACACATTCTGCTTCTGAGAAGCAGGCCTAGGATTTGGGACTCAAACAGCCAGATACAGACAAGTGCTTTAGCAAGACACCCCAGAAAAGGAAAAAAATTAACCAACCTCCTGACGTATAAAATAGCAGATGAAGTATTCTGGGAGAAAGGAAAAATAGACTGATTTACTCCTGATTTAATCTGATTTCGAAGAACATGAACCTGGCTTAGGTTCTCTGTAACACATATTTGTCAAATACGAAAAAAGGTTAAAGTACATGCCACATCAAAACTAACCTACAAAACTTCTTGTAATTCCCAGATTACACAGGAGTCCTTTTTTTTGCCACCAAGTTAAATGCACAAGAAAAAAAGAAAAATTAATCCAGGGCTGCCAGATATGTTATCTCTAACTCATTTGACTACTGGTATTACAATGAGCAGCCTATTACATAATTTTCTTGCTTCTTGTCTTTCTACATGTAGCTTTCTCAGGTCCTCTGAGTTCAAGAAACGTAACATCAAATGAAATAACTGGGGTAATGCCAAGACAATTTCAGGTTATGAAAGAGATCTGCAAGGTACAGCTGGGGGAAAGCTCTAAACTGAGCAAAAACACTGCTGAATTAATGCAGGTACAAAGTACTTTCACAAGCTGTTGTGTTAGAAGCAGTTGCCTTGGAAAAGCAAAGCAAAGTTTTCTAGAAACTCCAGATATTGTGCAGAATAAAAACCTTATGGTTTGTTGTACAGAGCAGGAACAGACAGGACAGAGCTGCACTAATCTCTGCCTCCTCCTCATGACTCTGAGCCGAGTGCCTCTCTCCTCATCACAAGCCTTATGATACAAATGCAGTAACATCCAGAGGAGAGAAATCCTTAGTGTCAGTATGGCTGCATGTCTAGTCAGTGGTGGTGGTCCATAATTCAGTTACCTAGATATGAATGGCCTTGGGTACTTTTGGTTTTGGAGAGTGAGGCCTGAAACTGAATCACAGAACCACAGATTGGTTTGTGTCAGAAGGGACTTTCAAAGATCATCTAGTCCAACCCCCCTGCCATGGGCAGGGACAACTTTCACTAGACCAGGTTGCTCAAAGCCCCATCCAACCTGACCTTGAACACTGCTAATGATGGGGCATTCACAGCTTCAGTGGGCAACCTGTTCCAGTGTCTCACCACCCTCAATGTAAAAAATTTCTTCCTTATGTCCAATCTAAATCTACCCTCTTTCAGTTTAAAATCATTGCCCCTTTTTATGTCACTACAGACCTTAGTAAAAAGTCTTTATCCACCTTTCTTACATAAATACCCTGAAGAACTCAAGTACGAGGCAAAGGTGCACCATGTTGTATAGCAGCTACATTCCTTCCATAAGAGATTCTCAGAGAGCTTAATAAACATCTGTTGAGCTTCATAACACCCTGGGAAATATGCATGACATTTTATGGAGGGATGAATTGAGGTACAGAAGGATTAATTGACTTGCCATACGTTGACTTTGCATCAAGCATCTATCAGATATTTTGAAAAGCACAGATTACTTCAGCTTCTCAAGGGAAGCCAGAGCTCCAGTGAGTTCCACATAGTTACGCCTACAGGCACCCGCTGAGGATCAGACCAAAGCAGTGAGATTGCTCAGTAGAAATGAGACAAACCAACAGAGATTTGGTCCTGGTAAAATTTAGATCTGAGCACCTAATTAATATCTCTAAGATCAGAAGATCGGCCCCATGCAGTACACCTGAAATGTTTCTTCAGGAGAATGATTTCCAAACAAAAGATTTAAAGTCAAGGTTTAAAAAAAAGTCTAGTTTTCAGAATATGTTAAAAAAATCTTCCAGACTTTTTCCAATGTTGTATATAAGTATTTTTATTGCTGCAAAGCTCCAAATTCAACATTACCTAAGCACATGCAAACATCTAAGTGTACAAGTTATCCATTCAGAAGTTCAAGTTTGACAGTATGAATGTAGCTAGAAGGTGATACAACGAATCAGTTTTGTGTAGAAGTCTTGAATGTAAACATGCATTTTCCAGGTTCATCTTTCTATTGCTTCTTTTGTTCTAAATTGCTGGTTGTAGAACAAAGGTGTGTGAGAAAAGGGTTTGACACTGTATCCTCCACGTTTAATTCAGACGACTTGAATAAGAAATTATGCAGCGTTAATTAAAGTTAACAGTTTCAAACAGTTTTCACAGAAGCCAAATGAGTGAGATTTACATCAAAATACATTAATACTTCAGAAAGAACATTTTGTATTGGCAGGAATTATGATCTTCAAAGGTGTAGAAACCATACCTTTCTCAGGCACTGTAATCAGTATTTCAAGGACAAGTTAAGCCACTAAGGAGAGCAAGAAATACTACCTAGTTTGTCCAATTTTTTGGAGATGTATTTGCACTGAATGTTGTGTGCATTTTCAAGATAATATTTTGGGGAAAAAACAGTCATAGTCTCCATGGAAATGATGCATATCATAAAGTGCAAAAAAACAGGCTGAAAAATTTGTGTTGGGGTTTTTCTGTGTTGTTTCATTTTGGTTTTGGTTGGTTTGGGTTGGGGGGGGGGTGGGTTGTTTTTTTACGCAGAGATAACCAGTTTGTTATGTGGCTGTTTGTTAGAAATGTTTACAGTCTCCCTTGTGACAACAAGGTCTAGTGGCCCTTAAAAGACTTTCAGCTCTAGGCCTCAAAGTACCTGAAATTTTCACATATCTCCCCTTTGCAGATGAATACAAGCTTTATAAGCCATTAACCTCAAGCAATCTATGTGTAAATAATTTCCTTTATACAGTTTGTGTTCAAGTCCTCTTCCAAATGGCCACATGAGTATACACTAACCGGTTTGCCTCACTTTATTTTTACTCATGTACAAGTATAAAAAAACCATTGGATATAGCCTGTTAATATTACAAAAATCCACAGGCCATTTTTAATAAGCTATTTTCTTGTTTTCTAGTCCTGAGGAAATTCTTCACATTTACTTTAGATTTTAAATCTTCACCCTCCTTTTTTCTGTTGTGTAGAGTCCAACTACAAAGCCCAAGCTAAGCTGCCAGGTTTTGGAGGTTTGAGGTGGGGGGGGGTTGTTTGTTTTAAAAAGGTACTGTCAAAGACTCAACCAATTTAGGCAAGCTGCCTATTCCTGTGGAAAAGAATGTGCTTTTCTGACACCAGTCAACAAGACTTACCTCACTTTTGCCAGCACAAATCCAGTTGGACTCCACTGATAATGCTCACGGTCAAATGATTTGCATACCAGCTTACGTTTCAGCTGCACAAACTGAAACAGTCAGCAGCAAAACACTGGTTTAGTTTCGTTTTTAACATTTAACTCTTTTTCACTTATTACTTGGGCTTGTGACTTCCTTTTGTGCTATATATCCACAGACTGCCTTGCTGTGTTGGAAGATAAATGCAGAAAGAAAAGCTACTGATTTACCATAAGGCAAACAGCACCTAATCTTATTTATTTTCTTCCTGAAGTACTGAAGAGTTGGCTCCACCTTATATTCTCTCCCTTCAGTTTATGAAAAATAACTGTTGCATAAGGCGTGAATAATATTGTGTTATATAAATATCTTGTAGTACATGAACATGAAAGTGTGTATTTATGGAGTGGAAAATGCGTAAAAAGCCAATTGCTTTCTTCCCCTTTAATTTAGTGGGAGTTTTCTCCAACAGTTTCCTAACTAACTATAGTCTTTAAAACTTAAGCTTTTTCCAAACAGATTTGGGAAAAGCTGGCAGAATTCCTCTAACTTTAAACCCCACAAAACTAGTGTCATTTCTCCCCAGCTTCTTATGTCCTCACACATATGAACTACATTAGAAGTCTCTTGCTACCATGCTGCTTGTCAGATTATTAGTGCTATATGTGAAATCCAAACCAGTAATGAGACAAGGAGGCCCAGGAGATGCATGCTACAGTAACAATATCATGTTGATGCTGCATTCGAGCATTCCCTAGCTGTTAGAGTAGTGATGGCTAATTCTATGTCAAACAGGATCTGTGCTATTAAGCTGACTTCCCTATGTTCCTTTACACAGCACTGTGAAAGTCCTTTATTTTCCAGCTGGGTTGTTTTCCTTTGATGTTGCTTTATTAATGTGCATATCCCTTCTGCTTTGCTCATGCGAAAAGGTAAAGTAGAAAGCCAAAAAGAAAACCACGATAATTACCATTCTGTACTTTTACTCTCTGAAGGGTCTGACTGGCATAAGAGATTTGTAAGAGCTTTTATATCTTTCTGAATCCAGTGTAAGGCAGTTGTCTACTGTTTGCCCATAATTCTGTTCTTGTTTTTTTATTTTTTTCTTATTCTTTTATGCTTAGGTTTTGCCTGTTTCAGAAGAGATACTAATTTTTTTTAAAGACAATATTATTTACTATCAGTGCTATAGCAAAGTCTGAGGTAACTTAATCCAGTCGTTTACAAAGGCAAACCACAGTGGTTTAAGGGTGCCCCTTGCTACTTTGGGCAAGGTAGACCTGTCTTCCAGAAGGTTTGCCTTCATCTTTCCCTTCAAATGTTCACGTTTTACTGAGGTACAACAATAAAGAAGTCAGCCTGCAATCTCACCACCTCAAGGTATTTCCATGATTTCACTAAAACACACCTTTCTGAAAACTCAGTCATCAAGATTGCTTTTCTCTTTAACAAGACATAAAAATGTTTTTGGACAAAACAGAAAGGAAGAAGCCAAACTAAAAGCTGTGGCTCAAATTAGTTATGAAAACCAAGAAAGTGAAACTGCCTCAGGAGCTCTTTTATGCATGAATTTTATCTCTCTGTAGAAATATGGATAGCAGCTATTTGCTACAGCATCTATTTACTACAGCAGCAGCCTTTCCCCAGGTCTCATGAATTTATTACCCAACAGAATCACCCCCTTACATAACACACTGCCAAAACTGCAACTCTTCAGCAACCCAATGGATACATGCATGGCACTGGTCAGAGCACACATTTGCACCACCATCACCAGAAAAGCTTCATATTTATGTAATTTATCAGCACAGACACAAATTATCCTTGCAAATGAGAAAAGCCAGAGGTGAGAAAGCCATGAAGAGAAGATAGGATGCTTTAGGTCAATTGCAAGCAACTGTAATTAAGCTTTCCTTTGATTTCTGCACTTGTTGCTCTTTCTTCTTGCATTGAAAGGCAAACCTCCCACAGCTGCTGCTCTACGTTGCATTCATCACAGGAGTGACCGTGGGACCCTTGTACCTCAAGGCCATCAACACTTCGACCAAGCCCAAATGCAGTAAGATATGAAAGCAGCCATCGGTCCATACCACCTGCCTCCGCTCCATGAGCTGAGACAGTTGGTTACCTTACGGGGAGAGGTGGGAGCTGCAGTGGAGGTGGCACCCAACGGGCACCAGTTAACCCAAGAAACTCCAACGAGAGGGAGAGAGACTCTGTGCTGTGGAGCATGCAAGAAGTGTCATGCTGTAAATCACAACTATGTTGCACAGGCAGTTGCTGTGGTAACCACTCCTTTTTAAAGATCAGTTGGCAGATAAAACAGTTATCACTCTCGCACCCATCCCTTGCACATAGGTGAAGGCTGCAAAAGTATGCATCTCTCATTTTGCACAAGCATTTATTTTCCTTCCATGAATTCTCAACAACTACCACCTCTCCGAGTACTCAAGACAAGTCTGCTGGGAAGGAGAAACAGGAAGATGAAGCAAGTAGACTGGGTTCCCTGATTTCTCTGTACAGCTGTGAATAACAGTGGCCACTTGGACAAAAATCTTCCATCCTTTATTGCTTTATTGCCTGTTTCTCCTTTCCCATTTTTCTCAAGCTTATGAATGCATCACTCCTAACTTGAATTACAGCTGAGCTGTCTTGTTTGTTTTGATAGACAGTTATCTTTCATGAGTTTACAGGAAAAAAATATTAGCATATTACAGTGCTAAGAAGCTTTTTTATTTTCTTATTATTAGTAGGTACTTTGCTAAATGTATCTGTACAATTCCTTATCAATTAAAGAATCCCCTACAGCACAATAAATCCTGATGCTTGCCCTCTAGAGGACAGATGTGGGACCTATATTTGAACCTGATCCCGGTTCACTCTAAGTGACTTAGTTTGGCATGAAGAAACCACTAACATCATTTTGCATTCCACGTGATGGAACCATCATTGCAACCTCTCCTTTGAGCTGTCTTTTCATGTGCTGGATCTGCTCTCCTTCAAGTCACTTAGAAAAGGCAGAAACGAACTGGCAACGCTGACACAACCAAAACCACCCATTAGGTCATACAAGGGCACCAACCATGAACAGGCATTTCTGTTACACTGAAACTTAAGAACAGTGTGTCCTGCAAGAGACTTCATGATGCACCACAAGCCAACCTAACGCAGCCGAAAAGCTCATGGATGGATTGATTTACAAATATATATTCCTATATACGCCCATGGATGCTGCATAGTTATTAATGAATGAATTATCACAAAAACGTCAAAGCTAGCTGCTGTTGCTGAAGGCCAGTTCAGTGTGGTTCACTAGACCTGTAAGCATGATACAATGTATTTCAGACTCGTATGTAAAATGCAGTTTTCAACACTGAGCTTGAGACTTGTAGATTTTTAGCTTACTGACCTCAGGGTCTTGAAAGCAGAAAGCTTATCTACTCTGTTATGGGACATGAAAACAGATCTGTGTAATGCTCCTCTAGTATTAATCAGTATTAAGTCAAAAGGAAGAAAAAAACAAACCAATGATACATTGCTTTTGTCCTTAAGAAAATCCAGCGTACAACAAAACACAGCCCACAGCCATTTCTATTTTATTTAGGGGGGGGGGGGGGGGGGGGAAACATGGCAGAAAATAAGCCAAGCATACCCTGTGCTAATCTAGAGAAATGTATTAGGAATTTATTTAGAAGATATCTTATCAAACAAATAGATGTGTTACAGCAGGGTTGAGAGTGAGAGTTTGCATACATGGTTGTTGGCCACCATCAGAAAGGCAATTTGTGACCAAAACAAATAAATATCAGAGGTCAAGATGCTTGCAGAATCAGAACTGAAAGTAAGGGTTTGGTAGAAGACTAGCACTGGAGCTTGAAATACTGCCATGGTTCATGCAGCATCTATACGCTTATGCATGAGAATTAAGGGCCTAATTTATTCTCTGATTGATATTCAGAGAGAGGAGACAAATTTGAACCAATGTCGCTACTACAATATCCTCATTTTGAAGGAATAGAAGAAAGCAACTGAAGCTGTTTCTAAGCGATACCCAGGAAGGAGATAAATGTGCATTCCCACCACCAGTTGTGCCAGTGGAAGGTGGCACCTCCTTCTTGTCAGCCCACCCCAGCTGCTCACTAGCACCCGGTGCTGGGGATTTATTTATGCCTTCCTCAAATCCCCTTCCATCAAAACACACAAAGACTGGTCTTGCAGCTTGAACCAATCCAGATCGTTTTGCCTGAGTTGGGAGGATTGCTCACTTGCACAGTTCAGCCGGCAAAAATGAGGGGGAGTGACACTGGCACAGGGTGGGGAAAACAAGATGGGTTAGCAGGCAGAGGCTTCCTGCCTGCAAAGCGTTGAGACAACTACCTTTATTTTTTTCCATCTTAAACTATAAGTATTTCTCCAAATGAACATCTCAAAGAGTTAATCTAATACTGAAAAACAGTGTTGAGGATTATTTCAGAGACAGAGTATAGCCTATCTTTCCAAAAGGGTAAGTATCTGTCAGTAAGCCAGCAGCTCAGGGGGCAATATTCCACTCAGGAAAGATGGTGCAGCTTCACTGACTTTGTCCTTTAATAGCTACCTGCAAGAATCCTCTGCATGTGTGATAGATGATCATTCCTCATCCACTATGGGAGGTGGTTCCCATTATCTTCTTTTCATATGGCACACTCCCCAAGGCATTTATATTATTTCCCTGATATCTGATGACTGTTCTTTTTGTTTGCTAGCTAGAGTCTTTTCATGATCTCAACTACTGTAAAACAGCCAGATACATTAAGTAGGTAAGACTGTGTAGATTTGCAAAACAAAACAAAAAAAATCCCAAAACCAAAAAGCAAACAAATCCCACAGAAGTCCACCTAGCTCTCCCATTGCTTATGCCACCAAGAGGCCACAAATCAAAACATCTAAAACAGTAATAGTGCTTTATTTCAATTAAACATTATTACTCTCATGCTCTACTCATTAATAGCAGGAAATTAAGCTATACTATAAGGTTATTTGGGTCTCTTGCAAAGCTGGGACTTCTATCTTATTCATCTCTTGAATGTGTAACTATGTTTACTTCCAACGTAACCACATTTGCTTTCATCATGAGGGAATCTGGCTTATTATCTCAAATATTATTGCCATAAAGTGATTGCACAAAAATACCAGTGAGAAAAGCCTTCTCCTGTTCATAAGGCAGAGGTTATTTTGCTCTAATGAACTCGCCTGTTAGGGGAAAAGGGAAAAAGGTAAGAAGCAAGAGTGTCCTCCAAAAAGAAAACAACAAAAAAAAACCTTCAAGAGGCACCCTGACTGTTGCCATGACACGTTTGTACGATTAATGATTTCTGTCTATGCTATCCTAAATATCAAAACCATTTCTAATGCTGTTGCTATAACAAAGCACCCTGCTTCTACAGTGGAAAAGACATTTTTCCTCCGCTTTTTCACTAGTGGTTCACATACAGCATGCCTTCAAGCCCTGTCAAAGCCTGAAAAACACAGTACTTATTCACTGATGATTCCACTATTGATTCAATGGCATTCAAGTTATTATTAGGCTCCTTCTATGGATGCATCATCACCAGTGCCCTGCTGACTTCCAATGCTAATGGTCCATCCCTGTTAGACTAAAATTGTCAATACCTTAAATCAAAAGAGTGCTTGAGACCGACTTAGATCAATAGAGCTGATGGATGATGCACACTCCCACCTCACTTAGAGAGAGACATTGTTAATATAAGTGATTTTAATGGTATTTCATTCTGTAGCTCCTACAGCCCAGTCATTAACACTCTGGGATAATTGGGGTTGAAGGATTATTGAAGTGAGAACTGTGCAACTGAACTGAGGTGATTCTTTCCCCACACTTGTTTCCAACCCCCATTAGACATAGTGGAAGCAGAGCAACTGCTGTGTTCAGTCCCTGTCAGGTATGAAGTCATCCAGCTCTGCCTTTTGCTTTGTGACCTTTACAGCAGGTCAATGTTGTGGCAAACAGAAGCAGGAGGGAGGCAAAAGGAGGGGACAAAATAGAGAAGGAATAGGAAAAGAATGGTGGGTAGAAAGAAAAGTCCACCAGCAGCTATTGTGTTCCTTGTCATCTCCCTTTCCTCCAGCCCTTTTTTTATTATTACTAGCTTGTCCTCCCTTTGCAGCTTATGACACATTTGAAGTTTCTATACAACTATTTATGAATGATGCTTATTCTGTAACTGTTCAACCAGTTCAAGGACACATAGAACATCTGGCATCCTACTGTGCCTGAGAGGTAGTTTAACTAGACTCAGGATGCATAAAAAATATTTAATTTAGGTGGGGTATAAAAGGTAGTTCCTGAAGACAGATGAGCTGATAAATGGCACTGTGAAACACAGAATGGCTTCTAATGCAAAACTGTCTTTTTCCTGCATTTAGATATGATAGACATGGGTTGACTGCATTTAAATACTTGGGGTTTTTTTTCTCCTCAAAAAGATCACTTAGAATCACTATTTTCATCATGAACTGATTATTAATGACTAAGTGTAGCAATTAGACTGATCCTGTTGACCAAAGGTTAGATGTTCTCAAGCTGTGGAGCTATATTGGAAGTAAGCATAGGAATATCTGCAAAGCCTGGCACACTGCCTAAAAAAGGTTTTTATACCAGGACACCAGCAAAAAAAAATTTTAAAATATTTTTAAAAATCAAGCTTCCCAGATTTGGAGGCCCTATGCCAAGGTGTCTATGAAGGCCTAAAGCACAGCCAGCTCCAACCCAAAGCCTGCTTCAGTTGCTTTAAGAGAGGCTTTGAATGCTTTGAACTCCATGGCCTAGTCCCAAATTTTACTTAGGGTTGATGCTCCAAGGCACACTACAAAAAGTGATCACAGAAACAAAACAGTTGAGTCCTATGATGGGCATCAACTCCTCTCCAATAGCACTCGGATTCAAACCAAAGAATATCACACACTTACTAAATCAGATTTCATAAAAGCACTGAGCTGCATTTGCCTGTGCAACAGTGTTTCCATTGGGGTACCATTTTAATTTCTGATGTTACAAATTCTTATTATAGTACAGTATGAAGCTAGTATTAAGGTCTGCAAGGACAAGCCCTTTCCTCTCTCTCCTCATTTCAGCTGGGATAGAGTTAATTTTCTTTCTAGTACCTGGTACAGTGTTATGTTTTGGATTTAGTATGAGAATAATGTTGATAACACAGTGATGTTTTCAGTTACTGCTAGTAGTGTTTAGACTAAGTCAAGGATTTTTCAGCTTCTCATGCCCAGCCAGCAAGAAGGCTGGAGGGGCACAAGAAGCTGGGAGGGGACACAGCCAGGACAGCTGACCCAATCTGGCCAATGGGGGTATTCCATACCATGTGATGTCATGTCCAGTATATAAACTGGGGGGAGTGGGGCTGGGAGGAATAGCTGCTTGGGAACTAACTGGGCATTGGTCAGTGGGTGGTGAGCAATTGCATTGTGCATCACTTGTATATTCCAATCCTTTTATTATTATTATTGTCATTTTAATATTGTTATTATTATCATTATTAGTTTCTTCCTTTCTGTTCTATTAAACTGTTCTTATCTCAACCCACGAGTTTTACCTTTTTCCTTCTGGTTCTCTCCCCATCCCCCTGGTGGGGGGAGTAAGTGAGCAGCTGCATGGTGCTTAGTTGCTGGCTGGGGTTAATCCATTACAGTCTCTAAACCTCAGTCCTCCAAAAAAAGGCTTTTCTCCTGTCCTCTTGGGCACTATGTCAGCCACTTTCCTCAATACTTTAATGCCTTAGAAGACTTAGAGCATCCTTGATTGTGCATCTATAAGAGCACTGCATTGTTAGTCTTATGCAGACATTCAAACATCTTAACATACTATGTGCATACTAGATAGTTCAGAAGGTCCTCTCAAGAAACCTTCTCTATATCTCAGTTTTCTCTGCTGAATTCAACAGCAATAGCTTTCCATAGAATGGCTTGCCTTTTTAGTGTAGTTATAAGATCACAAGCAATGAAGGTCTTCTAGCATGAATATAGTGCTTATCTCTTCAATCAACAACAACCCCCGCCAAGCCCTCTATATTTTTTTTTATTTTTGATATGTATTTCAGAACTGAGAAATCAAAGTCAATGCCTTCCAAAATGAGGTCATGCACAGTTCCAAAATTATTTTCCTGCCAGACTTCCATTTTCAAATAAAAATAGAAGAGCAGAATTTATTTTTACAGCAGAGGAATATTCTCTGTTCATTCTTCTCTAACAGAAGGGGTTGAGATTTTGTTTATTCAAACATCTGAAAACAAACATCTGGCTCCACAAGGAAGGCCAAACTACAGAAAAATATCAGTTCAAAAGATGAAAACAAGAGGTCACTGCCAGCATCTGAAAAAAGGAAGCTGAACAGAGAATATTATACAGCTGATACTGAAACAGGTCCTGCCAAGGCCTGACAGTAATACTTAGCATTCAACAGGTTGCATCCTCAGAGGCATGCAGTAGTGCACACTGGAAATCTCTGCACAGAACTAGAGCTCCAACTTCAGCCTCAGAGTGCTTTATTTCAGTCATAGCACAGTAACTCAATTTTACAGTGTACTTTGACATTGTAGGAGAAAAAGTAATTTACGAATAGGACGACAACATGATGTGCTCTAGATAGCCTGCTACCTCACAGATCTGCCTGATCTATTAACTTTAAAGGGATAAGAGAATGGAAACTACAGCTATAATAGGCCTTTTGTTCTCTTTTCAAAGTCCACCACCCATTAACAAAACTAGAGAGGAAGAAACTTTCAATGGCCGTAAGACCCATTTTACTAAAATATACTGTACACCTCAACATATCTAACTAACACACTAAGTAGTAGTGGTAACACTTGCTCAGGCCCCATCTTAAAACAGTTTATTTTGTGCTGTTGAAAAACATTTTTATGGTCTTGTCAAAGTGATGGGTGAAAGCATCACCAGCAAGACAACTTCCTGCAAGATCTCAAGGTATTTTGATATACTGCCAGCTATGGGTTCTGCTGTTCAACCCTTCATATCCAGCCAACATCATTCCTACAATTATCCCCACCACAGTGTACAGAAGTAGTAATTTCAGTGTCATACAGGCGTGAAATATGTTCTTTTCAGTCACTTTAACACTGGAATAAATTGTCTGTAGAGACCAAGAAAATGAATAATGAAGCTTATGTTTTTTCCTCCATGCAGCTCAGCTCCACCTGAACGGTGACTTAGGAAGCTTGAAACAATTGTGCCACAACTTTTCCACTACGTCCTTCAATGGACAGACCTGAAAATTCAATTTCTGTGAGACAATCATTTCAGGTTGTGTCTTGTTGAGCAAAACAGGGACTAATAGCTTGCAAGAGCTAAATGAAGGTACTTTCCTATAACATTTAGTTCCAGGATTAGTCTGAAAAAGGTGTTCACACTCAAGCATGAGCTAGGCTAGCATGTAATTTAATACAAGTTGTCTACTGAAATAGCTGGAGGAACTCACTTTTACACACAGGAGAAGTGTAACCTGTAACAGAGATACTGGTTCCCTTAACATCAGCATAAATTTCATACCAATTCTTGTGGACCACAGGAGCTCCATGGAAAACTACTCTGAGCAACGAGGTACCCTCCAGGTCCTATCCTCCCAGTTGTCCTGACTGGGCTACACTGGCATGCAGTTTCTTACATATGCCCAGCTGCTTCTCCCATGGGAGTGAAGGTGCTTGGAAGCAGGGGAGAGAAAAGGAGCCAGGGGAAAGCTGGTATCTGCTTGATCTGGACAGGCTTTGTGATGGACCCAGCTTCTCCACTCGTGACATGGAAAGTAAGCATTTTGCAATTTCTGGGCACAATTTTAAGGATAGCTTTCTGCCTGGTTACTAGGCATACCCCTGCAGTGAGTGCAGACCCAGAAACCACAGAATCACAGAAAAGCAGAACTCAAAAGTGAATCCTGTCTCATGGCCAGGTGACAGACTATGCCCAAACTACTCCAGTCCAACATGAACCTCAGGAGCCTGCTGCACATCACTACTCTCACCAGTGGAGGTGATTTCCAACGTCAAGCTTTCTTGCTGAAATCACAGCCTGTTTCCTCCCATCCTGCCTACAGGGGATATAGGTGGCACTTATCTCCCTTCTTTGCAACAGCCCTTTGTATACTGAACACTTGCATTCCTCTCCCCCACCTCAACTAGAGTAATCCTTTCAGCCTTTTCTTAGAGACCATTTTTGCTACCTGGACTTTCTTACTCACTTTGCTATTCTTTCAGCTCTTCAGTTAGCCAGCAACTTCTTTGAGACATAGTTCCCAAACAAACAATATATACCTGTGAGGCCTTCTCAGAGCTGACTGTAGAGTGCAAGACAGTAATCATTCATTTCTAGTGTGGTCCAGATCAGTTTTATCTTTCTGCTAGGTTAGATCTAGGTGAAGCTATCTTTATGTCAGTAAACAGCCTGTATAGAAGTCCTCCTAAGGTCAAATAACTTCTAAAAATTTTGACTTTGCATCTTGATGCTTTCAAGTACTGCTTCAACCCCCCTTTATTTGTGTTTAAAAAAAAAAAAAAGAATTGCAAAAATTCCACAAGAGTTTGCAATGCACTGTAAATTTTATGCAGTGAAGGTTTCTTGTCCATCTGTTTTAATTTTCTTTTACTGAAATGTTGGGGCAAAATGGGATTTATTCCATCCTAAAGTAGCTTGTGCCTATGCGTAATATTGACAAACTGCAGTGCCACGCTGATTGCAGCATCAGAGTGGGCTATCCGTACATTGTGTGAAACATGAAATCACTATGCAATATCACAGTCAAAGCTAATAGGGAATACAAATTCTTAACTACCAAATATCAAGTACTATCCTCAAGCTCCAGACTTAGGCTGTTCCTAAATGCTAGTGTCTGGAAGTACAGAGACTTTCTCCTTAGGCAACTCCTTCTCCATATTTTCAGAAGCAAGGAAGAAATCAGCTTTGTCAGTAAGACAAAAGTTTTACTCTTACAGGGATTTCATAGAACCCAAATTTTACTAGGGTCCTAATGGAATCTAATTTCTATTGTCCCCTCAAGAAAAGCCCAATGTAAAGTTTGTTATATACAGTCTAACCTACTCAACAAATGAAACATTAAATTTAATGGCCTCCATTGCAGCCATGGAGATGCTTGTGCTGTTTTCTCCTTTTGGCATCAATACTGGGAGTAAGTAATGTTTGCAAAACTGATATTGCTAATACCCCAATAGTAGGTCCACTCAGATGACATGATTCCAAAAAATCAGCTGAAAAAGTAAGGTTTCATAAAGTCCAAAGCTCTAACTCCAGCTCTGACTGGTGTCCTTCTCCTCTCCCAATTCCAGTAGTTTAACTATTCAGTTCCACTTCCAAGATTAATTTTCCATAACCACACTATTTTTTTAGAGTTCAATTTTCCTGCTTAGTGATTTCAAAACAGAATACTTTACATTGTTGTTTTACTGAGTGCAAAAGCTGGTCTTATGGGATAGCTCATCCTTCTTGCAAACTGCAGAACTTTGGCCCCCATACTGCTTGATAGTGCCAAAAGCTGTAACTCACAGACACGCCACAAATTTGTTGTCACACTTCAAATAGCATCTTATGTTTTGCATGATCATTCCAGGATAGGTAAGATTTTGGGGAGCAATTGGCACCTTTGCGTTCAACTTCAGACAACATAGGAAATAGCCACGTTGTAGACAGATGCTTATTGTTCTCCGAGATCAGAGACCTGTTTAAGGTCTGTTAAATTGAGCGACAGATTTGAAACACAAGAAGTTGTTGCCTATTTCTAAAAACCTTGGCTAGATAGCTTGCAGTTCATTGGTTAGTGATAATTTATTAACATGCATTTATGCTAAAGCCATGACAGACATTGCTTCTTCTGTGTAAACAGTGCATCAGAAGCAATTGCTGTTCCACTCGGGTGCAGTGTGATAAGGCTTGAAAGAAATGCAAAAGAAATAAGATTCCTAGAGAACCATAAAAACTGTGCATCACTTGCTTAAAAAAATCTTTATCTAAAATTTTAAATACATGCAGAAAGTAGATAACACAACCTTGTAATGATTGTAATAAGCTTTGTGAAATTGTAAAGCTAATGGCATTGCACATTGAACAGAGACTAAGCAAAGGAAGCAGCAATTGTAAAACAATTAACCTTGTTCTACTTCTGTAACTTTTGGGGGTAATATTAAAAGCCACTTGCCATTTTAGACCTTTACAGAATAATGAAAGACTAGGAGGTATTATTCAACAAAGAAAAATTTGCTTAACTGTGTATTCCCTTAGCACCATTTGGAATTATTGGAACCTAGTTTGAGTTCCAAGAAAAATCTCATGCTGGTGTAAATGGCTTGTGAGATGTTAAACTTCAGTTACTGGTCAGGTTATACCTTGTTTGGACTGGTGCATTTAACAGCTGCCCTTCACTTCAGATAGTTTAGATAGCTTTGACAGATAGTCAGACATATCACTGCTGAAAGTGCAACTGCAAGGGAGTTCATGAATTGAGTGCTCTGGCTTGAGGGGCTCCATTAGTATTATACAGGAACCAAGGTAGAGGGGAAGAAGTAGGCATGGTATTGTTTGACCTTGACCAAAATGAGTTTGGGGGGTTATATGCAAAAAGCATGGATGAAATACATGACTAGTTGCAACAAAACATGTTAGCAATTATTATTGCCAGACTTGGCAAAGCACTTCTAATGCAAAGCACCTGTATGTCCTCAGCTGGTCTCTTTTCAGTATCTCCCCTGATGACTTTGAAGAAAGAACAGATATAGCATTCATATAAAAACTATATAAAAAAAAAAAGGAGGTGCATGGATGACACCAAGATGAAGAAGTAGCAAAATACTCTGAAGGACAAAGTCAGCATGACTGTGATAAATTGGACAAGCAGTGCAGAGGATGAAAGACACTGAAGAATGAAGTGATTGATTTCCCGTTGCTAAATCTAACACCCAACTGCAAAACAAGGACCACAGCCTCCAAGGACTGGAGTTGAAAGTGCACCAGAACTAAATAGGAGTCCTTCTCACCAAACCCACTATCTACTGCAGATGAAATTGTGCTGCATTTATGACAGGCAAAGGGTTCTAGTGTGTTCTACTCAACACTGATGAAAGCATGACTGAGTGTCCAGTTTTGAGCACTACACTTTAAGAGACAGAAAAAATAAAGAGTAAAATAAGACACCGAGCTGCTCATTCCTGTTGCTACCAGTGTGAGTGGTTGTATGGCACCTGAAGGACTCGCTCGTAGTATACCTGCCACTTCTCCCATGCCTCCCATTTCACCCAGTAGCAATGATCCAGCTCCATCTTCAGTCCCTGCTCTATCTTCCCTTCCCCTCCTATGTCTTTGATCTCTGCATAGGAAGTGTTGAGTTTTATTGTTTTATTTTCAGTTCTCATGTAAGCATGACTCTACCTTAATTGTACTTTCCAAACTGGAAATGTACATTGAAAGCAAGGTGTGCTCCAAGTCTGAATACCCCAGGCTGATTCAGCTTACTCAAATGATAAAAAGACTTATGATAAGCAGTGCTGCTAATTGAAAATAAGAAAGATTAAATTGGTAAACTGATATTTTGTCCTTCTAGCACTTAATTGTCAGAATGGTAGTAGTTGTGTATGTTGACCCAAATAAGCAAATAGAAAAAAATCTTCCTACACTACTAGAAATACAGTTGCATTGCATACTACTAGAAAGATAGTTTTGTGTTTAGAATTTGACCAGCACTTCCCTTGGATTGATATTCATGCTGTATTCATCCAACCACGCAATTCAAGTAAACAGCCTTGAGGGAAGAAAAAAATTACCCAAGACACTCTGATTCAAATATTTCAGTGCAGCAGTTTCCCATTCAATTAGATTTTCATGCCTTGGGTCAAGTCCTGTATCACACTAAGTTTTCTGCACTGTTCTATACACCATCAGTATTGTAATAAACACCCTTATCTTTGAATCTTGTGCCATGGTATTTCATTAAAAAAAACTTTTCATGGAGCAGTGTTACATTAATTCTATGCTTCAGTTTAAACTCTAGTTTGTAAGAACACTGTGAACCTACATGTTCCCTTACTGTATGGCTACTCTGCTAACTACTTAATTGCTCTAGTAAAGATAAATTTTTTAAAAGTGGAATCTTGCATGCCATATGTTAATATTTTATGCTTTATATTCTTCTTGGATATCTTACTATTGAAAAGGCACGATCATAGCATAGAATGACAATAATTCTTATTATGACCTTTGTCTGGCTTTACTTGAAATATCATGTACAACCACAGCTGAAAAGTTTCTGTGACTACTGGAGTTCACTGTAGAGCAGAATTCTGTAGGGCCTTTAGATTAACTATATTCCCTTAAACTCAATGACACCCTTTGAGTCTGTGAAGCACAGCTACAACAGATGTGTAACATATACTTCTCTGAACTATAAGATAACCTATAAGAGTCAGGTTTTAGAAAAAAATCTCCTCTATAACACCACAAACTTGTTTGCTTCTCTTTGTGTTTGAGGTTTGTTTTTTGTTCTGTGAAGGAGGCAGATTTTGTCCATGAATCAGAGTTTCCAACCAGAGATGGAGAACAGAGGAGTCCAAGACCACCATTGCCCTCTCTGCGTTCATGTTTCAATGAACTGATGCGGCTCAGGTATTTAGGACTCACCTTCCCAAACATTTCCAGAAGGAGCATTTGGCTGCTTTTCTTTCTAAATTCAGTGTTGATCTAAATTATGGTTACGAGCATCTTTGAAAGAAAGTATCAGAAACTTAAAACTCTGCATTAATTAATTTAGACGGGCCAATGCCCACCATTTAGATGTGTCCCTTTTGTAAAGATCGCCACTACTCCCACATCAGAGTGGTTTGATGCCTCCCTCAGAAGAGGAAGGGAGACAGGAGAGCGGGTACCAACCACCTATCCTCCTTGTGCAGAGCCAGCTGGCTCAGTCTCTAAACTGAATTTTTCAGAAGTTAACCAGTAACTCTCCACCACAAGAAAGCAGCAGGTAAGTCTGCTTTCTCCCTGCCTCTCCTTCACTGGTGGGTGTGCTCTCTAAACGCTTAGCAAGTCTGTAGCTATGGCATAAAGGACTCAAGATAGCAATGGTTTCACTACCTTCACGCTGCCTTGTATAATTCGACCCAAACCGCCAACACTGAAGGGAGCTTGAGCACATACTAACCTCGCCATTCAGAACAAGAATAGACACTTTATGAAGGTGGATGCTTACCTTATGATCAGAAGAAAGGGTCTCCATGTCATTTATGGGAAAGTTTGATAATGTAATGGTGTCGCAGTTTGAGCCCAGCCGGTAACAAAGCACCATGAAGCCACTCGCTCACTCCCCCCACCCCCCCGGCCCTGGTGGGATGAGGAGGAGAAAATATAAAGAAAAGCTCATGGGTCAAGATAAGGGCTGGGAGGGATTACTCACCACTTATGGTCACGGGCAAGACAGCCTCAATTTGGGGAAGAAACAAAATCAATTTATTTTACTACCAATCAGAACAAAACAAGGACACTGAGAAGTAAAACCCAACCTTAGAACACCTTCCCCCCAGCCCTCCCTCCTTCCCGCCTCAACCCCACTCCCGGTTCTCTCCACCTCCTCCCCCCGGCGGCGCAGGGGAACCGGGGATGGGGGTTGGGGTCAGCTCGCCACACCTGGTCTCTGCCGCTCCTTCCTCCTCAGGGGGAGGAGGACTCCGCACTCGGCCCCTGCTCCACCGGGGGGTCCCTCCCACGAAAGACAGTCCTCCACCAACCTCTCCAACGTGAGTCCTTTCCGCGGGCTGCAGTTCCTCACAAACTTCCCTGGCATGGGTCCCTTCTGTGGGCTGCAGCCCTTCAGTCACAGACTGCTCCAGCGCGGGCTTTCCCGTGGAGTCACGGCCATCTTGGGGGGCCTCCACTCCCCCGCTCCCCTCCATGGGCTGCGGGGGGACAGCCTGCCGTCTTGTCTCACCGTGGGCTGCAGGGGCATCCACCGCCTCAGGCGCCCCTCCTCCCCTCCTTCCTCCTCACTGACCTCCGTGTCTGCAGAGGGGTTCCTCTCACATCCCACTCCCCCCACTCACTGCAGGTTCCCCTTCCTAAATCTGTTCTCCCAGAGGCGCTACCGCCGTCGCTGACGGGCTCGGCCTGGGCCAGAGTCGGGTCCGACTTGGAGCCAGGGAAGCTTCGAGCAGCTTCTCCCAGGAGCCACCCCTGCGGCCCCCTCCCCCGCTACCAAAACCCCACCACACAAACCCAAAACAAATGGCAAATCCAACCATTTCAGCATGCTGAAGTTTGCATGAACATTAATTACCTTCCAGATTTTTTTTAAATTTATTTCATAGAGCTCAGATTGATAAGTGCTCTTAAAAATCGGTGATTAAACTTGTCCTTACATTCAGTAGAGGGAGAGGTTCACTCTACTCTTGTGTAGTTTGCATTAAATTTCCTACATAATCCCAGGGAGGTCGGAAGGGACCTCTGGAGGTCATCTGCTCCAACCCCCCCCTGCTCAAGCAGGGACTCCTGGAGTCAGTTGCCCAGGACCTTGTCCAGATGGCTTCTGAGTATTTCCAAGGATGGAGACTCCACAATCTCCCTGGGCAACCTGTGCCAGTGCTCGGTCATCCTCATAGTAGAAAAGTGTTTCCTGACGTTCAGAGGGAACCTCCTGTGTTTCAGGTTGTGCCCATTGCCTCTGGTCCTGTCACTGGGCACCACTGAAAAGAGCCTGGATCCCTTCTCTTTGCACCCTCCCTTCAGGTATTTATAAACATTGATGAGATCCCCCTGAGCCTTCTCTTCTCCTAACTCTCTCAGCCTTCCCTCCAGTCCCTTCATCATCTTTGTGGCCCTTCACTGAACTCTATTCAGTATGTCTGTGTCTCTCTTGTACTGTGGAGCCCAGAACTGGACACAACACTGCTAGCTTAACATAAGTGTTTTTGTCACATCTGCATATAATGGCCTAGTACTGCAATCTCTTCTGCCATCATATCTGACTTTCTATGTGAAAGCTGCTTTCAATTTTCTAGTTTACCTTATGGTCTTACACTTTTACATAGTCATTTAGCATTTGGGCTTAAGCAAGTGTAACAAGTTCTGATTGACACCACACACCTCACAGTATCTGTACGCTGAGTGTTTTTTAAAGAGAAACCTCTCTTTGCGTTAAGCAGAACACAGAGAATTTTCCATTACAGGTTTCTCTAGCAATACAGTGAGAACTTAGCTGCGTTTGCTGTTGTTTTTAAGTGCAGTGACATTTCACAGAGAGCTGTGCTGTGCTCAAGAACACTGGGGAGAGGTCAGGGCCTTCTCAAAAACCCATTTGAAACAATAGCTGAGAAAACAAAAAGAATCAGATACTGTGCAATAGCTAATTGAAATGCTGCTTCATTTTACAATTCTCTAATGAGGTGCACTATAACACAGTGACTGAAATAACTTTAGGTAATGGGACTTCCTCTATTAATCTACTTATAAGGAAGCTGTTCATTAATTAGGGTGGACAGAGCAATCACAGGGCTGCTGAAGAATAGCAATGCTGATTCACATTGTTGACAGGTATCTAACTAGAAATTAATGGCAGAAAACTGTCCAAATATATGTCCCCCATCTACCAGAGAAGCACATATCACAGGAGTACATAATGAGAGAATCTAACACATCCATCTTTAAAATAAATCCAGGAATCAGTTTAAAAAATGTGAACCCTTCATTACACATCAGCCAATTAGCTTAAGGCAGGTGCCTTGTTAAGACTGTCTCATTATTTCTATTGTGAGTTCTTTATAAAACTCAAGATTTTTAGTTACTTGAAGATTAACACCCCACCCACCCACCAAAGAATTAAAAAAAAAAAAAAACAGCAAACAAAACCCAAACCAAACCAAACACAAAAGCACAACCACCACCAAAAACCACCCAAAGCCATCAACCCAAATTACCCAGGAGTTATCAAGCACTCTGACCAAAGCCTGTCTGGAAAGAAGTTTAAGAACTCAATGTCTCTCTGTACAGTAGGAAGAATACAGTCCAGTCCAACTTATTTAGTAGACATCTTATCTTGCCACCTTGGGACGCCATGCTCTGAAAAACTACTTATGCAAGATTAATATAACTAGTTGTATATGCGCTTAAAGAGCTGGATTTGTTTGGGGGTTTGTTTGGTTAGTTTTTGTTTAAACTTTGAGGAAGTTAAATATCTGGCAATGGTATCTTCTGTCATCCAGCTCAAGCAGGGCACAGAAAACACTTACTTCACAGAAACAGCTTATGCATCCAGAAATACTGATGCGGTTAAAAGATGGCAAGACCAAGGGCTTGATAAGCAAGCATATTGCAGTGCCTATCTTACTTCCATAACAATTTTTTATTTTTAATAATAAGCCACGTTTATTAATCCCATGTGTCCTAACATAACATGGAACTAGGTAATTAGTGCAGTATCTTTCATAAGCTATGTTAATAAACCCTAGCATTTCTGTTCATGACTTGGGAGAAATTCAATAAGCAAAGGGACTAAAACTTCCAAAGAACATTAAGAAATTTATGTCCAAGGCAATTTGTCTTCCCCCTCAATAACAAGACTGTCTTTCATTCCTGATATCCTAGAGAAGGAGGGAGACCTGACCCCTTTGTGTGTTCGTGTTGTATGAGTGTGGCTGGGTTGGACCACTCACCTTTGGGGACCAGAAAGGTATATTTATTCCCTTGAGGTATGTTAGGCTTCTCAAACAGAGCAGGGATCTTTGTCCTTCTGAAGGCCTAGACACTGACAAAGCCAAGGTCTAACTGGAAAATAGTGTACCTTGACAGTGCTCATGGCTTCAGGATAGCCTGAGGCACATCTTGCTAGCTCAAACTCTTGAAGTACATTTCCCCACACACCACTAATGGTACTCTTTGACTCCTGATCTTCAGCCTTCTAGAATATACTTCTACTAGTGCAACCGGCTGCTTTCACAGGCAGAAGTAGCCGGTAGCCTAAGGGAAGGGCAGCGCTCAGGCCAGATTCTGGAAGTAGCAGGGAAAGGCAGGTGGTCTGCACCCACATTTTGGAGGCAGCCAGACCAGTTGCCTCCAGCTCTGTCCCACCCAGCACACAGCTGCAGTAGCGCTCACTTGGTTGGTCCTGAATCCTTGCCTTAGGTACTGGCTTTTCCTCCACCTGGAGGAAAAAGCTGGCAAGCTGGATAGCTTCTCTGCACCTGGAGGCCAAACTACTCTGCATCAGCTGAGTACCACTGACACTGTGAGTAACTGAAATCCAGATTTTACCGCTTTTTACCTTGTTTTCAGAAGCTTGCAAGAGGAAGACACTCAGCTTTCCAGCAGTTTTTATAAAGCGTTATGTATATATTAAGGGCAGTAAGTTAGTCCACCCTTTCAGTGTTTTGCACATCTGTTGGTGGCTACAGAATACAGTTACCTCCCATCCTGGCACTGTGATACAAGAGAACTGATGCAGACTTGTCTCCTGCTCTTTGAAGCTGAGCTGAGAAAGAAGAGAAACCTATATTTTCCTTAATTCTGTAGCCGATACTGCTTCATCCTTGAAATTAAAGGTGGGGGAGGAGGCAGAGGGAGAACATCAGACAGACCACTAACTGTGAATATGGTCTTGACTATTTAATTTTTGTATTAATGTGAACATTTCCCTCTTTTTAAGTGCCATACAGCTTTACTTCATTATTTGCAGTTAGCTGTGGTGCAGCTAGAAGATAATGATTCCTCACTGTAAATTAGATGTTATTATATGAGTTGTTTCAGATTGGCATCTTGACATTAAGAGAGAGTTATATTTTTAGAAGTAGCCAGGAAATATGCTCTTTTACTTTGGAAACTGTAAGCAAAATTTTGTTTTTTCAAAATGCATATATTCATGAATAGCTAAACATGCCAATTTCCCCGTGGACATGCATAATTTATCAAACATCCTGGAGAAACTGATCCTGCAATCCCTGTCACGCAACAGTCCCATTGAGGCCAGTAAGGTCATTCTTAGAACTACAGGATCAGGCCTTTGCATTTGATAGCAAACAAGCAAGTAAACAGCTATTTTGCAGACTATACTGAACCCACTGTCCTGAAATATCCTGAGTTTCCAATAGTGACCTTTGGATACACCCTCACTGCTGATCTGTCCTGACAATTTGGCAATAACCTCCAATCTCAGCATTTCAGAATTGCAAGTAGAGATTGAGAAGACAATCTGTCTCTCTGCAGTATGAGAGTATGGTATATTTATCTCAGAGAAGCAGCTCATCCTAAGAAAAAGGCACATCTAGGAACAGCTAAGAAAGGGGTAGAGAAATAAGAAAAGGAAAGGAGCTGACATTGAAAGGTGATGGAGAACAAAAGAAAGAGAACATGAGTTGCATTCAGATACAAGAGTAGTGGTGCTGCCCCATCAAGTTATTGTTGGGTACGAACTGTGGACTGGGGTGAAAGCAGAAGGGTATGTGATTATGTCCATTCCTGTGCATAAACAGCCTGACACTACACCTGCAGCTACTACTATCAGGAGCAGTGGTAACCAAGCAAATTTTTGTGTGCACACATGCGTGGTCTGCTGTATTCCCTTGCATCTGTTTATTCTGGAATACTTGCATAGATTACATTGATGAGATAATAGGAATAGAATTGGAGATAACTCTTTCCCATTAAGTCTTCAGGTACTTCTGAAAATGCTAACAGGGAGTTGTGTAGTTAATGTAACTATCCAGGCAGCACATACTTCACCTAATTAACATCTTCAGGTGACCCAGTAGTGGTCTTAAACAAACACCAGTAGGGAAAACATGGTCAGATTTATAAAGCTTCCTTCAGAATACCTAAGGTAAGTAAATTCTCCATACAGGCAATAAAGACATAAGGGCTTCTGAAGTACTTCAGAGTCCTTTGGCAAGTCACTGCCTGGGGAGCACATCTTCTGAAAGGCCCCAGAGGTCATGAAGGACAGCAAGCTGAACATGAGCCAGCAGCATGCCCTGGCAGCACAGAAGGTTATATGGCAGTCCTGGGTTGTATCATCAGAAGCACAGTTAGTGGATCAAGAGAAGGGATTATCTCTCTTTGCTAAGCACTCGTTAGATTTTGTTTAGAATATTGTGCAAAGTTTTGGGCCCCCCCAATAAAGGAAAGTCATCAGTCAACTGGAATGAGATCAGCAGAGGGGCACCAGGATGGTCAGGGCTAGGGCTTCACACTTGCTCTGTGAAGAGAGGTTGAGAGACCAAGGCTGGTTCAGCCATAAGACAACACAGCTCCAGGGGCATCTAACAGCCGTCCTTCAGTAACTATGAGGTTACTCAGTAAACAGAGACATGCTCATCACAGTACTGCACAGTGCGAAGACATTAGGCATAAAGAGAAGTGAGAGGCACAGACTGGACGCAAGGAGAAATTTTTTCATCCTGAGGACAGCCATGCACTGAATTGTATTGACCAGGGAGGCTGTGCAGGCTTTGTCTGGAGGCTTTCAAGACCAGAAAACCCAGAGCAACCTGATCTGATCACACAGCTGACCCTGTTTGGAGCAGAGGACCAGAGACCTCCTGAGGTCCCTTCCAGCCTCAACTATCCATCCTACAATCCACTTTGCCTGCAGTCCCTGCTCTCAATGCAGTCTTTTTTTGTATATGTCCATAAAGCATGAACCAACCTTGAAAGGCAACAGGACTCCAGTTCCTCCTCCTCCCAGCAAAGCACCTCCACCTCCATGTAGTAGTCCCACTGCTCATTCAGTTGAGGTCTGCTCAAACTGGTAGCTCATCTTCCTTCTGGGTACACAAGCAGGCCTCTAGCCTGGTAACTGGGGCATCTCTTTGAAGGTCAGAGCTGTGGATCTAGGAACAGAAGGGGCTTAGGTCCAGGTCTCCCACTTACCAGACAAGAGGTGGGCAGAAACAGCAACACCAACTCTGACTGCTGTAGTGTTGGGTACATACACATGTACATAAAGCTACCTCTGTCTCCAGCAAAGCTGAGAGATTAAGTGGACTTTGGGTCTGCCTCAAAAGCAAACTAGGCTGTTAGTGAACAACAAGAATACCCAAGCCTGGAGTACAAGCATGCCTCAGCACCTGAAGGGAAGGCTCTGTTGGACTTGGGGGGGGGTCACCGCTGCTGGATGACACTGTGCATAGGCAGTCTGAAGAGCTTTCTTGGCCACAGGAGCCAACATTTCACCCAAGACGGACTTTTGCCTCTTTGTAAGCAACCCATAGCTTTCAGTGAATTGGGGTGGGGGAGTTGTCAGAATTCAGTGTTTATGGCAGAGCAGAGCTTTCAGAAGAAAGAAAAATCTCAGACTTATATTTAGCAAGTGAGCAATGAAGCAAAATGGCATAGCAAATGCTGACGGTAGTGGTGAGGCTGTGGGGGTGGCAGGGGGGCGTGAAAACTGGCAAAAGCTTCAGAAGAGAGAGTTTTGGTATTTCAGTTTAAGAGGTAAATACTAGATGCTCTGCAGCAGGTACTGAAATTCCACTGCTGCAGAAATTTAAACATCATCTGAGCTTTCTCCCATCTCCCACCCCTCTGTCTTGTTTGAAAAATATTTACAAGGGGGTGAAAGGCAACCTTCAGACATGTGACCATAGCTGTGTGATGATGCTTTCTATACATATGGGTTTGCTGAAGCACTAAACTATGTTCTGCTGCAGTATGGCATTATGGCTTCTGCTCAGCAAAAGCTGTTCCCATTCTCATTTCAGACCCCTGCTAGTGTTGGCATCTGGCTTTCAGCTACATGACCCTTTTGCCCTCTGTCTCTAGAACAGAGGAAAGCAAAATACCCTCAAGTCCAGCTTTGGCTGGAAAGAAGAGAGTCTGGTTTTGTAGCTCAGATCTACCTAAACGGCAACAATACAGAAGTGATTTAAGAAGTCTGATGATTCCAGGCTATATTTGGGGTGCTGCAAATCATTTGTGTTTAGTCATCATTCATTCTGTGTTTCTGGCTGGATCCACTCAGAGTTCTCTGGTGCATATTTTAGACAGTGCAGACAATTTGCATTTTATTCCCACCCCCACACACTTTCCCAGCTCTCACTTTGCACTTCTTTCAATAGTCCTGCCACCTGCATGTGTGTTAGGCCCATTTGAAACCCAATTGCCCTTGGATACTAGCATGAATAAGTTTATATGCACAGCTCTTCAGTGGTGGCAGGAGGCTTACAAAAAAGTGTGGGGTTTTTTCTCCCACAAAATCATATCCCTTTTTCACCTTCTCCATACAGTAGAGTGGCAAGTCCATTTCATCTTACTGAGAGAGAAACTTGGTTATCCTAAATGTAGGAAAGGGACTGCCCAGAGATATGTGCTGGAGTAGTCATTTGTATTTAATACCAGTAAGCTCAAAACAAAATGGCTGAAACTTCTAAAAAAATCTGCAGCTACAATTATACATACAATCAGTAGCCAGGAAATATTGTTTTGCCTGCTTGCATCATCATCTTCCTCCATTCAGAAATCAATGTCAACAAAACATGCAAGTGTTCAAAAGTTCTAAAAAAAACCACTTTTGCCTCCCTGTTCTTCTATCCCCTTTTGCCATTACTAACTATGCTATTTTTCCCTTGCATTTTTCTCCTTTAAAGTGAAAAGAGAATTCATTTATGTGCTTAGCTTAGTTTTATTTTATCTATACCAGAAAAAAACCAAAACTTTTTCATGCATTTTGATACTGAGCTTGTTGAATTCTCACATTGTGGGTTCACAAGACCTAAGCTGATCACCATGCAGATTTAGTTCAGACTACATAGTATTGTGTGGTTCTGGATGTGCCCACCCATGAAATAACCTCATGCCAGACCTGGCAGCAAAAATTACTTCCAAATTCCATTTGCCTAAAGGCCTGTTTGCTTTGGCATCTATGCCGACTTGCACTGGGGACTTGGCTAATAGCCAAGAAGGAGATAAGTTTTTGTTTTTTTAATCATCTTCCCAAAAGCATCTGTTTTGGACACTCCTGGAAAGAGGCTGTTGGGCTAGATAAACCTCTGGTCTGAAGCAGTATGACTGTTCTTCTGCACACTCTGAGGGCAAATGTTCATGTCACATTTAAAGGGCTTGCAGCTAAACAGTTCATTCCAAGAAGAGACTGTTGAAATACATTTGAGTCAAAATACAACACAGACTGTGAAAGACAGGGAGTTAGAAGACCTACTCAAGAACTGATAAAGACATTGTAGATAGACATGTGCAAGAAGCAACTAAAAACAACAGAAGGCGGCTGTAAGAAAACGGTGAAGATTTGTTAATCTAGAAGTTCGAGATTCAATCAGTGAGAGCAGACTTACTAGTTAAGACTTCTTAAGTATTCTCTTCCAGCTTTTTAGCTTTTTCAGAAATAAGCTATTCTAATATGCAACACTTAGCTTGGAAAATTAAAGACAAAGGTTTTAAGTATACCTACACATTTCAGATTTTTTTATGCCATTTTAATCTAGTAGCAAAAATGTATAGAAAAAAAAAATCAGCTGAAAGAAGAGGAAACCATGAAAACAAGACCCAGAAGAAACAGCTCTGCAAATTCAACTTTGAAATAAGATGCCTTTTCCTAGCTGTGAGGATAATTGGACATTGAAAGACCTTATCTGGTAGGTGGTAGACTCAGCAGAGACGGGAGTCTTCAAAGATTAAATATCTAAGAGATCACTCAATCCAACATGGGGGAAAAACCTGAAGTCCATAATATGCAAAAAAAACCCCAAACCAGATGACCAGAATAGTCTCTTCTGACCATAGAATCTGTGAACATACAGATATCCCTATATATTCCCTCTGCCACTAACCATGCAGGGGACAATTTCAGACACCTGTGAGGTGACAGGAAAAAGAACCTTTCCCTTCTCCTGAGCTCCAGATCATGCTGTCAGACAGGAGCTCGCAGCCTCCGTAACCCTGCAGATAGATCGACCTTGGTTCAGGCACCCACATGTAGGGAGCAGAAAAGACTCACCCACTCTGTGTCACTCGGTGAACATACTCCAGAGCTTTCATGTGGCACCTTTCTCCACCAAGACAACCAGCTGGCTGAAGGCTGAATTGGGCACTTTAGCCTCTAGGTGAAGCAGATGTTGGTTTGGGGGTTTTTGGCAGGCTCCAGCATAAGTCTCCTTCTCACATAATCTGCATATGCCATCTCACCATCTTTCCTGCCATTTTGGGAGTCCTGAACACTGGGAACAGTCATACTTGCTATCTGCCTGCAAGTTGGTTTTCCAGGGACCAAACTGTACTGTGATAATGAAAGTACCACTGGGCACAGATTAGGTCATCTGAGGGAAACTAGATAGCTTAAAGCTCAGAAGCAGTTAGGTGAGCCGATTTACAGGTTTTTGTAATTTAAGACCTGAAAAGCCTTTATAAGCTGCAGGTCTGCTTTTCACTATAGCTTTCCCACAAATCATGAGCAGAGCAGCAGAAGGAAAGCACAGCGCTATTCTTATGAATCATTCCCCTGTTCTGCTGCATCTCTATTTGTGTTTAACATATGACATTAAGGCCTTTTGAGAGTGTCTAGAATCACAGAACAAATGACAATAGTGTCTTATCAAACAGTCTCCCAAATATATAAATAACATGTTTCATACAAGTCTTCCCATAGCGTACATTTACATAACTTTAGAAAAACCCACGATAATTTACCTGCCTCACACTGTTCTTCAAAACAGTAAAAATCTATTCAAGACTCTTGGGAAAATGAGTATGTGAAAGTTTAACATGCTGTGGAGTAACTGTTCTCCTGGAGCTATTGAGGACCTAAAGATATTTTTATCTTATTAGAGTTGTGGGGTTTTTCTCTTACTGCTTTGGAGAAGAGCCATTGTCAGGTCCAGATTTTGCATTCATCATAGATGCAGACAGCAGTCACCCCAAGGCTCCATTTTCTTTCCAATCTCTATCCCCTAGCACATGCCCAAGCAAGGGCAGAGTTTGGGAAGTTTGTGTGGCTATCACGTGACACAACTAACACTCACCTTTCATTTCAGCAAGGGCTGACTAGATACAGCAAAACACTTTTTCGTCAATAGTAATAGAGAGCTCTTTAAAACAAAAGCTAGTAATCTCACACCAGTTCTAAGAAGTGTTATAAGGATACTTACCATTTAACCATCTTTGACACTGGGACATCTTATTGCCTTAACATTCAGGCTTACACCTGCCTCAATTTTTGTAGCTCCTCTGGGCCATACTGCTGCTGGAGCACTGGCCAGTCTTCCCACAGCAAGATGAAGTCCAATACAAGCCAGCTTGTGGCACTGTTTCAGCCTCAGCAGCCTCATGCCAGAGCTCTTGGGACATTGTCCTTGGCAAGAGGCCCATGAGGGACTCCCCGGCAAGGACGATTAAATACATGGGGAGGGGAAGAGGGACACTGTTTGCCATACTAGGCACACCCCCTCCTCTGGGAAGCCTCTGCTCTCCCATTCAAAGTCCTTTAGCCAGGCATTGGTAAACCTGAGCTCCCACCCTTCAAGGAATGGCCAACTCTTCACAGTACAACTACAACATGCTCTTGCTCAACACTTTTTTTTTTTTAAAGCTTGTATTTATCAATCTCGTTGATCTCCACACACTTAAAAAAAAATCACAGAGCTTGCACTGCTTTAGTCAATTTGTTCCCAAGTCCATGTACTTACATCCCAGCCCTACAGAAGCAAACCACCAATTGTCTTCCCTTCAATAGCAACAAGCACTATGGTTGCCCACAAAATAAAATTTCATTTAAGCTCTTACTTAAGGGGAGGGAAGAAGGAAAAAAACATCAGGCCACCTAGCAGATGTTGGTAATGTGCTCTGCTGCAACAGCAAGTCATGCTTTGCTGCCAGCCGCACAGCAGAGTGGGGCAGCTTCAGCAGATTAGGGCCCACCAGCTCATATGGTGCCTACCTCCACCCCTGCTTTTGGTTGGCCCCTGCATGTCCCTCAGTGGCATAGAAAATATGGGGAGGTTTTAGTCACCACTATCCTCCTGCAGCATAATTTCAGTTTTTAGGAGACAGTTGCAAATCAGTTTTTACCAAGAATACAAGAACTAAGAATAGTCACCAGCAATTTGGATAGATCTTCCTTCTACTCACAGCAGCTATAAGTTGTGCACTTCTGTAGCTTCCCCAAGAAACATTTCCAGCCATTTTGCCACTCTCAGGATTGATCTGTCACTGAAAAATGCACAGAGTATCAAACAGTTCTTGCCTGTCTTTAGTCTTCATGCAATACAAAGTTTCCCACCTTCCTAAAACAGGAGGGATTTCTGTTTAATGATTATGGTTATTGAAGATTTGGTGCAAGTTAAGTTAAAAGTTCTCTTTGGCTTCCAATTTAGCTATTTGCTCAGTTGCTTTTTATCACCTCAGAAACTGGCCCAGAATCTAGATAAAGTTTCAGTTTAATCTTCTTTACTGCTGTAACCAGTAATGTGATCTTAGTGTCTCATCACAGGATAGTTTCATTTGGTGCATCTTTCTTCCATCCTCAAAGGGCTCCTACTGAGAATTGCCCCACTTGCTGGCTATGGATTGGGTCCTTTCATTATTCCTTTAGTGGTTTTTGAATGGCCACAGCCTGGTTCCCTAAGTGGTCTTGACCTGGTCAGGAGCTTTAATTCTGTTTTTTCCCCCTCCCTGCAGTTACTGGGCCTTTGGCACCACTGTGCAGTCTCTTCAGAGTAACCCCCATTACAACTCTGCAGCTTATTTTGAACTTGGTAAATTGGAAGTATTAGGTCAAAGATTAGACCAAACAGAGAATTTCAAACCCTGCTGTTGACCTTGAAAATTAGAAACTGCCTTTGTCAGACCATCAGAGAGTTGCTGCCGATAGCTGTGACAGCCATGTCTCCCTGCCACTTTGCAGGGAAAAACAGAGAGAGGTGACACCCTTATCATACAAGTGCTCATTTGCTACGCTCTTTCTTCTCTGGCTGATGAACAATCTCCCAGTCAGATGTGCCTGCTAACATTTGCAGTTTAGTGAATATTTATCTGTTAAAGGGAGATGCTGAAAGTCCTGAAAGTAACACATCAGCCAGAATTCTTCACCTCTAACTACACAGTCTCTTTCAGATACCGATATCTGTTGGATGGACTTCTGTTTTGCAATAGTTTGTGAGAATTTCTGACAACCTTCCATGAACAAGGATTAAAGCAAGTGAATTGGAGACCTCTTGTACAAGTCATTCCAGCCAGAATGTAAGAAAGAGTAATTAGGATTTGTAATACAAATTTTTCTGTTGTGATCTGAGTCAGCAAGGTGAAGAAGAGAAACAAAACCCATTTGATCAGGTATTTTCCACTAGACTAAATCACAGTAACTCACTCTGGGTAGTTCCATGTAAGTTGTGTCCAGAAAATGCTGCCTTCTCTCATAAATCTCTAGATTCAAATGCTTGTGCCATCAGTAGGTCTGGATGTGGCCAAGATATTTTCTAATCACAAATCCAAGTTGTCTGCTGGTACATATTCCCATTTAGCACATGAAGTCAGTCAACATCACTTGCAAAACACATGTTTCTTAGGTTTTCTCCATCTTATAATTAGCATCAGCTGATGAAGCATCCACAAAAAAATTTCTCTGGAAATTTTATGTCTCACTTCAAATTCAGATCCCATAATCTGTGTTCTACTTATTGGCGTCAATAAACAAAACAGGGTAATTAACACCTAGGCTAATAGCAGTTCATATTTACTTCTATACCAAATTCTTACACCACTTTCTAAAACACATGTATTAAACAGTCCATTATATTGCATGGTTAGAGGTTGGATATTCTTGATTTATCAGACAAATACCTAAGACTTTCAAGCATTCAGCAGGTCTGGGCCCAGAGCTTAACATTATTGCTCTTTTAGCTTATGCCAAAGAAGCCATATCTTCTCTACACAAATATTTTTCCTGTAAACCAGTAACAGGACACAGTCAACTGAGCCAGCTAGAGACACAACGTCACAAGCTGGGGTTGATAATAGCATGTTATTTGCTTGAAAGGTTAGCAAAGACAGTCTCCGGGTCTAATGTGAAGGTGTCCAATTGTGTTTGCAGTTACAGGGACTAGTTAATCCTTGGTGAGAGTCCAGCTGGATTAACCTGTGAAGGCCTGTGAGGAGAAGATCTGAACTCCATTTCTGGCTAGATCTTGATGTTCATTGTTTCCATTGGCAAGGTCTTCTAAATATCTGCTTGCTGTTGGATTTGCAACACCATCTTCAGTGCCTTTGCCTTTCTCTGGGTGCACAGCCACTAGTCCCTGTACAGTTCCCTCTTCTCCTCCACACTCCCTGCTCCTTGCCCCATCTACTCACTGCTTAAAGCTAAGATGGGAAAGGTGCATCACCAGTCTATTCCCTCTCAAGTTCCTTAACCATTCCTGTGTGAAACAACTCAAGACTCAGTTTTCTCCCCTCCTTCTTTTCTTGCCCTCTACCAACCCCTAATCCTCTTTCTTTCTGCTGTCTGCTATTTTTCACTGCTTACTCTACTTCAGCTCTGCTCCTTACTGCTCACACACCTTCTGCAACCTGCTGGATTCTAGCAACTTCATTCTAGCTGAGCATTAGCTAAATATGGGGGGGGGGGGGGGGGGGTGCAAACAACAAACCAATCTCTGCTCTGTAGACACTGTCACAGAAGCTCCTCAACCACAGCGTTCTCCCTGAACCCTAAAAATGCATGCAGTCACATATAGGATGGGTGAGAATGTAGGAACTGGAAGGGGAGGGACAGTGACTATTGCTGCCTGCAGACAAAATATTCTGAGAACTCAGAACATGTTCATGAATGAACACATATCCTAGGATATATAAACTGATTTTTTTCCTCAGATGTTTAACAAAGCCAGGCAAAAGCAAAACGCTTGGCTCTTTCAAAGGCCACCTCCTGCCAGTTTTCCAATCCCTGCAACAAGCCAGAAGCACAGAATCATCTTAAAGAAATCGAGTCCCTCCATTAAAAAAAAAAAACAACCAACAAAACAAACCCCCCAAAACCACAGCACACACCAAAAAGACACACACACAAACAAAAACCCACCCCACACGTTTTTCCCCTAGCTTTGTCTTCAGCTAACATGGTTCTGCCATTTCTCAAAATAACCAAAGTCATTGTGAGAGTAGGACATCTGGGAAGGAAGATCTTAACTTGAATAATTAAGAACTAGCAAAATGGTAACTAATTGAGAACAGTATCTTTGAATGAAAAGTGCTATGTAGCCCTCACTGCAAGTGCAGTGTCTGAGTATAATTCCACTTAGCATTGCCTCAGCAAACAAAGATTTTACTGTAGCTAAAACCAAGTGATATAGCAGAACAAAGAGGAAGTTAACACAACATTAATTCTTATTCAGTATTAATTCCTAGTATGTATCCTGCTGGGGAGGTCCTTTAAAATAGAAAGTGAACATCCCTGTGGTTTTCTCCTGCTGCAGTTGTGAACCAGAAAGTAGGATTTATTCTCCTACCAGAGATCACAATTGCCTACATCAGTCTCAGGTGTATTAGCAGGGAAAACAAATCCTTTCAAATAGGGAAAAAAACAATGACATAAATATAAATGAATCAGTAAAACTGCATAATGAGATGCACCCATGGCCTTTTTTTATAATTACAGACAGTGCCCTGGAGGGCAGTCACATAGAAGTAAATATATTTTTGTATGTCATATGGGTTATATATTGCTAGCTGGAGTGAGAGCAGCAGTCTAAGATCAAGCCAATACAGAACAACTTAAGTTTTTTAAGCTCCTCTTTCATGGATACTTGAGCTGTATATAATAAGGGACATCCATCTTAGAAAAACATTCTTCCAACACACTGAGATTACTGCTGCCTGGAAATTTTTCAATCCCATTTCACTTATAGCTTCTGACAATATTAGTGACAGCCATGTCACAGAGCATTAGGTAAAATTGTGAGAATTAATTACATGCTATTTGTTTAACTTCTCTTGTCATTCGTCTCTGCTCCTTCTATTTGAAAATTCATTGGCTCACCTAAATCATCTTCCTCTCACTCACACAGTGTGTTACCCAGCCTCACATTTGCATTAAGCACTTATCTCCTTTTCTTCAGGAAAGGAAGAAATTTAAACAAATGGAAAACCCTTAAAGTGTTTATGGTCCATTAAAACTTAATTCTGCTTTTAATCCCAGACCAGGGTGTTGATAGATTAATTCACATTAAATAGAACTTGAGTCTCTGTAGTCCCTTTCTCTCTAATGAGGCTAACAGAGAAAGAAGATGCTACTCATTGTGAGCAGGGGTATTGCTTTCTGGTCTCACTATTTAATTCTACCTTATTACAGGTGTTCAAAACTGTACTTTATTCTATAGCTCCCTTTTCAACTTTCATTAGCTTCATTGTCACAGTTCACAATTAGAACAGAATGGAGCAATAATTACAAGGGACGCAGTTATTTAGAAGAGGAGAGGCAGATGAGAAATGCTATTCTCCCTGATTGGTAGAACATAGTTGTTTGCCTCAAATATTCCTTTTGCCGTGCCAGGCTATTTCTAGACCCCGCATACCGGTCCAACAGTTACCTTAAGACAAGCCATAATACTGGCATGCTTGGCAATATCTGTTAATGTGATTTGCTACTGATATGATCACTCAAAAAAGCCCCCAGCAGAACATCATTGAAATGTTGTCAATACACCAGGTGCCTATTACAAAAAACACCCAAGTATCTACCAGCATGCCTCAGCTCCACTAGTTGTGTTTCTACCTCTCAGGAAGAAATCCAGTCCCAATGAGACCAGAGAAACAACAAATTCTCAGCCAAATCACCTCATTTTCAGAATTAAGTGTAGCATTTAATACCTTTATGCACCAAGCTGTCTTTTTAAAATCACTTCAATTCTTTGTTTGAAGGCACAACGTTGCTTTGCAGAAAGCCTTGTTCTCTAAAGCCCTGCAGTGCCAAACCCTTTCCTTTGCACTCGTTAGTCGTGGAGGGGAGTCACCAGGGACTGGATCATTCCCCTGTTATATCAAAGCTATACCCAAAGCACCCCACATTTGATAACACTCACTTTCTGGGCTCAGCTCCCCGGGGTATTAGCTCTGGGGTCACAGATTAGCGCGGCCCCACTGCCGCCTCTGGGGCAGGCAGTGACCCTGCTGGCTGCCCAGGGCACCGCCAGCCGAGCTCTCTCCTCTTCTCGCAGTTTGCTGCCATTCAGACGTAAAAGAAGTTGTTTCCATTGTTAACGGCACTGTACTGACAACAAGGACAGCATCTTGCCTGCCAGCCAGGCAGCTGCTCCCACTCCTGCAAGAGCTGCACATTGGCAGAGCCAGCCTGTCCCTGTGCTGCCCGCTGCCTGCCGCCGGCACGGCTTGCTCCGCACGGGCAGGGCTGCCCAGCTCCTGCAAAAAGCCCTTGGCTTTCTGCATCCCTTGGTGGGTATGTGGGGGTTGATTTTTGCATCTTTGTCACCCCTGCACTTGCACCAGCCCTCTGACAAACTGCCTTACGTATTTCCTCCTGCAATAGGTTTCCCATGAGGAGTATGTGACAGGGCAGATCAGGCTGTGTATTCTGCTGAGGACAAAAGGAATACAGGATGACCAGACCTTGATTGCCACACAGCTTTTCTTTCAATAAGGCCTTTCCAGGAAGAGCACGAGGTGTTTTCAGCAGAGCAGCTCAGTCTAGCAGAGGCCCGATTAAGCCAGCAACCCTCATGATCATGTGAGTTTCTGCTACACTGCCCCATGACACCTAACTTGCTGGGCAGGATTTGGCTGTGCTTTTCTGCCCAGCAGATGTGTGTGAGAAACAGGCACTTCAGCTGTCCCAAGAGTGCAAACCCTGCTTTTAAATCTTCTCTGAAATATTTAGTGAAGAAAGCGTTCACCTGAACATGGAAACACAAAGTGCTGCTTTCCCTCTGGGCAGGAGGTGGCAAAAGCAAGGGGAAAGGTAAGTGAGAAAAAGAAAACCGAAGATTAACTGTGGTCTTGCCAGTGGAAAGTTACCTGGATTTAAGCTCCATCACTCCTGCCTATTCTGTAACTTGCAAACTTACAAACTTGTCCTGATCTGAAGCAAGTAGAAGTACTAACGAACCTGAATGCAGGAAAGAGCCTGCAGGTCCAAGCTGTGTTCAGCTTCACTTCAGGAAGTGAACAGGAGGAACTGCTGATAGGATAACACATGAACAAGCCCCAGATGAGTCCATAACAGACACCTTAGGCACAGTCACAAAGGCATTGAGATCCAGGTCTACAACCCTCACCAGTACAACATTTAGATCACATAGTCCCATTGACTACTGTGGCAACATCCACAAAATAGTTTGCTTTTTCACATAAGTAAAGAATCATGACTGAGCCCATAATTATTTATTGCCCCATGCCAACCCCTAAGAGAGCTGAAAAGGTCAGCAAGGTGTGTTCAGCAGTACTGTAACATGTGTAGAAGGAATGCCAGCTGCACTGCCATAGGCTGTGGACCACACCACCTGTAGCTCCCAAGTTACCGGTAACATAAAACAAGTACAGAAGCACCTAAAGTGACTCAAACCCATTAGAAATAAAAAAGTCCCACAATACTATCCGACAGAAGCAACAAACTGTCTGGTTTGGGTCAGGGTAATTTAAGTAATAATTACATTACGAGCAAAGTCTACCAGGTGATAAATGCAAAGCATAAATCACAACCAACTGAACTTGTTCAGCAGCATTAGGAAACTAGAGAGGAGGCAGCCTCTTTCTCTAATAAAGACAAATTGGAAATGTTTATTGTGGTCAGGTCAAAATGCTATCCTTGAAAACAGTATTTTACTAGCTTTCTGTAAACATGTTTTCTTTTGAATTCATCTATCTTCATAAAAGCTCTCTTCCCCTCTGTTCCCCCCAGGTGAAACATCCACTTCTTTCCACTCCAGTTTCTGCAAACACTTGCAGTCAGTATTACACCAGACACCAAGCAGTTCCCTACCTTTAATTGCTGTCAGCAGCTATCAGGATAAGGAAGATGGGAGTGTAAATATTCACCAACCTGCAGCCAGCAATGCAGGGTAGGTAACCACTTGCTGGCCAGTTTGCAGACAAAGCCCTCACAACTTTCCTCCCTCCCCTCACTAGGTTGTTGGAGACACACTTAGACGAACACCTTGGCGTTTCCTTAAGCAGCACAAAGTTGGTCACGGCATGCCTGTACTCTGAATTACATGGCATTAACTTTTCTTTACAAAACAGATTTAGTCAGTCACATGTCTAGTAGGAAGGGGGGGAAAAGGTAGCGTTTCTCCTCTCAAAGGGTCAGGCTGTGAATTATCAGGTACATTTCAACAGCTTGAACACTAATCCAGAAAGGCTTACAGAGCGGTGAGTTGCTGCAACTGCATACAGAGAAGCCGAAGGGATTTCAGTGTAATATATACTTTGCTTTTGGTTACCTTAGTTATTGAACCCTTTATCTGAACATAAACTCAACAGACAATCCACAGACAAATCCCCAGTGTGACATTTAAAGGCAGTAGGTGTAAATAATGCATAAGAATAACAGATGGAGCCTCTGGCCAGCACAGGGCGATTCAAGTTACACATCCTCAGACTCCACTCTCAACTTGGCGTGCAGAATCCAATCGCAATTTCTGCACTGAAATATTTGTGACACTTCACTGCCACCAAGAGCTTCAAAAGCCATATTGTGCCATTCATTTTTTGAAACCTGCCTTTCTCCTGATTTCAGGGGAGAAGACACTGAAAAACAATAAAGAGCAAATGATATTTTGGTTGGAACCATTCTTTTTCTTTGCCACTGCAATTTTCCCTCTCCCAGCTTTTTATAACATTTCATTACACAGGGAAGCAAGTGTTTCACTTCTAGGGCTTCCTCTGCTTCTGTTTAATGTCAGTGACTCTTATTTCTGGTGCAGAGATTATGATTAAAGTGGATTAGAACTTCAAGAAACAGGCAGCAAGAACATATGATCAGGAGCAGAGATATCATTACCAGGAATTGCTTGTAGTAGTAAGACAAAGGGGAAGGTTTGCACTAAAGTATATCAAGATGTTCGGTAGCAAGTCCTACCCAAAGTCAATGGGTGCTTTTTGAAAAGGATGCATGGACCTTCACAATTTACAATATGAAGAACTCCCATCCTAAACACACATCCAGCAGGTTTTGCCAGACACTGTCCTGCCAGTATTACCTCCAAGTCATTACACAGACACCTTAAAAGCCAAACAGGTGACAAAGCACTATAGTTCCCTAAAAACTAAATGCTTCACAGCTGCTGGTTTTTGAGTTTTACTTTCCAAAGAGAAAGTATTCAGTGTTTGATAAGGTGCAAAGAGGAAAAACTCAGAGAAAGTCTCAATTCTTGGTTTGATGCATTTAAAAAAAAAAAAAAAAAAAAAAACTACAATGCAAAACCACAACACAACCCTTCTGTTTCTTTTTAATCATTCTCTTGAATATATAACAAGTGATATCTCAAATAGATGTTTTACTGGAAAACATTTCACTCTCTGGAATTTTAACATTTGTTTCTATAATCACCAGTAACACAGGAACACTAAAATAAAAAACCCTGCTCTCTAGTATGTATCATTGTTTCCTGTGAGGATTTCCACTGTGCTTTTGAAGCCTTATGGTACAGGACACGATAAATCACTTAACTGGAGACCCTAATTATGCATTTCCAGAACAAGTAGCAATCATTTAAATGACAACTTCCTTCTATGATTTTTTCTTGATTTGATTAATTCATAATAATTGAATCTGAGGATTTCGTCCTTGCTTAAGCTTGATATGAGTGTCATTTCTGCAGTCTAGGGTTTGGAATAATTCAGATTATTCCATATTTCTGTTGTTTAACAAACACAATGAGGAAACAGCTTTATATGTTACTTAATGAACCACAGGTCAAGTAGTTATTAGTTGCAGAAGGTTCAACAGTGATAAGTCACAAAATACATAAAATAACATGATCATCATTTGCACATGTTAGAACTGTGCCTGAGGACAAGCATCTAATAGAAAGCCACTGCTCTGGCAACACACAAACAACTCTAGTCCTTATCCTTCAGGAGCTGGTAGGCTCTGAATGCATGAGACCAACAGAGGAAGAGGGTAAAAAAGTAGGACAGAAGCTAAACAAGCAGAGCTACTCAGGTATCAAATTCATTTTTTCTTTTCTTTTTAAAACTTTCATCCAGGACTTACTTAGAAAAGCAGCATCTAAAGAAGGGAGAAAGCCTAATTAAGGGCAGGAGAGTAAGTGGAGTAACCAAGAGAAGAGGAGAGTCAACCCAGGTCACAGGAAGGCAGAAGTGCCTTGCAAAAAGCCACCCAATCCTGCAGGGCAGAACAGCCCCCACAGCCACAGATGGTCTGAATAATACACTGAATAATTTGGTGTAGACTTATTATAGAAATGTTGCAACAATAAAGTCAAGTGATTAAGCAATGCTTAATTAGCACAAACACATAGAACGTCCTTGTGATGCTCCTTATCTTTTTCTTCTTTGCTTTTCTGGTTGATAAGCTGGTGGAGCACATGAGTATACCAGGCATTACTTGGTGGTTGTATTGGGCAGAGGCACCCAACGTGGGGCATGAGGAATTTGAGATAAGGATAGTAATTGGGAGACATAATGGGGAAAACATGGACTGAACACAGCTAGAGATTGAAGAGCGGAATGACTGTGGAGAATTTATGCTGTTGTAATTGTGGTTAAGGGATGAGGGATGGATTGTGTGTAAATTGTCCACTTTTTGTTGGTGTTGTGATGATGTTATTTTGATTTTGGTGTGCTGAATTCTTTTTTCTTGATGTGAGTGAAGTTTGTGAAAACTGTGAAGATTGTGTGATGAATGTGGATTTTTAATGATAATCCTTAAATATGTGATGCACGGAGGTGAGGGGTGGAATGTATTGGGTTTGTGTGGCAAGGTTTTGGTAGTGGGAGGCTACAGGGGTGTCTTCTGTCAGAAGCTGCTAGAAGCTTCCCCTATGTCCGACAGAGCCGATGCCAGCTGGCTCCAAGATGGACCAGCTGCTGGCAAGGCCAAGCCCATCAGTGATAGTGGTAGCGCCTCTGGGAGAACAGATTTAGGAAGCGAAAAAAAAAAAAACCTGCTGCAGAACAGCAGCCAGGAGAGAGGGATGAGAACATGTGAGAGAAACTACCCTGCAGACACCCAGGTCAGTGAAGAAGGAGGGGGAGGAGGTGCTCCAGGCACTGGAGCAGATATTCCGCTGCAGCCTGTGATGAAGACCATGGTGAGGCAGGCTGTCCCCCTGCAGCCCATGGAGGTCCACGGTGGAGCAGATATCTACCTGCAGCCCATGGAGGACCCCATGCCAGAGCAGGTGGATGCCCAAAGGAGGCAGTGACCCTGCAGGAAGCCTGTGCTGGAGCAGGCTCCTGGCAGGACCTGTGGTCCCATAGAGAGAAGAGCCCACGCTGGAGCAGGTTTGCTGGCAGGACTTGTGACCCTGTGGGGGACCCACGCTGGAGCAGTCTGCACCTGAAGGACTGCAGCCCATGGGAAGGACTCACGTTGGAGAAGTTCATGGAGGACTGTCTCCTGTGGGAAGGACCCCACGCTGGAGCAGGGGAGGAGTGAGGAGTCCTGCCCCTGAGGAGGAAGGAGAGGCAGAGACAGCGTGTGAGCAGCTGCATGGTGCTTAGCTGCTGGGTGGGGTTAAATGACGACAGTGGTGCAAAAGGGGTGAATGAGAGTAGGCATGTACGTGCATGGAGAGATGGATAGCACAGTTAAATGCAGTAATAGCTAGATTGCAATGCTGAAAACACTGGGGGGAAAACAAATGTGAGCCCTGAGCTCTGAAATGTGATTCTCTTACTTCCCAGCTAGGAGCAGAAAGCAATTTGGTGAGATTTGCTGCTCTAATAAAAAAGAGGTTGTGTAACAAAGCTGTGGCTGCAGCATGACTAGCCATTTAGTTTACAGGGAAGGTGGAGCTAAAAATCTCTCAGGCTGGGTACCACCAAGCTGTAAAGTAGTATGCAGTCTTCAGGTTGCCTCAGTCCCCAGGGGCCATACTTGTGTGGTATGCCTGCACCTGTGACTTTAGCTGGTACCCAAGGGATACCTCTGCATGCTGCTTTTGGAACTCAGATGGTCTCTCCCAAAGTGGTGGGGAGAGTTTGTGATGGAAAGTGGGTTGGGCAGTACTGCGTGGCACTGTGGCCACAACTGGAAAAAGCAATAGTGGAAGCATGAGAGGAAAAATCAGAGTCAGACCTGGGAGGAAAATGTGCAGGAGGTGGCAGCAGTGACAGCTCGGGCAGGGCTATGGGTCTATGTGCAATGTAATGTACATTATGTGAGAGGGAAATGAGGCTTCATGTGGCCATCACTCTCCTAAGGAAGCTCTAATTGTCACACAAACCTCTCAGACGTTCCTCCGGCTGATTTTACTACCTCAGGATGCAGTTACTTGCCGATAATGGGCTGTATCTTCAGCCGCTGTAAATCTGCATGACTCCACAAATGCCAGAGCAGTTGTGCTGATTGAAACCAGCTAAGTACCTAGCCCTGAGTATCACACAAACACTGACCAAAGAGGTATCCTCAGCCTACTGGATTTATGGGCGTGCTCTCTTAGCATGGATGGGCTTGTCTTTACAATTCACCCCTTTGTGTGGTCCTGATGTTTTGAGTCTGGAGCCAGCTCAGCCATGCCTGTGCTATACAGCTGGTGTGCTTAGCCCAGACCGGAGTGCCCTGCTAGCCCACGTGCCATGCGGGGAGACAGGGATGCCACATCCTGGTGGCCTACTGGGATGCAGCCAAGGAAGGTACTCAGTCCTGGGGCCAGGAAATGCCCTGGGTCCCTCTGTGACACTGCTCTCCCCAGATGCAGAGGCATCCCTGCCCAGCCCAGGTTTCATCTGGGTGCTATGGTAGGGAGCCAAAGGGCTGGCAGGGCTGCTGTGCAGTGCTCCATGATACATGCATTCCAGCCCAGTCTGGCCATTAGCAAGAATAAGAGAAGGCACTAGACACCACCTGATAAATTACAGTTTCCCTGGCTATTTTTGTCTCAGGGTTCTCTGCATAAAACCCACTTGATACTGTGTCTCTATGATGTCTATTTACACAATTAAGAGTGGCTTCTGCTCTAACCCACAACCTAGGTTTTTTTCTCGTGGCCGAAGGAGGCTGAAACATGCACATTACTTTTGAAATCTATCTCTGAACATTTCTTTTAGCAGCAACCACAGATCACATCTCATAAACAGCCACATTTTTCAATACGAGTTTCACATTTGTTAGTTCTAATCTAATTATTTATAGAAATGCCCTTTTCCTGTGATCCATAATGTTCTCAAGCCTTAGTGGTTTCATGCTGTGGAATATTATTCACTCTGGGCTGAATGTATCATAGTATCTGCATATTTGTTCACTGACGTGCATTTTCTGATCCAGAAATGTCTGGAAATGGCTCCTGGGGAATGGCTTTCTTGAAGAGTGCTGCCAGAGAGCTAATCCACTTCCGAATAGTTCAGGATGCTTCTGAAATTAACTGGAAGTGCATGCAGAAATATAAGTAAATGTCTTTACACATCTTCTATCAAATATTTATAGCATCTCTTTTCTCCTCATTGACAGATTTTGTAACACATGTTTTAAGGCGTTTACCCTCATGGAAGATTAGGTCTTTTAATTTACAAAGTTAATGCTAGCGTTTGGATGGACTCACAGAGGTTTAAGCTGACAGTCAAAATGAGAACTGGGAAGTTGAAATGTTTGTGTGAACATCTACCGAACCCGACTGGTCCTTGAAACTGGCGGCAAACCAGTTTGCCCTTGGGACTAGGGCTGTAGTCCTTCCAAGATAGGTTGTAAGTGCAAAGGAAAAGAAGTTCTTGGGAATAGAATTGATGCCAGTTTTGGTGAGCTTAAAGAGCTTCATTCAAAACTGGATTACTGCAGGACCACGCCAGTCTGCAGATGGTTGGAAAAATGTGCATAGCATTCAGACTGCCCTTTCCCCCATTTCACATGCACTCGTTTTGGGCCCAAAATGCAGTTGCTCTTCTCGGGGGCTACGCAGATGTGGGTGCATCGTCGGTGACAGGGCTGCGTGCCTCACACTGCAGGCTGGCTCCCAGGGCCCTGCTCTGATTTACTGACCTCTCATTGAGCACATTCCTGTTCCATAGCTGCAGAGCAAAATCTCACACTCAGTGATGCTGAGGTCACTCACTGCTCCCGTGGATCTCAGGAAGGCTGCAAAAAGCTCAGTGCCAAGGAGAGCTTCACTGCCCCCCTTTACACAGCTCCCCACTCTCCTCTGAATTACTCTATAGCATATTTTTAATAGCCCTATCCAAGGTGAAAGCTTCTAACCAGTGTTTTTTTCCCCTTTAATATACATTTTTATCTTGGAGTGGAGAAAGAGGTATAGTTTTTCATCACTAAGAAAGACCCCACCCATATATTTCAAAGGATGGAATTATTTGTTACACGGAATCACTTGGGCAATCCGTATTAACATGTTAATTATGATTCAACAAGTTTTCCACAGCAGCCTAAAATTATTGTTAATTTATTTGGGTAAGTTTTGTTAAGAACCATTGTAGCATGGTAAATGGAAAACAGATCATTGCCAGAAGGGTTTGCTTTGTCAAGTGACCTCCTAATTGACAACAAATGCAGCCTCACAGGGAGGGTTAGATGCGCCGGGCTGGGAGGGGGGAAGGTTTTTCCCTCCATGACTGAGCTGGGTTATACAATCCCACTGCCCTGCAAAGTGCAAAAAGGAGCGTTGTAAGCCGGTTGTGTTTCTATTGATAATTGAACTCATTAGCGTCTCATGGTGACTTGGCCTCCTGTTTACCTCAGTAGCTGTGAGTACTGAATTTGTGTCATTTCTGATTTCTCCCTTCCGCATCGCAGCTGCTCAGTGTAGATAGTTCTTCACAGGCAATTAAAGGACCTAAAACAGGAGCAGGAGTGAGAGGGAAGACACTGTCTGTTAATTAGACTTTTTGCAAGTAATTGACCCAGTCATGCAAAGGGAATATCTGAGATTTGTTGTTGTTGCTGTTGCTATTTTCACCACTCACGGTTCCAAAGTAGTTTTACATTGAATTGACTTAAAGCCTATACCAGACATGCAGAGTTTCAGTAATGAAAGGTTGTGTTCTTTGGGGGTTTTGGGGTGGAAAAAAGGACCCATTTCTCAACCATACCTAAAAAATTTTGCACCAAAACAATACTAACATTGTTTTCTAGAATGAGGAATATGAACATATATATAAATATAAAAGCTTTCACAAAAAGTTTTCACACTGAATCAAACACATCTAACATTCTAGTATTTTTACCCCAATAATCCATTGGTAAAACATAGTATTTTTTAAAAAGTAATGTGAACAGAAAAATTCTCCCAGTTAGAATATGAATTGTTACCCTTACATCTTTTTATAAATTTAATGAAGACCAATAATAAAAAGAATAGCTTCTTTCTTAAATGAAACTAGATTTGAGCTATCAAACCATGTGTGTACCTGCTGCACCCCTTCTTCCACAGCCTTGGAATGCTGCTGGACAGCTTCAATGAGGCAATGAGTAGAGGTGCATGGCCGATGCTCTGAAACATAGAGCAAGAAGGCTGACAGAAGAGAAATCTTGTTAATGTGCTTACTGAAAAGTCCATGAAAGAAACCACATAGGAAAAAAAAGCAGAAAAACAGATTTCATCACCTACATACAGCAGGAGATGCTGTGCTCACTCTGGTGGGCTCTCTGCTTCAGAGCTGAGCTGCTCTACTCTGGCTCAACTCAGGAATATTAATGGTATCAGAAACAATCACAGAAGAAATACTGAAACATGTCTAAATGGGGGGGGGGGGGGGCGGAGAAAAACATTACATTCGTGTTGTGCTTCATTTCCCTGATTTAGTCTCCTAGGTTGGACTTTGGTGGCTAGAGTCTTGTTCCCTACCCAATCTCTCAAGGTTTGCAGGGGCACTGCATGTTTAAACATGCTAGAAATCTGGACTTGGATGCATATGGTCTTCTTTAACACGTGTACAGGTTTTATCTCAACAGCAGAACATCTATCATTTGTCAAAGTACTATGCTGATGCACTTCTTCCATGCCATGCCTGTAAATACCACCTCTGTTATCTGGAAGATCATGAATTCTCACCATGGCTGGGGATATGACTTCTGCCCTGGCAGTAAGGCTCTTTCACCGGTAGAAGGGGGACAGCAGCCAGTGGGAGCCGAGAAGCTGGAGAATTAACAAACAGAATTAGTCAGTTTGCCAGCAGCTATTTAGATTAGATCAGAAAAGGTGTTAGGAGAGATTAGCTGGGGATGGCCTCCGAGATAGTGATAGGGGTCAGTGGGGACATTAGAGGGCACTCAGGGACGAGACTTTCTGTGCCACGGCATCCCCAAGCTCAGGGGAAAGGTTTGTGTCAGGTATCACTCAGTGCCTGGGAAAGGAAGGTGGGTGGACACAGCATGAAGTGACCATGTCCCGTGGGCTCCGGGTGAACATTGCTACTGTGCTTCTGTCCCAAACTATAAATGGCTCATCCATCCCTAGAAATCAGCTGGTTTGAGGCCTTCAGGGTCCTGGGGAAATTCACAGCAGGGCTGTGAAAATATGACAATGTTGAGCACTTCCCTGGTGGACCTGGGCTCCCTGGGAGTGACCATGAGTTGATTTTACAGAGCAGGCAGCTTTCTGAGGACAACGTAGTTTCTGACAGGACCTATATGAACAGGAGACCCTTAACTGCCCACAGTGGCACTGACTTCAGCCAACAGCAGGCCTTCACTATCAACATTGCCTGACACGACATCCCTTCCTTCTTTAGCCCCTACTCCATGTTGCTGGGGGTCATGCCCACCCCCCAGCTGCAATCCTGACTCACCTCAGACTTTATCTGGAAATGACTGTCTTTTTCTTTCCTCTGCTGCTCTTCCATCTCTCACCTGGAGGTGATGGAAATGAGCTTGGCAGGCACACACCTGGCTTGTTTTTCTTGGTCCTTGTAGACAGATGACTGCTCAAAAATGCCCTCCACTTTTTCTTCTTTCCACAAGGTAATATGCTCATACTTGCCTCCTGATCATCCCTCACACCCCATCCCCTCTTTCAAGCACTTCACAGCACCCCCAACAATTACAATAACCAACTCCAACATAGGGTGAGACAGAAACCTTGACAGTCTGCAATTTTCCCTGCTGGCATCTGCAGTGGCTTGGGAGGCCTTCTGTAGTCTCGGGAAGGGTGAATGATATATTTGGCATCTTCCTTGCTCTGCATAATACACCTCTGTCTCAAAATCCACCATTCTCAGAGGAATGGTGTAATGTGGAGGAGGCGAACGTCAGCAAAGGTCACTATGTGGGCTGGGTGGTCCTCAACTCCAGAGGCCGGGGCCAGCCAGGACTGCTCCCCTGAGCTGTCTCTGGCAGGAGGAGAACAGTAGGTGAGTAAAGGGGTGTCTGCATGGAGGGGAAGCCCCTGGAGCTGTAGTTTACATGGTCTGAAAAAAGATGACCCAGAATAGGCTCCTATGGGAAATAAAACTCAACAGAGTGGAAAGTAAAATGCTTTTACAAATTTAGAAAAAGAAAAATTGAGAGAATAATTTTTTTATGGTCTTGGCTCTGCCCTGAGCAAATATTGAGTATAAATTCCCAGGGGACAAAGGCGATAAACTTATCAGGGAATATCAAGAATGTGCCATAAAATGCATTTGCTGCAGTGAGCATCCACAGGGCTGTTGAGTCACTTTGTTCAAGTATCTTCCCAAAACAAAGGGGTGCCCAGAGGTCAGCAGCTCTGGAGGGAATGCAGCCACACTGCAGTGGCAGTGTCCCCATCACCGCACCTCTGACTTCTGGACAGAAACTAATTTCATAGTTCTCAAAAAAAAAAAATAAAAAAAAAAAAAAAAGAAAGAAACCAAACCGACCAAAAAGACAACTATACAAAACAACCTTTTATCCCCAGGTGGCTAGTCTGCTTACACCAAAACAGTAAGAGCACTAGTAAGGATAGCACCGGGGGAATTGAGTATTTAGGAAAGTGAAGGTTAAATCTTCAAAGAAACAGAATAATAGCAAAGCTCGAACCCAAAGAATGTTTTGTTAATGAGTTTTATGGTTTTGTTATGTTTTCATTTCACCACTGTAAATAAAGTTATAATTTCATCAACAGCGACCGAGCCATAGGGCTGGCTTCCGTTCCCTTCGTGCTTTGCCCCTGTGTTCTGCAGCCGCTGCTGACAGTGCCGTGCTCGGCCCGAACGATCAAACCCCGCTCAGCAGACGCCTGCCGCCGCTGTTCGCTCCATTGCGGGCACGGGCACCAGACGCCGGCCTGGGCGGAGGAGCGGGGCTTCCCCCGCAGGAAGGCGCGGGGCTGCCGCGGCCGCGGAGGGACGCGGAGCCAGACCGGCTGCAGTGGCGGCCGTGCGCCGCCAGGTGGCGCCATCGCACCGCTGGCCGCCCCGGCACCGCCCCGGCACCGCCCCGGCACCGCCCCGGCACCCCTGGGGAGACCCAGCAAGACCTATTATTCATTTCCCTTCATAGAATTAGTAGAAATGCAATTTGTTAAATACATTCGGTCGCCCTGCATTTTTAATCCGATGAATTATTCAGTATGAGTATTTTATTAGGCTGTTTGTCTTCTCGCCTCTCCCCTTGGGCTGGGTCTCTCGTATTTATCACCGGAGGGATGCAGCGCATCGCTTCTGCAGAGAAATACTTGTCTGGGGGCTGGGTGCGGGTTTATGCCGCATGGGCAGGTTTTCATGTGAAGTCGGGTTTTTCTTCCAGAAGTAGAGGTGGGGTATATGACACAAAAGGTTCACGTTTGGAAAGTCAAAACCCAGTTTGTTACTCAGTGTTTTTTAAGCAGTGGGAATTCATTGGTCTGTGGAGCTTTATGTGACTTTTATCTCAGCACACCCACACAAATGAAGTGTGCAAAATAACACTTTCTCCCTGAGCAAGTGTTTGTCGCTTTTCTAGTGCAGTCTCCAAAGTGGCTATAAAAGAGCTGTTTCTGAATGAGGGAAAAATCCACCAGATTAGGAAACAGTAGGGTGGGATACATCTGTTTTGACAGCAGTGCCCACAGAAGCTGGGTGATAACAAACATAGCAGCAGACCTGGCGGCACAGAGCTGAGCAGGCTTCAGCTCTCTGCGTTTCATCTGGGTTTTCTACACCTTGCGAGGCACTTCAAGAGAAAGAAAAAAAAAAAAACAATCAGGAATTAAAATGTATCCAAGAGTTGACATATTTTGATAGATTCTCTGTCAATTTGTTTCCTGTGCAAGTTAGGGGTGTTTTTTCAACAGATTTAGGAAACACAATTACTTAAAGCCACTTGGCCCCAGCCCTTCCCCTTAAGAGAAAGATTTCTGAAATGCTTCTCAGGGTCACTCTGGGAAATCACTCTTCAGCAGAAGCTTGTGAGGATTTCCATGCTAGAGCAGCCATAGCAGGAACATCATCCTGCAACCTCTTGTTCAGACAAATACCAGACGATTTCCAGAGGATCCCTTCCAACTTCAACTATTCTGCAATTTTGTGAAATAGCTTCTATTCTCCTAACTGGCTGTCCCCTTCCCATTGCTTTATTCTGCTCCTTCTGGGAGGTGTCGCTTATTCTCAGTGTCTGCTAAAGTTTGTGGGACTTGCATCATTCAACACTGTCCTTTCCCAGACTCAGTCCAAAAAATCTACAACTAAGCAAGTCTTGGAGAGTTATTTTCCAGAAATGGTGTTGAAAACAGTCCTTTCAACACCTCTCTTACAGACACAGCAATGACCTTACTCAGCTGGGCTGCCCGAAAATAACCTGCAGAGCACAGCTGATGTGTCTGTACCCCGCCCAAAGAGACTCTCTGGGGGGACTGCACCCTGACACCACACCAGAGAAGGGTAAAGCAAAGCAGAAAGCTCCAAACACCAGAAGTGAGTTTCAAAATAAAGTGAACTTTATTAAGCAGTAAATAACCAGTGTCAGCCTTGCTTACACAGTATACTTCTCCTTAATGAAAGTTAAATGCACTCACTAGCTTGCTACAGAGAGATCAGCAAAGATTTATTCTATCTTTTAAACACATAGTGGAATGGCCTTGGTATTTATATAGTCAGTAACCCACAAAACCTTAAGGGGAATTTTTATCCCAGAGACGCATTTCTGTCCCTGCTATTTAGTAGTAAAACTATGATCAGGCTTGGGACACATGGGATTATGAAAAAAGATATTATGCATTTTTTAGCCACACACAGTCTCTTAAAATATTTGGAGAAACAAAGACTGGAATCCTTTGAAGTGACTTTCAGTTAAGCTTTTAAATTAATTAGGATGTTATTTCTGTGTAACAGCTAGACCATAAATTTGGTTTCTAATTAAATACTGGGTGAAAACCTCATGTCACATGTCACTGCTTGCGAATTTATCCACTGTCAGATTTGACCAAAGTTACCTGGAGAGATGCACTTTTCTCCTTTTCCATGGGCACAGCAACTTCCCTCTGGGAAAACAAAGGAAAGCTGAAGGACTTCCCATTGCATTGTTATATGAAAAAAATACCAGTTTAATTACTATAATCACACAAGTCACAGATTTCATTTGCAATTCTGCTTGGGTAATGGGAAGGTCAAGATTTCACTGGAATTTCTCTGTCACAATCCTCCAAAGCCTGTCTCTGGTCTCTGGACGAAGCTGCCAGTGCTTGATGCCACATTAGTCCTGAAAGGGTTAATGACATTCATTTTTACTGGATCATTTTCAGTCACATCATACTGTAAGACAAATACAAGCAGCTTTCACTATCTTATCACAAAAGTTGGGGAGCAGATAATGCTAAGTCCTGCTGGCAGCATTATGGGGCAATGCATTTTTAATAATTACACAGTGTTACAGGTATAACTATTTCTCTGAATATTAGGCCTGAATAGCTCTTTTGTCTCTGTTCCTTATTACCTGTTATTCCTCCACCTCTATAAGCATCTCTTCTATTTCTTCAGCTAATTTAAATGAAAATCCTACTGTATTTCTGGCTGTAAAAATAACCCTACTCTTTTCCTTTTGTTCTCTCCTCTGTGATCCTCCATGACATTGGTTCAAAGTAAAAAGTTGTTGTATACCTGAACATTTTTCCACGATAATCCTTAAGGATTCCCAGCATTTCGTGATGACCAGTTATATGAATAAGGTTAATAGTCTACTGGGGCAAAAAGAACATAAATTCCTTTCAGTCTACATAATTCGGTGATAGTAGACATCAGGGAGTCACCTGAGGGTGGGTTTTGAGTTTTTCAGTTAAAGTGTCTCTCTGCTATCAGCCAAACCATTGTGGTTTTTTTTCCCTGGACCATCATGTTAAAGGCTTGTGACTGTCTGGTCAATGAACTGAGTGCAGTGTGAGCAGGAGCACAGAGGGGAGCACAACATAATCCCTCACCCTGTCTCTTGCAGCTCCCTACTCAGAAGGAAATCACCACCTTGAGATGGCATTGCAGAATGACTTGACCTGAAACAGCAGCCTGCAGCCTTCACACAAAGGTAACTTGCTGATATCTTGCTAACAAACATATGGAAGCCTTGGTAGCACACATTATTTCCCCCGTGCTGAGCAATACCCCAAATGCACTATGAACTCTACCCCATGTTGTGCCATCCCAAGCCTGCAGGGTCTGGGACACCAAATATACAGCCATGGTTTTATGCTGCTGAACGCTACACTATCTAGGTGCTCTGCCTTGACTGTTCAGAAGGGCTTTGCATAACATTTCACAATTTTTAACCTAAATCTTCTCGTGGATCTGTGATGTAGGATTCCCCACCTTAAGCATGTATAGCTTCAGCAGTCACTGTCCTTCATTCTTGAAGCCAAGGAATAAAACTGTGCTCTTGTTGTTTTGACCTGAAAGCAGTAGAGCACAGATGGCTGTTAATATTCAACTGTACCCTAATGTTTTTTTTCATGAGTAATATTTACCCATACTATGTGAGGGTAAGAGATGCCTGAGACAATCAAAACTTGGAAACCATCATGTATTTTTGTGTTTCAACAACTCAGCTGGAACAAGAAGTCTTCTCTGTCCCTACCGTGCAATAGAGCCTAATGTTTTAAAATTGGAAGTGTATAGTAGACACTGGTCTGGATATTCAAGCACCTAGAAACAGACATGTAGGTGCTGTAGGCAATCATCATCTCCAGAAAAACCTCACCTGGAGCCTGTCCATGTTTAGACTATGCTGTACAGACCAAAACCAAGTCTACATGTGGGTTGTACCTCATGGCAACTACTGCAATCTGAATCCTGCCACTCTTATTCACAGGTATTTTTCCTACCAGCGATTCACCATCCCCCCCCCTTTTTTTTTTATTTTAATGAGCATTTTAATATGAGCATAAACCAAGATTTTAAAAATGACGACTGATTCTCAGTGTTTCATTTGCCATCTCTCCAAGGCCCTGATTATCAGAGGATGGCTGGCCAAAATTTTGCGACTCGCTGACTACATTAAAATGTCACAAGCTAGACAAAATGCAGGCATTCAGAATGCCCATTGATAAATGGCATTACTAGCAGAGCCATAAGTGAGATAAAAAATTCTATTACCAGAAAACATCAGGCAATTGCATTAAAAGAAATGTTCAAATTAAGGCTTTTCTAAATACGTGGCTAGAGAGCTTTCAGATCATCAGAAATGGGAAGATGAAGTCTGCTGAGTCTCTTGTCTGCTTTCATACAGGTTGGACAAAGGTCTAGTGATCTCAGACAAATTAAGCTCTCACAAAGTCTGTGAAAACAGATGGCTGCATACACCATGTGCCCCAGCTCAGGGAGAGCCTGCTGTGGGAGCTCGTACATTAGCAGACACTGGAGAATCCACTTAAAAGAGAGATTTGTCCAGATGCTGTCATTCAAGGAAAATACTATTTTAAATACATCAACCATAGGACTCCAGTTCTGAAGCCAGCTCCCATTAGCATTGCACTTTAAGAACAACTTTTAATTTCTGGTTTTACAGTACCTCATTGCTCCAGAATTTTTCCCTCCAGCTTATTGCCCTTAGATAACTTCTGAGAAGTCCTTCTGCTGGCCTATGTTTTGGGGGATGCTATTGTACTTTTCAGGGTAATGTAGTGACTTCATTGGCACCCTGTGAAAGTCACAGAAATGCAGGTTCCAGCTCTTCAAAATGTGCTACATAGATGAAACAACTGCTCAAACGTCTCTCTTGCCATTTCTGGAGGGACTCAGCTTCTACTAGAAATAGTGCAGGTACATAGACCTGTTTATTGACTACTCTCCTGCCAACTCTGTGCCTGAGGGCAATTCTTTCCTGTCATGATATTTAACAGTCACTTGGGCACTTAATTCTCACTAACCACAGGGCAGTCTCCTTCATCCTTATGAACGAAGGCCCTCTCCCCTCTTCCGACATGCTTTTACCAATCCAGCTTCTTGGGTTTCCAAGAAGAAGAAAAAAAAAACCCCCTCTCTCTCCCTCATCCTCAGTGTGAGTCATAGATCAGGATTAGAATAGAGGATCACTCAGAAGAGTTAGCCCAATGGTGTCAAAATAATCAAAATATTTTAATGTTCTGTTTGGAAAACATTTTGAGCTAGAAGATTTATGAACTTTTATCTACAGAAGACATTAAAAATAAATACTCGGAACTGTGATAAATAGGCAAAAGGAAAATAATTATTTGAAGTATCCTATGATATTTCAATATATAATGGCAAGAGGTGGAAAAGGTGTGTTGATGTGGAAAATTCTTAACTGAGATTTGAGTAAGTATTCTCTGTCTGCCCCCTCCCCAGCTCACTGTGCAAGACTTTAATATCCTCGTGTATTTTCTGTGCTATAAATCCTCAGTTCGGCATCAGGGAGTGGCATGTATGATCAACAGTTTCTCATTATAAATTGTGATGGTGGCGTGGTTTAACCCCAGCCAGCAACTAAGCACCACGCAGCCACTTACTCAGTCCCCCCCACCCAGTGGGATGGGGGAGAGAATTGGGAAAAAAGAAAAAAACAACCTCAAACCAAAAAATCAAAACTCAAACAGTTTAATAGAACAGAAAGGAAGAAACTAATAATTATAATAATAACAATAATAAAATTACAATAATAATAATAAAAGAATTGGAATATACAAAACAAGTGATGCACAATGTAAGTGCTCACCACTCACCGACCAATGCCCAGTTAGTTCCTGAGCAGCAATCCATCCCCGCCGGCCAGCTCCCCCCAGTTTATATACTGGACATGATGTCACATGGTATGGAATACCCTGTTGGCCAGATTGGGTCAGCTGTCCTGGCTGTGTCCCCTCCCAACTTCTTGTGCCCCTCCAGCCTTCTTGCTGGCTGGGCATGAGAAGCTGAAAAATCCTTGACTTAGTCTAAACACTACTTAGCAACAACTGAAAACATCAGTGTGTTATCAACATTCTTCTCCTACTGAACCCAAAACATAACACTATACCACCTACTAGAAAGAAAATTAACTCTATCCCAGCTGAAACCAGGACAGATGGGCACTATTGATCTACCTTCCAGCAGGATACTTATCTCTGACTTGAAATGAATATTAAGCTATTAGTCCTCCATAAAAAAAAGCAAGTGGCTTCTCAGTCTCAGTAACTGAGGACAATAATTGTCATCAGTATCCCTAAATGTCAAATTCATTATTTCACCTCCAGAGCAGTTGCCCTAAAATAACTGCAAGCATCTTCTTCACTGAGCGAACTTACAAACAGCTTCTCTGTCTGTCAAGTGATGCAGCAGTTCTTCTATTTTAACAGTGATGAAAAGGTGCACCAAACCACTAAAAATCTGCGGTTTTCCCCATTGGCTTTCTATGCTAGCAAGGATCCGACTAGTTTCTCATCTAAGATGACAACAGTAGATGAAGGACAAAAATGGGACATATTCCTGCAGGGCTGCAGGCCACACAGTCTCACACACTGTGATCAGGATTGCTACCTGTTGCTGGTTTCTGTTAAAAAGCCTTTTACCACCTCTCTTCCAGCTTTGCAGCCTGAGCTAAGGTTTCCATAAGAGACAATTACAAGTGCCAGAAACATAACCAAGGACATGGGCAACACTCTGGGGCTGTTGGAGCAGGCTGGCAAAGATGGGGTGGAGATACATGGGAGGCTGGACTGCAGCTGTCAGAGAGGCAGGAGACAGCTATATCTCTCCTATCCTTTCTGGCCCACTTGAATATTCACAGGAATCAGAGACAATTGCTGTTACAAACACCTTCACCTGGGAGGGTGGCTGAAGTTCTCAGAAAAAAAAAGAAATAGCTTCAGAAAAAAAGGCAGGAAAGGTACTCAGAGAATCTCAGGAGATCTTCCTCTCCTTGCCAGACAGTCAAATTTTAAATCAAATTCTCATGTAAACTGAGGAGAACCCAACCTAAATGATGATTAAGTGGAAACCCAGTAGTCCCACACTGTTTCTTTGTAATATCTAACTATGAAATTGGGGCCTCTCATTCGAACCTATTGGCATGTCCTTCTAAAATTACATTAACTCATCTTTGAGGAGTCCACACTTGTACTTTGCTTCCCCTTTTGAAGAGAAGGAAATGATGTAATTTGCTTTAGCATTCTTCTGAGACCTCAAGAAATGTGCTTATTAGTACTGTTGCAAGGTGGAAAACTCTGTTTAACTACAAAGAGCATTGTTGGTTTGCTTTCTTAGGCAAGCTGCTCAGAGAGTAGTGAAACGGAGGAATTCACACCTGATTGCACAGATCCTTTTCCCTCAGGACTTCCTGTCCCTTTTCCTACCTCTGTTGGGAGTTCCTCAGGTGTAGGTATGGCCACATGCGTGGGTCTGACTGTGATACTGTGCTTTTGCCATCCTACCCCACTGCTCCATCAACCTTCCTTTCCCTGATGACCCAAGTGAAAGATTTTCAGATGAAAGATACCTGGGGAAGGAAGAGCTGCAGGGACTCCGGGAAACCCAGGCTCAAGCCATTGGCAGCTGTTAAAAGCATATTGCAGCAGGATCCCAAATCCCACACCTTACCTGCTTCTGCAGGAGGCTGGGAGTAAGTTTTTTGGTTTGAAGACAGACACAGGCTGCAGGTCAGAGGCTGGACAACCTCTGCTCTGGTCAGTGTGTTGGCAGAAGGGTGCTGTGATTCAGAAGAGTCAGGATGTACTGAAGTGATGCCTACACCAGCCAAGAGGAAAAGACAGAGCATCCAAAATGCTTCCTTTCTCCTAAACCCAGTACGCTCTCCTGTAGAGGAATTTCTTGCAGAAAACGGTCATGGAATAATACTGCAGGGTTTGGACAATCCAGGGCTGATAACAGAGAACAGACTCTAAGTGATGAGAGGAATATGGGAAAACGAAACTGCACCGAAACTGTTCAAGGCGAGGAATCGAAACTGTTCAAGATAATGCGACATGGAGAAGAAACGAAACTGCAAAGCAAGCATAAAAAGTATAACAAGGTTGAGTATACGTGACTGGCACCAAGATGCAAGTGGTGGGACCATTCGCGTGATCAGAAGAACTTATCCAATTAGATTATTGTTTAGGCGCGTGAACGACACATGCTAACCAATCAACAAATGGCTTACGCGTGATAAAAAGTAGAAACAATATATAACTGAGTGTTGTACAATTAAAGATTAGAACAACCTTAACCGTATCGGTGTCCAGTTGTTACTCGGCTCACGTCTCCAGATGGATCCCTGCTTCTCTCTCCTGACTGGTGTGCGCGACCACAGGATGAGGAGCAGAAAACTCCTGCTCACAATGTTCATGAGAGAGACAACTTCTCTGCTCCAAACCCTATGTGTAGAATTTCCATCTGATCTGAATCACGAAACCTTCCCAACCAGCCAGCAAAGCTGGTGCTGGCGTGGTTTTGTCTGCCACGGTGCCCCTTTGCTGCTTGCCCATGTCACCCACCGTCCCTGGGTCCCCCCTGCACTGGGTCTGCACGCATGAAACCGCCAGCTACCCTACTACCTCTCCCCTACTTGGGTACCAGGTAGGAAAAAGTAGATAAAAGTATCAAATAGAGAGCGTTTCAGAAATAAAAGATACTCATTTACTTCTGACTCCTGCCTAACAAGTACCAAATGGGGAGATGGATCGTCTCGTAAGCACAGTTGCTTATGGTCAGTTGTCCTGTGTCAAATATAGGGTTTCTCTTTTTGGAGGAAGCTCTAAAATACCACTTGCTCTGAGTTAGAGAAGTGCAATAAAGAAATAAAAACTTGGTTGAGTGCCATTTTCTTTGCAGTGCCCAGAATAATATGCTCATTCAAGGAGAAAAATAGAGGAAGCTCATCTGCATTGCTGATTCGGAGGGGCAGCTTGTTCACCTCTCGCAGGCTCAAGAGATCCTCAGGGCAGCGCTGCTTGTGCAGAGGCTGCCTTATCCTGCTGCCAAAAGGCGGGAAGCTCTAGATTGCCGTGTAAGCGTTTGAGGATACCCAGGCAGTTTTACTCATCTAAAATGTTCAGAGCTTGCAAGGGCTCAGATTTATGCTGTAAAAACACACACAGAGGGCGAGCAGGGGAAAACTAAAACTTCACTTGTTCAAAGCTCAGGGAAAAGGGTTCATAACACAGTTTAACCTTAGGCATCTAATTAAGGACCTGTTAACATGGGTGTTGTGCTCAGAGAAGCTGGACCCCTTTCAAAACCTCAACTATTGCCTCATAGAGCCTCAAAAATCATTTACATGTTGAGAAAATAGTTAAATTTTAATATTTGGGCTGAAAAATACTGAAGGGAGGGCTGCTGAAAATGATACGAGCCACCTGTGGCAAGTAAGTTGTCAGACCAAGAAAGCACTTGGGGTAGCAGCAGTGATCTTGCACCCTTGCTCGTAGTGCTGCTTTCATCCTGGGAAATCGTTCAGAAAATGCCAAGGCTGTGAGGGCGACCGAGGCTCGAGCAGAGAGCTTCAGGGATCCCCAAAGCAGCTGAAGAGCAGGACCTCGGTTAGAGCTGCTCCAACTAAGCATGCCAACCAAACCAGGCACTTCCATTCCTTGCTTCATGGGAACATCCATCTTGCACCTCCGGCTCCTTCCGGGGCAGACCGGGGTGCAGCATGCTCTGCAGCAGGCAGCAGCAGCCTTTCACAATCCATTTAATTGGTGCACTAATTATCCCCTTTTAAACAGCTCTAAAATAAACCAGACTGCAGTCATGTTGAAAAAAAAAATATAATATGGCTGTGTCGGAAACCTGACTACAATCCAATTTCTTTAAAGGTTGCCTGATACAGATATCAAGAAACAGCTCTGCAGCAGGAGAGATTGATTCCACTTCCCCTCTTTTGCCAGGGAATAACCTTAGCAAAACTTTCAAATTGATGGTAATTCACTAGTTTCAAAGGGCAGATGAAATAAATCTTTAATAAAGAGATTTGCCCCAAGAAGGAACTGCCAGTTTAAAGAGCTTAGAGCTCCAAATCGTTGGCCTGTGTGCTCTCTGTAATTTAATACTGGAGGATCTTGGCTAACTTCATTAAGAGGATGACAGTGAAATTGAGATAAATCACCCAATGGTGGGGGAGGTACCAATACAGAGCAAATTAGAAAATTATAACCAGCAGGACAAACAGGTTGTATTATCACACAGATAACTTACTTCCACGTTAGTGTTAAAATGAGTTTCATTAACACAAAGTATATATTTTACAACGGAGCCCTTGTTATTGTGAAATTAAACACATCGTATGATTCATGTAAATGCATCTGTCGTTGCTGGACCTTTCTTAGCTTCAGTTCTTGATTATTTTCAGCCCGCTCATTAAGAATGAATTTTGTTCTTTTTTCTAGTAACTTCTCAGTTAAAAAATTGAATATGTTTTTATTTTTACACCTTCACCAACTAATATCTCAGAAATGTCTTTACTAACTGTGTAGCTCCACTAATCTCAGAGTTTTTACTTCTAGTGCTAGCTTGTGGTAAGATCAAAAAAATATTTTTACTCTACGAAAAGATTCCCATCCTCTACCATCTTTTATTAGTCATGCTAAGCAAATACTTACTAAGACTTCACGCATGGCTCACAGCTGCCAGGAAAAAAACAATATTAAGAAAGATAACCCCACTGCACAGAGCTTTAGTTCTGTCTTGTAACTGCTGGGTTTTGGGTTTTTTTCCCTGCAGGAAATATCAACGATTTGTATACTTTCCCTCCAGAAAGCTGAGTCACGGGTTTTATTAAACACATTCAACATAAATTGTGCATTTCAATAACATGTTTTCTGCATTTTGACAAAAATTGCACAGAATAACATTCATTTCTTCCTACTTAGCCAGAATTTAAGTTCAGAAACTTTATTTCTGGCCTTGTAATAGCAGCTTTTCAACACCAGCCCTCTGTAGCACCCCTCTCATTTGTGTCTATTTCTTTTCAGAGGCAGAGTACTGGACACTGAGGGAAAGGCTGCCCTGGCTCTGGCTCAGCCATTCTCTTATCCCCTCCTTGGGCCATTGGTGGTGCACATCTACAGGACTGTTTTCATTCCCTGTTTTGGAGTTAGCGACGTGGAAGGGGTAGGTGTGGGTTGTGACTCCAGTTTTGGCTAAGCCTTGCCCTTCTGCTCTCATCTTCTCTCCTCTGCACTCCCTGTGGACCACTCATCACCCTAGGATGGGAGTCTCGCTGGGAGTACCACATTTCACTATGGATAAACACTGAGCATCACATGACGGGGCTCCATCAGTCATTCCCAAGCACATCATGCAATGCTATGTTTTGCGTGGCCGCTGCCAGTCACCCTGCACTTACGGACTACAGACACAACTTTAGCAAAGGAAGGAGTTTAGAGGGCACACACCAAAATGAGTTCTGCACTATTCCTTGTTCAGTTCTACCTCTGGACTCTGTGATTGTGAATATATTAATTTCCTGAAACAAAGCCCATACTTCAGCATAAAATAGCGTAGTGTAAGACTGAATGGAACCCAAGAGCCTTGGCTGGAACAGGAAATCTTTTTTTAATAGTTTTATCCCATTTGCATTGAGTTAGAATACATTTCCTTAGTAAAGGGCACAGGAAAATATTCTTCTTATAATTGATTGATTTAAAAGGGTTCTGCCTGACATCAGCAAAGGGGAACAATACAGACCTGTGGCGGCAGACAACCTGATTTTGAAATAGAGCACTAAACATTAACAACTGCAATAACTGACCTGTCACATCATCTGCTTAAAAAAAACTTAAACAGTGACATATAATCTAAATTGCAGAGTGGAGAATCACCAGCTATGTCTGATTGATTCCTTGCTGATAGATGCTTTATATAGAGTTAGGGCAGTCACAGGATCTGCACGTATGCCTACCTGCTACCACCAGCCGTGACAGATCTCCTGACTCTCTGGCGCGGACCTCTGTTGTGGCAGCCAAGGTCCTCCCTGGGCCATGAGCTGGGCTTTGCTTTCCCTGGGCAGGGGGAGGAGGTGACTGGTCCTCCCCTGGCTCATGCATGGGGGGAGAGGCTGTGGTGAGACCGCCCCCCCCATGCCTTGAGGTTCTGCCTTCATGCAAACACCAAGGGAAGAGTAGAAACCAAGTAAGCAAAGCTGAGCTTTTGAATATTCTCCCAGTCTAACCATTTTCAGCTCCGATTTCCATAGGTCTCTAAGTATTTTTGTATTTAGTAACCCTCCATGGATTTATTCTCCTTGCCTGTTCCCCCCTTAAATCCATTAAAACTTTTATCCTGCAGCCCAAGGAAACTTGTAGTATGCAGTAGGAGCTGAGCTCACACTGAGGCCTCTCGTGGAGTGAGGTTATCACAAAGGTCTCTTTAACAATCTTCTGCCTGTTGTGATGTGTTCCTTATTCCAAGGACAGTCCCTTATTTCTTTAAATTTTGTTTGGATCTCATTCGAATGAGGAGAGACTGAATCAATCAAATTTCACAGGATCACAGAATGGCTGAGGCTGGAAGGGACCTCTGGAGGCCACCTGCTCCAACCCCCCCTGCTCAAGCAGGGACTCCTGGAGTCAGTTGCCCAGGACCTTGTCCAGATGGCTTCTGAGTATCTCCAAGGAGGGAGATTCCACAACCTCCCTGGGCAACCTGTGCAAGCGCTCGGTCATCCTCACAGTATGATGTATATAACTAAACAATCACAGAGTCATTAAAAAAAAAAAAGTGTCTGAAAGGTTGCTGGGAAGGCTTCTAACCCATTCATGATGTCAGGACAGGAGCAGTTACAGCTAGTTGTTTTTGACAGGCTTTTCTTTCACCTGTTCTCTGGGAAGGGAGACTCCACAATCCCTCCCAGCAGCCTCTTCCACCCTAACTTGGAAAACCTCCAGTTTCTCTACTGTTAAAACTGCCCCACCCCCCCACCCCCCACAGTTTTAATCCATCCATTGCTTTTTCTCTTAGAAAGAATTGGTCTTCCCCTTTCTCTTGCAAAAGCCTTTTATTGTATTTGAGGTAACTGTCGACTGAACCTTACATGCAGTGTAGAAAGCAAGCCTGAAAATCAAATCCTTTAAGAAAACCCACGATAGAGTTCAAAATTCTCAGTTTGTATTGACTGAATTAAAAATACTCAAACAAAAACCATTAACAGAATCCCATAAGAAGTAGCCTGTTGCATTATATTTCCCAGACACTGTTTTAGCAGTTATAATCCTGGTAAAAAAATACACAAAGAAGTAAAAGCCTCGAAAGTTGGCTTTGAAAACAGCAAGTCTTTGCCACACACTGAGTTCAGTATGTTTTATTGCAAACATTCAGTGAAGAACTAAAGACCCTCTGGAGAATTCTAGCTGTTTCTAGGGGGACACCATCACCAGAGCTCCCTGAAGTTCCCATGCAGAGCTACCAGCCATGCAGAGTTGCATGAGCCAGCTCCAGGGGTTTCTGCGGTGTGGCACGGCGTGGCACAGTGTGGTGCTGCCTGCATGGCTGAGGAAGCTGCCGGGCTCTGTGATGGAAATAGAAAGGGAAAGGTGTTGCTTGTGAGGTTAAAGCAATGTTTAAAAGGAAAACTAAATGCAAAACTTTTGAAAAAAACCCTCTGAGATATTGACCTTATTTAAACTGCTTGTCTGCAACCACTAATGAAATAACCTTGTTTTCTAGCATCCACACAAAACCAGAGCTATATATCCTGGTAAAATAAAACTTCTTGTATTGCTGGCATCCCTGTGTAGAAAGGAATCAAAAACTTTTTTAGGAAAGACATGTTTTTCCTCTGATGCCACAATTCACGGAAATATCAAATACTCCCAGGAGTTATTCAAATATTCCTAAGAGTTACCGCTCATTAGCAGGATAGGAGAATTCTCCATCACCTGAATATTTTCAGAATGCAGTGAAGGGGAGTTGGGAATATTTACAAATGTAGAGACTGACTACAGTGATACAACTTTGGCAAATGCCACACTGGTGGCTAATAACGCAGGAAAGCATTATAGTTGGAAAATAATATGCTGTCATCATTTGAATTTTCAGTCATTTTTCAAGTGTTTAAGACTGCAAAGTATATGTCACTTGAATATTCAGAAATGTTGAGGCATATCTTCACCAAGTGGCTAATTTTGTATTTGCAATTGAAAGGGTTTTAACATGTTTTCCGTGTTCTGGGAATTTCTATCTGTGCATCAGCTGAAGACTGCATAGCTGGAACTTGTATTTTGTACATTAAAAGGACTGAGAGAAACCTCCAGTGAATAAATATATAATACTAAGAATTCTTTTACAATATGAGGAGTTTCTTATGATATGGTTTGAATGTTAAGAGCAATCAGATCTTGTATTTGCTGCAGCTTATGATGTAATGCATTCTTTGAAGAGTAATCTGCGACAAAGGATAAACGACAAGTTCTTTGGTCTTAAATGTAGCTTTTAGCTAAAAAACATAATGGCAAAGGAGAAGAAAAGGACAGAAATTTCATTTGTTCGTGTATCTTAGTACTAAAGTACCTATATTCACAGTTTGATTCCAGCAACTTTTTCTGATTTTTTTTTTTTGTGTGTGTGTGTGTCTTACAAAGTTTTAAGCATTACTGAAGGTATGAAACTTGATAAAAGTTGAGTATACCACATTTATATGAAGAATATTGTGTGAAGTGAATGAATCCCCATGTTTTAGGAACTCTTTGTTCTCTCCCTTTTGTAAAAATGTGTGAATTTTTTTATTTCCAGTCCTTTGCAGAATGCACCTATGGAGAGAGTATTTTTCTTTTGTAAATTGGCTTAGATAGCATAATTCTGTCAAATATTGCTGTCTAGGTCTCAAATGAAGAGTCCTCCTGTAATTTATGTAAGGAATTTAAAACCTTAAAAAACCCCACCCAAAACTCCAAAAACTCATCTGTACTGAAATGTCTTAAAATGAAGTAAGACCTATTATAAATAATAACATGAACCCTAGAGTAATTGAGTTATATATATCTGAGACTAAAAGAGTGTGTAGCTCAAACATGCTCAGGGGAAATGTATTTTCCTTAAAGCATCCCTCAAAATCAAGCCTTCCCCACTATTTTTCCCATGACGCTCCATCTCCATGTGGGAAGGGGTGTCACATCCTGAGACCCTTCTGTCAGGTTTTGTTGCACGGGCCAACACATACAAAAGCTGTCAGGAGGCACAAACACAGACAGCTAATGTGAGCGCATAAACCTTGCTTTCTTAGGGAGTCAGGCAAAGAAAACTCCACCACTTACCTCAGACGTTCACATAAATGGGTAACTCAGGTTCACCTGAGGTCATTGCTTATTGTTGAATATAGTTTGTTGCCAAGATATGGACTGCGATTTGTATAACGTGTAAGCAGCAGCAGCAGCAGCAGCAGCTTTGAAGCCAGTGTTAGAAGTCTAACTGGGTGAAATCCAGGGTCCTTTCAAGATGGTGAGAATCCTGCCAGGAACTTTTAGAAGCTCGGACTCATTAACTGCAACCAGGTTCAGAAATAAAGGCAAACATGACTAAGATTTACTCAGAAACTAGCAAAAAATTTCTACACCTCGTTCAAAGTATTGATTTATTTACATAACTCTTCCAAAATAATAATAATTTTTAAAATATGCTGCAGATTTCAAAACGGGAATGAGCTAGAGCCAGTGCTCCTCCAGGTGCTGTTCTTGCAGAAACATGATGTGCCTTTAACAAAATTAAAACATAAGCACATACAATTTCTAAAGCTCAGCTGGGGGCCTGTGGCTTTTTTTCTTGATATGCTGTGATGGGTATAGAGTGATGCATAATCACTAACTTGGCAGGCTGCCTTTTTGCAGAGGGACAGGTAGAGCTGGTCTGTGAAAACAGCTGACTTGCAAGAATCCCTTACCCCATTTGCTAGAAAATAACAACTCCCTATCATTGATTTGTCTCTAGGAGGTGTAGTTGAAGATATATGTAAAACCAGAAGCTGCTCACACAAGATTTTAGGACCACTGTGGATGATAGAGAGTAAGATCATAAGAAGTTCATTTATAAGCACACAGGAAAGGTGTCTGTTGAAAGTAAAGCCTACTGAATATTTATTAGCTACTCCTGCTCTAACATGGTCCAGAAAACACCTTTGGAAATCTTTGTTTTCTGAAGTTACTAATGGTTTCTGAACCTATCAATGTACCAAATGTGAACACAAAAGTGCAGCTGCTCCCTCATCCCTTGATTTCTTTCAGCTGCAGCCAAAACAAGTTTTCTTTGTTTCCAGGTAAGTTAATGGTTTTCTATTAACAGCAGAAGAAAGACTTTTTAAAAAGACAAAGTGTGGTATCAACCTGTCTCTCTCTCCCACATATACATGCAAAAGCCTAATCAGCAAACCAGAAATAACCAGGAGTAGTGTGCAAGACTTTTGGTGTGGAGTTGTACTGGACTATGAAAACAGTGCTGACAGTCTGACATATATGTTCAGCTGTGGGCTTCATGTCACATTATATCACAGGCTTTCTGCTATCACACACAGGCACTAGGTTTCATTTATCAGAAATTGTTCACCCCAAAATTACTGTGTTGTTCAGTGGGGGTTTTTTAATCCATAAAGCACACATAAAGCAGGCAAGAAAGACTGAGCAGTGAGGATCTCCTCTGGGTTGGGCAAGCTTCTGCTGGTAATTTATTTCCCCAAAAGAAACTGCTGCTTCATTTCACCCAAAAGAATGTTCTCTGCAAAAACATACCGTAAGTGATTTATGTTATAAGGCATAAAGATCTATGGGAAAAATCTGTAGGAAAACTGCATCCTCAGACCAGCTCTGTAGCTCTAGCATCATCTCAGAGTTTGGACTGATGTTTTCAAGGGTCTTCAGTGTCCACTTCTGGCCTTTTTTCCTGTGTTGGTGGTCTGGTGGGGTCCTCCTATATTTGATCAGGAAGGTGATGTAACAGAAGAGACTAGGGTCCCCAGACCATGTCACTTCAGCTGTTGCTCCACTACTGTGTGCCAGGAAGGTTGGGGAGGGAGTAGGGTTTTTAGCTATGCTCTTGTATTGCTAGGGCAAAACCATGTCTTGTTCGTGTCCCTTTATACCACCTGTTCTCCTTGCATCTGCACTGTTGGAGTTTCAGTCCAAGGTGGAGGCAAAATGACAGCCAGAGAGACATGGTACAATCTAATACCCAAAGGGACAGTCGCAAAACAAAGAGGAATTGTCTGTCTCCTATTGGTGTCTGCAAACATACACTGAATCCTTAGGCTGATGCATTGTTCCTCTAGAGATGCATACTGGAAGGAAATTGAGTTTCTTTGCCCTTCTGCAGAGCATTTGGCATCTCCCTCAGTGATGACACGTTTATTGTTACCAACAACGTGAAAATTCCTACATGGAAGCATTTTTTGCTTCTGTAGATATGGGTGCTTGGGTGAAACGAATGGATCACGAAATAATAAGGAAAAGGGCGATTACCAGCAGAACTCATTTGTTATCTGTTGTCGAGCCTCAGTGTTAGAGGGAACACAGTCATCTGTGCGCCCTAATGAAATGTGACAGACATTTAGAGACCGAAGGCTGACATTTCCTGACAGCATCACCATCTGCACACTGAAAGCTGCTAGTATCCAGACAGCATAATCTGTTAAGGGCTGTTTATTATTGTACCTCCAAATCGCAGGTCATGCAGATCCTGGAGTTATATGTCACCAGCTGTGTATGCAGTCCCCTTACCTTAGCTAGGATCCTAATTCTCAGTCTCTCACTGTGCCTCCTAGTTGGATGTTTAACTTTCCAAATAATCAAGCCAATAGCCTAAGTTGTAGATATTTGAAAGGGGAAAAAAAAAAAAAAGAAAAAGCCTTCTAGCCTGCAGCAGGCAAAATAGATGTTAACCTAGTTCTTACCAGGGCAGATGGAGTTATAAAATCTAAGAGTAAGGGATTTTTCAAGGAAGTAAGGAATTAGTATATATGATATACAGAATTTTTTGCAGCTTCAGAGTCATAACATGGCAGTAATTTCTACAGTTCTGCTTCTACACACAATGCAGGTACAGGGAAAACTGTTTAAAGAATGAAAGATGCAATAATGACAGGGGGTTTTACCTAAATCAAGGAAAAACATGTTATGTCAGATATGCTGGAACATGGAGATTAAAACAGGGAGTACAGGACTGATCCAATTTTTTTTTCTCAAGCATTTTTTTCAGAGCAAGGAAAAAGGTGACCTTGAGAGACAACAGTACAGGTTAATTGGAGTAAAAAAAAAAAGCAGGCAAAAGAAACCCAAAACCCAACCAAACAGTGGAGGTTAACTTTATCTTGCAAACTTCAGTGTTTCCTTGCATTATAAGGAAGAGGAGAAAAGGCTGAAGGTACAAGTCAAATTACAGAAGCAGATGTACCAATTTGGCCTTGAAGAAAATGTTTTTTTCGGAGGTCAGGTACCCTGAAGAGCAGTCTTGAATTCCAAACTTGTTTGCTGGAGTACTGTGTTTGCTTTCCTGCCTAGCAGTGAACATGGAGCACCCAAGGGCTTCTTTCCTTTTTTTTTTTTTTTTTTTAATTAAATAAAAACAAACAAAACACCAACACAACCCCACACAAGGAAGGACTTGTTTAACTGCTCCACCTGGTGGAGGAATATTCCTGGTCAGGTAGAAGCCCAGTGCCTTCTGCAAAGTTTTATTCCTTGGAGCCTGGCTTGAGACATGCTTCTTTCTCATCCATCCAGCTCCTCTGAGCACAGTGGTGAGCAAGCTGTCGCCTGACTCAGGCACTGATCTTTGAAGCCAGCTTTAGCAAACAGAAGGAAGAGCTTGTATAACTCCTGAGCTGAAACAGCTCTTGACTTGGTGGCATCTCCGCATCTCAAGTGCCAAGGAAATAAAGAAATTTGCAGCCTTGTGTTCTTTCACACAGTCACCAGAGGGAAGCATGGCATGGGGCCGATTTCTTTAAACTTGAGGATGATGCAAGGACATACTGGGTCCTTGCACCTCTGGTATGTCAGATATCTCTGTTTTGTGGATCTCTTTATTTGACTGCTGTCTGGAAGTGAATATAGGAAAATAAAGAAACATATGAGGTCAACAGAAGAGCCACAAAAGCAGCTCAGCACTGAGAGGGCCATTTTCCCAAAACAGTGCAGCTTCTGTTGCTCCCTGCAGGTTTCAGTGGTCTAAACAGAAGAGGACAAGACTTCCTGTTCCTGCCTATAGATTTAGGAAGTCTAATGCTCAGTAAAACAAAGTGGCTGTATAAAAGTACCTATAACTCTGGGAAATATGATGGGAGGAATTACAAGATCTGACAACATGTTTTACTTGTTGCTAGACTACACAGATATAAACTTCTTCAATTGGTGGAGTACCAAGCAAATTATTAGATCCTCACCACTGTAGATTCTCAAATCTGAAAGTCTACTCTTCTAACTATAGTGGGTAAAAAAACAAACCAGGGGTGCAGTCTATGCAAAATCTGAAGTCAGCTGGACCTAGTAAACTGTCACAAGTCAGGGCAAACTGTGTCCCAGGAACAGTTTTTACCTTGGAAGGAAATATTAAAGATCACTGCTTTATAGGTAATCCCTCAGCAAGAGAGGGCAAGACAACACTGGCTAACACAGTTGTCCTCCTTGGAAATAAACACATACAGTGAGCTGTGGGAAAGGGTGAATATCCCACCAGTGAGGCAAAGAAGATTTATTATATTCACTCTCCCTGTTCCGGAAGCAGATGGCTTTCGTAGTTCATCTTGTAGCTGAGGATTTTCAGAATGAACTGTCTCATGTGAAAGAAATCAGGGGAAACAGCGTTAGTAGGAGGTATGTTTACTAAGCAAATACGTGGCAAGTGCATCTAGTACAGCAACTGGAGACAGGGGCTTAACCTTCTGGGATGCATGTGCACACATGAATGCACATGTGCAAAGAATAGCAGCTATTCACTCCGTAGGGCAGGAGCAAATGGGTAACCCTGCCAAAGGACACAATTCAAAGTCTTCCGTAGACACAAGGAGGTAGCATTTAAGTCTTCAGAACAGTACTGTAGTGCTCATTTTCCACCTCATCACAAAGCAAGGAATTACAGTCTTCACTAGCTGGTGTTTCTAAATGGGTTTCAGCTCTGAAAGCACACATGGAATATTTTCCTTAAAGCTACCAGGAGTGTCTTACTCTAATGTATTAGAATCATCTTAGGTGGGTTCAGTTTCCAGCTTGCATGAGAGTTAATTTTCACTCTTTCTGTACAAGTTCTACACCAAGCTACTGTCACAACGCATGTGAATGATTCATGATGATCTGCCCCATGTGGTCTCCTGCTATAGGCAACTGAAGGAGAAAACAAAAACAAAACACGCACAACACCACAACAAGGACAAAAACCCCCCACACTTCCTTTTCTTTAGAACATTATTTATTGTTGCCACTCACCTTTAGTGAAAGAAAAGACAAAAGCCACACCACAATGGAATATGTAATTCCACAGGTGTCCTAATCAAACCAAAACTAAACATGAATTATTGTTGGTTTAGTGTTAAAACTAGCAAGCTCATATAGCAAATCCAAGTAGCAAGTCACTGGAGGAAAAGTTATTAAAAAAGAAAAGCTGCTTATGTTAATTAAACAAAGAAAATCTGCCTGGCAGACAAGAACAGCTTAGAAGCAAATGCATTTAAAATATGTATCTATTTCTTGGTGTTCCCCAGAGCACTCAGACACAACTAGTATGCATGCTTATCCATTCAGTCTTAAGGATTAAAGAAATAATTGGTCATGTTGTCTAAATCCAGGGAAGATACAGTGGTCTTTAAAAACAAAAGCCCATGCACATCCACCAAGTTTTATGTATGGAGCTCTGGAAGTAGAGAAAAGAGACCTTTCTTCTGCCCCCTTTGAAAAGCAGGTGTGGTGGGTTGACCCTGGCTGGACACCAGGTGCCCACCAAAGCCGTTCTATCACTCCCCCTGCTTCCTCAGCTGGACAGGGGAGAGAAAATATAACAAAGGGCTCATGGGTCGAGTTAAGGACAGGAGAGATCACTCACCAATTACCATCATGGGCAAAACAGGCTCAACTTGGGGAAAAATTAACTCAATTTATTACCAATCAGAGTAGGGTAACGAGAAATAAACCCAAATCTCAAAACACCTTCCCTCCACCGCTTCCTTCTTCCCAGGCACAGCTTCACTCCCAGATTCTCTACCTGCTCCCCTCGCCAGTAGCGCAGGGGGATGGGGAATGGGGTTTACAGTCAGTTCATCACACGTTATCTCTGCTGCTTCATCCTCTTCAGGGGCAGGACTCATCACACTCTTCCCCTGCTCCGGTGTGGGGTTCCTCCCACAGGAGACAGTCCTCCACAAACTTCTCCAACATGCATCCTTCCCAAGAGCTGCAGTTCTTCACAAACTGCTCCAGGGTGGGTCCCTTCCACAGGGTGCAGTTCTTCAGGCACAGAATGCTCCGGCATGGGTCCCCCATGGGGTCACAAGTCCTGCCAGAAAACCTGCTCCAGCATGGGCTCCTCTCTCCACGGGGCCACAGGTCCTGCCAGGAGCCTGCTCCAGCACAGGCTTCCCATGGGGTCACAGCCTCCTTCGGGCATCCACCTGCTCCGGCGTGGGGTCCTCCCCGGGCTGCAGGTAGATATCTGCTCCACTGTGGACCTCCATGGGCTGCAGGGGGACAGCCTGCCTCACCATGGTCTTCATCACAGGCTGCAGCGGAATCTCTGCTCCAGTGCCTGGAGCACCTCCTCCCCCTCCTTCTTCACTGACCTGGGGGTCTGCAGGGTAGTTTCTCTTACATGTTCTCACTCCTCTCTCTGGCTGCTGTTTCTGTGCCCGCTGGAACTTTTTTTCCTTCTTAAATATGTTATCAGAGGCGCTACCACTATCACTGATGGGCTCGGCCTTGGCCAGCAGCAGGTCCGACTTGGAGCCGGCTGGCATTGGCTCTGTCGGACACAGGGGAAGCTTCCAGCAGCTTCTCACTGAAGCCACCCCTGTAACTCCCTGCCACCAAAACCTTGCCACACAAACCCAATACAGCAGGACACAGCACAAATTAAAAGCCCATTGGGCCTCAGAAGAACCCCTTTGTTCTGGAAAACCCAACATAGGGAAAAAGGTTCGGCCAGAGCTTATCATGAGGCACCAAAAGCCAATGACGAGAAAACCCATCCGTTAGAAACCAGGCTCCATCTGTATTGCTGCTCACTCCCTACTGAGTGTCAGGTGAGGAAGACATAACCAACAGCTCAGGTTTTCCCCCTCACTCCCACAAACTCTTTTAACAATTTTATCTCTGTGTTGCAGGAACTCGTTGAGAGAAAGTAGGCTGTGCCAATATTCAGGTTTTCATTAATTTAATTTCTTCTCAGACCTGAGTGAGTAACCAAGAGACTTAGAGTGAATCCCACATCCTTTCAACAATTTATTTTACTTCCTCTTATCTTTTCTCCTAATTTAGATCAAACTTTTTAGAAAAGCCTTCAGTAATGACACATTAACCCCTGTATTTGACATTAGCACACATTTAAAGAACAGCTGCAGCATATTTCATGGTAGTGATATTGAGAATAGTAGCATAGCTATTTTTATATACTTACCATTGTAGACATACTACATTCTGAGACACTTAAAAAAAGTCACTAAAAAAAAAAAAAATCAGACACATGGGTAGACACTGTAAGACTTTTATGTGCGTTGTTTACTATTGAATAAATATTCAAGGATTTCCAACTCTTAACTATAATATTATCACAGAATGCTTTTATTTTTTCTGAAATGATAAAATTAAGATGGCTGTTTCCAAGTCATGGGTTGTTTTTTTATTTTAAAGCAGGGATTTCCAATGTAACTGCACAGAACCAAAAACTTTATGAATAGTGGTATTTAGTAATCTCTTACAACTTCCTGCTGTGGATACGTTAATTTCCATTTAGGTGTTGCTGCTTGATTACCTTACAAAGAATAGCACAACTATGGTAGCAAAATTGTGATAATCAACCTGAATGAAAACACAGCAAGCACCGTGCAGGATAGTCACAGACACCTGATTCTTCTTCATGAAAGGGGTTGTGATAAATGTACTTTCACATGGTTGTGTATCCTTCTACTTACCACTGATAAGTGCTAAAAGGTGGTGAGTTTGTTTTAAATACATATAGATACAATTTTGATTGTCTTGTACTTTTAAGATATGAATTATTGTGCTGAATAATGCATTCATTACTACAAGCCTCATGAGCACATTGCTTATTTCATAAGATTGTCTAGTGAATCTGAGAATTGCTTCCCTTCTTTGACGAGAGAAACCAGAGACATGTAAGGTATTAAGAGTTTCTTTAAGAGTTTTTTTTATTTGTAACCAGACCTGCATCACACCTGTAATAATTTCTACAGTCCGTATTTTCTCCAGAAAATATAATCTGTCAGTGAAGATACCAAAAATACCTGCTTTCACCATGTAGTAAGCATATAACAAGCCAAGGGTAAAGTTTTCTTTTGTGCAGTTCTCTCACATGCGGTACAGATCTCAACTACACATCCTGGATGCAGGTGGTGTGCAGAACACCCTTTGTCAATAGGAGATACTAAATGCATGCCTTAATTTAAGCATATATACTATAGATAGGAGATGCATTATTTGCCTCTCAGGGAAAACTACACTATTTAAGCTACAGTATCTGTTCTTCCTCAATAGGAGACCATAGAAAACTTCCTCAAGGCTCTGTTAGGCTTCCTACCATTTTTATCTTTCCAAGATACTAGACTTCTGACAGCACTGAAAATGATGGGCATGATTTAATGGTTGAGTAATAGTGTGTCTAAAAGGGCTAGGACAGTAAAGGGATATTGTAGAAGAGCATAGTGGGAGGAGGAGTGGAATAGGCTCATATGAAGCAGTGGCAAAAACCTGGATTCACTGGCTTTTGAAATTCCTCTTTTTCTAACATGATGACTTAAAAAAAAAATTGGACATGCAAACAAGCTTCCAAACTACATGAAGATTATTAAAATAATCACCATGAACATTAAAAAAAAAAGAGACATATTGCTAATTTCTGGGGGAAAAAAGCATTAAAAAAACTAGAATAATCCCAAAGAAATGGGGATTTTGCTCTTCTATAGCTCTCCTTCCTACAGCACTGTAGGTGAGTCCGTGGCAAACACCATTTTGCACCACAGAGTCTCTCCAACAGGCTTGCTCTCTTTCATCCACTAGACTTGCCTGACCACCAGCCTCAGAATTGAACCTTTACTCATGATCAGTTTTCTAAGGCTCTCAGAAAGCACAGTTACAAAGAGTGCTTAGAAAAGAACTACCTCCCAACCAAAGATCAACTGATGAAAAAGCTAATGGTAAAAAAATTACTATTATGACAAACACACACGTGCCTCAAAACCCAACTACTTCCACCTTTCAAAGTTTGCTTGGCTAGAAAAATTCACCCAGTGTCTATAGAAGTGAACTAACTGTATACTTGAAATCCAAGTCAATTTTCAATATTAGAGGATTTAGAACAACTTTAATCATGTCAAATTCCTCCTTGCATTTTTAAGTGAAAGAAGATTGAGCTAAATCATTATCTGGTATGAGTCAGTCCTGTTAAATTAAAAAAAAAATTGAACCAAGCAGATTTCAAAGGCTTAATATTACAGTACATGGCTATTCATGACTAAGCCTCTGGCCATGAGAAAGAATCCTGAAATTGTTTAACACAAGCAGTAGGACATGGTAAGTAATAGCCAATTACTTAAAATAAAGTCTCTTTAAGAATCATCTATCTGAGTAGAAAAGCAATGACAAAAGTTTGTCTCCTTCTTTGCAGATCCTGTGCATCTGCTTCTCTATATTTCTAGGTATATTACTACAAGATTTCAGTTGAAGCAGAGCTACAAGCCATTTCTAGAATTAAATATACTGTTATTCATTTCAGATGTATAATAGTGCAATCATCATTACAGTAAGGGAGCATAAAAGTGAAAGCTACATTTATTTAATTTGTATTTTCAGAAACATCATGGATTTTTTCAGCTTTATAGAGCAGTTAAAAGATAAGTTCTGTTAGTACCAGCTTAAAGCAGTGCTATTTGAGGTGAATCTATGTAACAATTGCAAATATCTAAAATCACTTCACACCCAGCAGGTGAGAAATATCTACGATGACAGAATTCAGACACAGTATATTTCCATCCTTCAGGATATTAATAAATTCAAAACCTTTTTCTAAAGCCACTCAAGTCTTCACTTTCTGTAAATCAAGGCCCAGCAAAGTTGCAAAACTGAAGGAAAAGCTGGCAAACTCTATATCAGCACATCAGTTTCTCTTCTTTCAATATTAAGAAAATTAAGAAGAATAGTTGAGGCACAAGTGATTTTTATGCAGAAGTATAGAAGTATTTCAAATAAGTAGACTAAAACTTCAGTACTTCTTTTAACTTCTTTAAAAAAAGACATAGATCATAGGTCTATGATCAGAGTCATAGATCACAGTCACTGCAGTCTTACTGGATTGCTTTTTTTTTTTTTTCCAAGATGAAAAAAGAAATTGGTTCACAGAACTTACCAAATCCACTTTATACTGCCACTTCACATAGTCCATCTTTAATCAAAGCAAAGTACAAACACGTGCTTCAAGGCAGCCTGAAAGCATTCTGCTACACTCAACAGTAAACTATTTCTTCAGTGAAGACAGCTTCAGTGAACCCCGTAACTTAAGAGTCCATCCAGCTGAACTGACATAAACATTGCACGCAGAACTTACATGAAAGTGCACTGGCAGCAAGCTTTTGAGAATAAGTCCATACCATAAGAGCTTGTGCTTGAAACTACTTTTATAGCTATGGTTATTGTTTCTGTTAAGAGGCACTGCATAAATATGGAGTTAGTCATCTAATGCACTTAATATTTCTCAGCTGAGGACTATTGCAGCTTTACCCTATGTCTAGGTGTGATTATACTTTGGTTTGCTTTACAACAGTAACATTGCACTAGCAATACAGCTGATACTAAAGAGAAGGCTGAAAACACTGCAGACTGGAGGATTGAAAAAACAAATCCGCTCCTTTACTTCTTTTCATGCTTCTTAGTTAATTTTCCTCTTTCTAGTTGGAGGCTTGTACTGCTGTTTGTTCGTTTCTCCTTTTGCTGGCTCTCCTGCGAAACTTGCTGCACTGCTCGGAGGATAGCAGTCTGCACAATCTGCTTGCTGGCATTCTGCAGCTTAACTTCATCTTGCTCTGTCCCCGGCTTCTCACCTGCCAGAACCAAAGGACAAAGAAAGGGAACTAAGCATTTGTGGCTATTCTGTGAACACCTGAAGGATAGAAAAAAAGGAGGAAAAAAACCCCCGACAGAGTGCTTGGGAACAGCTTATTGCATAAGAAACCTGCTAATACAGAAGATGATGAAGTAGGGTGGAAAGCGCCTCTGTGTGCTCAGTGCTACAGGACTGAATGAAGGGGGAGACTTTGAGTCATACAGCTCAGTTACCCACCTCCCAGCTCTGGGGACAGCTGCGGCTTCACAGCTGAAACAAGCACAGCTGCATTTTGCAGCAAGACAGGCAAGGACTGTTTTCCATCCAGTTGTGAATTGCATCCTTTTTGACTCGAGCTGCGCTTCTGGATGGGGAACTGGACTTCATTTTGCAAGCCTGACATGTTCTCCCTCACCACCATACAGAGAAAAAACTGTTTCATTAACATTTCTATTTACTTTTACTTCAGATCAAAAACCCTCATCCATCAAATTCCAATTTGACTTCAAGGTACAAAATTTTGTTAAATGTCAGTTTATTAATCCTTAGCTACATTTGCAAAAATATTTGCAAAAGCATTACAAAATGCTAAGCTTGCTATAGGTAAAATAGAAAAAAAAACTTGAACCCCAACATTGTCTATAGCAACCTGACAAATATGTATTTCTTATGTCACACTTCCTTGTTTTGCCAAAATGCTAAAATCTGGAGAAGAACAAAGTAATGTAGTGTGAATACTGACATTTGGTAATGAAGAATAGTTTAAGAGGTTTCTCTTTGGAAGTAACTCCTAACACAAATGACAATTTGGCAGGACTATAAAGAATGCTGTGTAATGTTCAAAGTTGATCTTGATATAAAAAAATAATAATTCTGAATTAAGGTGATGTAAGTGATATATTGGCATTTAGGAAAATGTAGTCTTGGTTGCTAATTGAAATGCTTAGGCTAAGGGCTTATTTACATCACTAGATTTGATTTGAAAGATTTTTAAGATACTCATAGTTCTTTCTCAATTGGCTGCTGTGCTCAGGTATTTCATTAAACAGGACTTATATTTTGCTGTCTGTTTTAAAGCAGAATTTAAGAATTATGTCCTGAGAGAAATAAAACAGAGTGAATTAAAGGTCAGCTGCTTTTATAGACATCCACATGTAGAATTGTGGGAAATTCCCAAAGAAATTGGAATTTAATTTAAATTCTTAAAATTTCTTTAAGAATTTTTTGCAAGGAAATTTAAGATAGAGACAAAAAGTAGAATCACTTGTTTACCTTAAGGAAGACACTACTAAGACCTGATACACTTGAGGGAAGGGACAAGGTCCTGCACCTGGGTTAAAGCAATCCCCAGTATCAATGCAGACTGGGTGGTGAATGTATTGACAGCAGCTTTGTGAAGAAGGACTTGGGGATACTGGTAGATGAAAAATTGGGTATGAGCTGGCAGTGCGCGCTTGCAGCCCAGAAAACCAACAGTATCCTGGGCTGCATCAAAACAAGTGTGACCAGCAGGTCGAGGGAGGTGATTCTCCCCTCTACTCTGCTCTGGTGAGACCCCACCTGGAGTGCTGCCGCCAGCTCTGGGGTCCTCAGCACAGGGAAGACATGGGCCTCTTGGAGCGGGTCCAGAGGAGGGCCACAAAAATGATCAGAGGGATGGAACACCTCTCCTGTGAGGACAGGCTGAGAGAGCTGGGGTTGTTCAGCCCGGAGAAGAGAAGGCTCCGGGGAGACCTTACTGCAGCCTGTCAATATATAAAAGGGGCTTATAAAAAAGATGGAGAGAGACTTTTTACCAGGGCCTGTAGCAACAGGACAAGGCGCAACAGTTTTAAACTGAAAGAAGGTACATTTAGATTGGACATAAGGAAGAAATTTTTTTACGATGAGGGTGGTGAGACACTGGAGCAGGTTGCCCAGAGAAGTGGATGCCCCATCATTGGAAGTGTTCAGGGTCAGGCTGGATGGGGTTTTGAGCAACCTGGTCTAGTGAAAGATGTCCCTGCTCATGGCAGGAGGGTTGGACTAGATGATCTTTAAAGGTCCCTTCCGACTCAAACCATTCTGTGGTTCTGTGATTCCATGATCTGTGAGCCCAAAACAACCAACAGCAAAATGATCAAAGCTTACTCTATGAGAAAGAAATAATTCATTATTTCCCATGTTTATTTTAAAGGACTTCAGAAAACATACTTACTTCTATCATGTTCATATTATACATGTTCTGGCTAAAAGTAAAATAATAAATGTGGTTTAATTCTACTGAAATTGAATAATTTTTTAAAAAAACCTGCGACTGTACTGAGATGACAAAGTTTGTCTACAATGAAGAGGTTAAAACCATGAAAACATAGAAAACACGTTTTAAGCTGGAAAAGCTGACTGAATGGAATCACTTGAATTCTTGGCACAGTCAGCTTCCCTGATTCAGTTTGTTCTACACCTCAGCACTTGAAACAGTCGGGGGTTTTGATAAAATTCAATGTTAATTAACAGTAAAATACAGATATTTCTTTATTACTCAAATATGAACTCACTTTGTATTACACAATGAATTAGTCTTCTTGCTGGACTAAGAAAGATCAGCCAACTCAGCTAATATTCAGAAAATAATATATTAAAAAAAGCATGGATAAATATGAAATTGTAAATACAAATGAGTATGCTGGACTGGACTCTGCAGTTACATGAAATGTGAAAAATTTGCCAACCCCTATAGCCATAAAAACCCCCACAATTTATTGTTAAAACCATACTGACATTAAGCACATTGTTGTTGCAAATTACTCAGTTTTCTTTCCTTAGGAATGCTTTATTATTTATTTGGTTCTTGCCACTTAATCTACAAAATCTGAACTTTAAATATTTTTACATTGGGAATGTCATCCACAGTAACACCCAGCTGAAAGAAGGACAGTTTTCCAGTGAATTTCCACCCGAGCTTTTCAGTTGTTTATCATGGAGCAAAGCCTGCCTGAAAGCACCACTCAGATAAGTGAGACCTAGATTATGTCTGCCCAGCTCTAACTCATTAGGTGATTATTCTATTTGCTGGGAAAACAAACCAAGAACAGAGAACCCAAAACCTCTGAACTACTTCTGCCCTGCCTGATGGTTTAGGTATGCACAGAAAGGAAATAAGGCAGCTCAAACTCTTAACAATTTTACATCTGTGTAACACAGGGTGATAGTAACCCAGGTAACAGCAGCTAACTGGCTTTGGAAACAGACGGAGTCAAAGATGTTGGCCTGGGGTGATGTGACCAATGAGAACATTGGCAGCTTATGCTGACCATCTAAATTAGAAGCAAGAGTGAAAATAATAGCCCTTTTTGAGGGGGATATCTGACACTATGTAGAGGTCTGAGCCTGTGCTGGGACAGTTACACATAGTAGCTGGACTGCCAGCCAGGATCCAGACATGTTGAGCAGTCAGACGTGAGCGTCCAGCTCCCCTGGGTGTGTGGTGTCCATCACAGCTGCCCCATCTGGACATGATCCTGGGCAAATGGTTGTAGGTGACCCTGGCTGAGCAGGACTTGGACAAGATGACCTTCAGAGGTCCCTTCCAACCTCAAGCCTTCTGCCTTCTTGTGATTCTAGCTGGTGAGGCTGCCATAAAACCCAACTTTTCCACTTCCTGAAGGAGTAAACAGCAGTCTCTGGAAAAGTATCCCCACTACATCCTCTTCTTCCAATTATTCATTTCAAGGAAAGCAGTTAGTACAAAGCTGTTTTCTGAGAAGCTCATTTATTGATATGCTGGACCTAGTCTAAGCAAGAGAGAGATTGACTAAGGAAAGCAGAGATGACTCATGCAAGGATCCCAAAGGGGCTGAGCTGGAACATATCTATCAAACTGCTTCACCTTGCCGAAATACAGACTGCTGTGGATATAAACAAAGGCAGAAATTTGAGTGCCTATAGAATTAATCAGGCATTTTAAGAACTGCATCTTTTCAATTAGGTAAAACAGAGACATCGCTCCTGTTGTCTAAGTATTTGGTGTTTAGCTAATCAAAATAAGAGTTACTAGGGTGATAAGATAAAAATTAATTGTATCTATGATTTTTTTAAGATTTGAAGAATAACTAGTTTAATTAAAATTCCATGACAAAAGGTCACTTGAAGTAATTGCTGGGAAAAACTTGCAGGATAGCAGAAACAGCATTCTGCCTACTAGTTATCCTTGTCTAATGACTACTTTTTTCTCTTGATGTCAGAATATCTTTTCTGCTTATTCTCTCCTGCTCACCTGATTTATACAGGAACCCAGCACCCTAATTCTGTAAATAGAGAATTGAAAAATCGAGGTTAAGTGATGTTAAATCCAAGGCAGCAATTTTATCATTAAGACATAACAAATTCTCTTTAGCATCTTTTTAGTACCTTATCTTTCACTTGGTAAGTTTTATGCCAACTAACATAGCAGATGAAAAGTAATTTGCGAACTCCAGCCTGGTTCTGCAATGTAAAGTATACTTTGAGAGATTTAAAAAACTTCAAAATCTTGGACTGACTGCAGGAGTCAGTCACATATTCCACTTTGATCTAAAACTAGTGCCGTATATCAGTACCTCAAAATTCCTTTGGCTCGCTTGAAGATGTTCCTCATGAAGGAAAATAGGCTAGTGTTTTGGAAAAAGAATAAAAGCATTTGAAGTAGATTCCAAGTGTTCATTTCAATTACTAGAACTAATACTAGTTTAAGCCCAAGAACATCTTGTGTGGGAGACTTTACATTCTCTGTGATGTTTCCAGACTATGGAATATGCCTAGAAAAGTAAGTATACATGGAAAATGATAGCTACAGAGAAAGAGCATTTAGCACAGATTAAATCTTGAAGAACTTTGCTCTGGTTGCACATGGAGTTTTTCTCATTTACACACTTCACTTCCTTTCCAGCCTGCAATCAAAGTAGTCTCCTGCACTTTCTGTTCATATCCCCCATGCCTTTTCCCTTTCAGCTTGCTACAAGCTAAATTTAATATGCCTTATAAACACTTCTACTAACTAACACTCAACAACAGGTCATTTGTTTGAATCAGCAGGTAAATTCTCTACCGTATCTTTTCATAGGATTGTTGGGAATACTATCATGAAGCTAAAATACCACAGGCATGACCTTGCTCTTGCAAAGATGTATGTCCATCCCAGATCCACTAATGCTGGCAATGAACTGTGGGAGAAGGAGACACCTTTCAGTGGGTGCAGAATCAGTGATTTAGAAGGAAACAGAAGCAACATTTCTCACATGAAAAGAGAGCAGGGTCTAAATGGTGAATAAACTGTGGTAGGAAGGAACTTTGGGCTCTTGGAGAACATGGACTAGAAATAATTTATCCCATACTTTTTGAGAAGACATTAGTCATGCATGAGCATGCACGATCATGAACGTACATCCAACCTCAGGAAACTTCTACTGTCCCTCAGTTATCCCTTTTGCTTCATCACCTATATGAGGTTACTGCTTTTCCCAGGAGAAAAATAATGCCTTTAATTTTAATTCACCTTTCCTCAAAGCATGTGACATTTATGCAGCTCATCATGTCTTCCTGCAGGTTAGGTCTCATTCTGTCTTGAGGCACAATACAACCACTGCATTTGAAGAGAACAGCTTAGCTTATATGACAAGTTCCATGAATCCCAAGGGCCATGCATCAGAGGTCAAAAGTTTATGTTCTGCTTCACAGAAATAATAAATGAAGTTTAATTCCAGCAAATGAATACCACTAAAGTTGCTCTTCTGGAAAAAAAGAAGTTTTTGTTTGTGCAAACAGCTTTGAGCTTAACAATATCTAAAACTAACAACAAAAATCACATTCTTCTAAGCAAACTTCTGAGTAATTTGGAACTCACAATTACCCAAAATGTATTCCCCTGTTAGCTACAATTTTAATTTATGCAAAATTTCTGAAGCTGAAAGAGCCAAGAAGCAAATATTCTTTCTTCATTTTTACATAAGATTATGCAGGTATATCCTTTAACCAGAAAACTTACTATTTGTTTATCAACATATTGCTTTGGATTGCAATAGTTAACCATCGTACTATTTTCTGCACCACTGCAACATTAGAATTAATTTTTTTCCCTTATCAATAAGAATCCAATGAAAATACTGCTCTCTGGTAAATCTATTTCAACTCTATTGAAAATTACTACTGTAATTTTTATAATCCAACTGACAGTACTAATAAGATTTTTAAATCGAATGGAAGTATAAGTAAGCAAGACTGCAACAATAAGACTTCATCACAAGGTACAGTATGGATGCATGGGAGCTGTATTTATGGAAAAAAGTTGCAGGATATTATCTAAATTGTGTTTATAAACTGCAGACCTTTCAAAAAATTAAAGAACCTGGCAAGTTTGTAATGACATAACAATCATGTATATGTTGTAGTAATTAACAGTAACATTCTTTGCATCAATATTGATATTCTACTACAAGAAACAAAGTTCAGTTCTTTAACCTCCCATTGGCATTAGGCAGTGACATATCTCTCCATCTTGCCAGCCAAAGAATGGAAGTTGCAGGTGAGCCTCTTCTGGTGAATATTTTGTAACCTGTGAATTCAAATGGTTAAAAAATCTCCCTCTTTGATTTGCTTTATAGGTTGGTGCTACAATTTCAGCATTAGAAGCCTAATTTGAAGAAGAGATATAAAATATGAGGCTGCACAGCATCCATAATCAGGAAATGATGACAAGTCATGTTAATTACATCCAGAATGAATGAACACGGCAGTCAGCCAGGGCTGCAGGCTTTCCAACAAGTGCACAAATCCAACTTTATCCATGAGTGTCATTAAGCTATTTACAGGATTAGAGACCCGATTTGTCTTAATGTCAGTAATGATGCCAGTTCAGAGACCTCATGAAAAGGCCCTACGATGAAGGTGTAAATTTAATCTTAAAAAAATTAAATAAGAAATGTATTAGAGTTAATTCTGTCCAGTACTGTTTCTCATGCTCCAAAATGGAGCCTTGTGAAGTCCTCACTGATAGCTGTCAAGTATCAGAGGGCAATACTCAGTTACCCTGATTCCTTGAGGAAGAAGGGAGGACACTGAACATATCAGAAATGCTAAAAGTACTTTCATGTAGGATTGTTGTGTTTTTCCAATTCCCTAACCTGAGGTGTGCAGGGGATTTTAACACTCACTTTCACTAGAAAAGTCATGGCTCAGTTCAGGTATATTTTCTGCCCTAACCTCACTCCTTAACTCCTGCTGTGCAACCAAGCACGGAAGAGGAGTCCTGTATCAGGACTACTTTGCTCTTCAAAACAAGTTTTAAGAATGAAGCTGGAACAACCCTGCTCTGAAGACAAATCCAGGAGGAATGGAAGGGTGAAGGAAAAGAGCAGAAATGCAGATAAACTGCCTCAAAGGACATAGTAATATCACCACAGTAATACTTTATTGTATCTTTTTTATCCAGACATTAGCTATATCTGAACTGAGTTTTTGAAATTTTTTTTTCCACTGAGTTTTGCTCTTTCTTAAGACAAAAGAGTATCTGGAAGTCTTTGGTTTGTGTGCTATATAAAAGTTATCTTTTTGAAGACTTCAGTGAGTTATTTCATACTATTTGAAATATGCCAGCCAAAATGAAGCATCCAAACTTTTTTAGATTAAGAGGTTGTTGGGATCTACAGGTACATTATCTGTTCTTAAGCATTTTCTCATGTTTTAGTAAGATTTCTTGCCATACTTTAATAAGATTAACTAAAACCAGATTATACATTTCATTCTATATATTTTCTAGGTTTTTTCACATATAGCAATAAATTAATTCCTTAAGGACTATGTCTTTTCAGCTCTGAAGACTGGATGTAGTTTGAAGTAGTAGTCACTGAAAATTCTGCAACACCCAAACCTGTAAGTGTGATACTCAGATTTGGTCCCAGCAGGAAAATTTCTGGGTCTAATACTGTAAACTAACATTAATTTATGAGGGCTTTTAACTCCTAGGCTAGAATTCAGTGTATTAAAAATAAGATTCTTCCTGAAGAGCATCTGGGACCAGCTGCTCCAAAGTTAATGAACAATTTAAATTCTCTTCACCTGTACAATTTTGCTATTTCTTTTAGGGAACACACTTCAAATACTGAAATAAGAAATCTCTCTGCATCAAATGCTGTGCTTCTCCCATAGAGGGAGAGGTCCAATGGCACAGATACTGGTGACCCATATGTCATCTAATTCCCTCTGCCTTCTATTTTCTACTGTTTAGGTGCTCAGCGATTCCTAGTCAAAAAGAAAACATTAAGCACAGAAAGCTAAATATCATTTAGGCCTTCTGAATCTGTAGCAAAAAGGTCACTGGTGGACTTGCACAATCCCCACCGAAATACCTAGCTTTGCTAGGTGTTAGAATACTTTTGGTATCCACCACTGTATAGCATAAGTGAACGGAAAGTTTTCAATGGAGGCATATTCCACTACTAAAGGTTTATTTTGCTAGCTGTTGTGTTGATATTTCTGCAATGCTTTGTGGTTTTTGGTCTTGAAGAACTATGTACAAGTTAATTAAAATTTGCTATATCTGAACCTGATTTATTTTTTTTAAAGTGAAAAAAATAGGGAAGAGGTTATATAACCTGTCAAAAGCCAGCAAATCAGTGAAAATATTCTGCTACATTTTAGATGTGTTTCAATTTATATCAGATTATTCAGTCTCATTTCAGAAATTGTCTAGCCCTTCCTTATCTCTAAAAAAACCCACAAACGCAAACCAAACAACCCAACCTAAATTTGCATACACACAAAACAGCATAGAAGAACCTTCCTGCTTATTTTAGAATGTAAGCAGAGTTTGAAAGCTGTACATAAGGCTATTAGTAATTGAGGTTGAGATTTTATATATATATGTGTGTGTATGTATGTATATACACAAACTCACAAGAGAAAGAGAATCAGAGATTATATAAATTTAAAGTGCACCTTGTAAGAGTAAAAAACCAGGTTTTTTTCATAGCTGTAATCTTGATGGAATCCCTGTTTGCAACAGGATGCCATGACATGCTGTTTTCTCCTCTTGAAGCTAATTCTCTAACTTCCCAGAGAAATATTTTCTGCTCTAAGAAAACTTACTTCAAGACAAAACATAATGTCAATCTGCAAGTATTTAACAGAAGTATTAATGGATATACACCCCCTCCATATTGACAAATGGTGAGTGGATTCACTGATCAAAGAAAGAAAATACAGTGTCATTATATCAAATATGCATACTACAAAGTGAAGCAAATATAAGTAATTCACAGGAGATTATATTTGCCTTACCATTAGAGAAATATCTGAGTAGAATATGGCTTAATTTACTTCTTCAGGCAGAAAATTTCAGACTCTCTTGAAGAAGGAAAACAGCATCTTCTGATAACATGACTACAGGCATTTGCAGGGTCAGATGACAGCAGCACAGAGCTCACCTGCCTTGACTTCCGTGGCAAGGCATTCTGAAGGAACCTGAAGCATTTTATGGCTATTCAGGTCAGCTTTTCATTTCTGCTAACATCAGTAAAGATTCTGCCCCAATTGCAATCCTTAAAAAATAATAAATCTTGTTCTGTAGGAGCTTGCAAATTATTAGAGAAAGAACACGTTACAAATGGGTAACCAGTAAGCAGATAATTTCAGAAAGCCTATAAAGAAATTATTAATACATTACTTGCAAAGAATTTTTGCTTAACTTAGTATTTGTAAACTTAGTATGACAAATTGTGTCCTTAATAAAATCCTTAAGAGACAACATTGAAGGTATAGGAATAAATCTACCTATTCACTGTATTTTACAGTAAGTGCATTTAATTTCCATTATCATGATAAAGCTTGCAAGGTTGGAATCCTATTATTTATGTCTATAACAAGTACAACAGAGCAATTCATCTAGAAGAATAATGATTTGGAGGGACAAATTTTAGAGGTCAGTGTAACTCATTCCTTTTGTACATTCACTGTTTGACCTTCCTGCTCAATACATGGATCCCATACACAGTGCCAGTAAGGATGTTAATAATGACTACATGACTTATTACCACCATCCCCAATTATGAACAACTCCTTCAATATAGGCCACTACACAGCCACTGAGAAGACAGAATTCTTTTCACTGCTAACGTTATAATAATAAGGTTAATATATAATATAATAATAATACATAATATAATATAATAATATGATAACCTTATAATCCTAATAGGATTCAGCCCAGTGATATGCAAGTGAAAGGTGCCAGCCTTACTTAAGCCTTCAGTTCTGTTAATAATAATTTGAAAAAGTAAATTCTGTGCCAGTTTTTAACACTATGTTGAATCATACTTTAAAGAAATACTGCTCCTAGGACTGTTGACTACTTTTTAAGCTTATTCAGAAATGTGATGAGATGAGCATCTATGAACTAACTTTTTCCTTCACCTCACTAGTGAGATCTGCTAGTGGAATTTCACAGCAGGGGAAAGATCAATGTGTTATTGGGGAGAGGTCAGCACAAGAAATAATTTTTCCTCAGCAAAAAAAACCCAAGAAATTTCCTTGCCTCCAGGCAGCAAATACTTTGAGGTATTGTTGAGAGCTCTTAGCTGCAAGTACATTGTCAGATACTTTCAGGGGGCAACTGGCCTGCATATTCATACCAGCCGTCACAAATTCTGGACAAGAAAACCATTATATCAGACTGCATGAGGTCTGCAAAGTAGTCTTGCCTGTAGCCTCCAAATTATGTCCATAACATGGTCTTTTGTCAACATTAAGCTCATGAGAAAGAATCCTACATGTATATACTATTACAATACTACTATTATATTAGTGGGGGCGGGTGTTGGTAGTGCAGAACTTGGAGCATTAGCAGAATGTAGCACAGCAGTTAACAGGGACAAGGACTGTGCCCTGCCTTACTACAATTGTTCTCATGGGTGAAAGGCACTTCATAACTGAGAGTTTTGGAGTACCACACTCAGCACAAACACTGGAGATATCCCACAATAGATTATCTTCAGAAAAGTAAAGTTATTGGTAGTAATTTTTCCATTCATTAACAGGTGCCTCCATAGTGTCTTGGTCTGTGCATTACGGACAGGGTCCTCTACAGCACCTGTAACTGTATAATCGAAAAAAGAAAAAGGCTAACAAGAAATTTCATGTTTTCACATCCTGCAGCACAACAGGTTGTTGCTTTCCCAGCTTTTCCACTAGATGAGATCAAGACTATTCAGACAAGTAAGCACATCTGTTTCAGTGTGCAGCTGCTATGTCTTCAATTGCAGTTTAATGAGATTCCTAAAATGTTTGGTACAGGATGCGCTTCTGGTATTCAGTGTCATTATGCAAGTCTGCTATACTTCTAGCTTAAAAATTTTAAGAACAGCTGTACTGCTGAAAAGCTAGTTGAAAAGCTATTGCTATTGTAAGAAAAAGGTGCTGAGCAGTGAATATTCTGACTTCTCTAATGTATCTTTAAACATTTTTTTTTTTTTTACATACAAATATTGATACAAAAATGAGTTCTACCTCCTCCTCCTTCTTTTGGGATTGCAGGGTCACGAGTAAAGCCTGTGTGTTCCTAGTTATGGAGAAAATGTCAAGTAAGAAGGAATTCTTCAAATTACACTGAAAAACAACAAGATTCACCTGAAAGATGAAATCACACAAATCAAAGTAGATACAAGCTTAAAGGATGGAAGTGTTCAGACACTGAAACAAGCTGCCGATGTAGATGTTGCAATCTTTCTTGATGTATTCAGATCAAAACTGATTCCTTTCTAAAAGGTATTTAGTCAAAAATACAAATTCCTATTCAAGCAAACACAGCTCTGTACAGTACTGACTGGGTGAATCAATGATGGCCTGCAATGATGAGATTCTGTAATTTGGTAATTTTTACGGTCTTACGTTATAGAGTAAAATTCTCAAAATATACTAACGTAATCACTGAAATGATACTTTAGCGACAGTTGCTTAGAAAAACCATTAGGTAGCTCAGATATCCTTAACAGCTTTCTAACTTTATTTCCAAGCTAGTTTTAAAAATGCAGGCCATCTTTGTGCTATATCAGTACATACACATAAGGGCAAAAGTCTAAGACATGAGTGTTTGAGTGACTCACGTACAAAATAGCATCAGAAAAAAATCCTTGGAGCATGAAAACCACCTTTGTATCCTGCTTGTTGAGGCAAATCAGAAGTAAACAGTATTACTTTAAATTTTATTTTACCTTTCCACTTGAAAAAGTTTTAGGGCTGAAAATAAGCATGGAATATGCCCCAAGGTCATTTTTGGGAAAAGTAACTGAAAGCAATTTGCAAAGAAGTAGCACGATATTGATTAGCAACATTTTAAATTATTGTTAAATGTCACAGGTTCATTTAAAAACAAAAATAAGATTATTATTGACCAGATAGCTTGATATTGGAAGTAATCACTCCTTTGTGAACTAATGATGTGGTAACAGAAGACTGCATTCTATAGTTTTTGTTGATGCTTTAGAACAAATAAATGTTTTAATAACTCTTCATTACTTACCTTACAAGGACAGATATTTAATCTGTGGAATTATTTATAGTTATCAATCTTTTATAAGCTAATTTGGTAGTGGTATTTTTAAAATTCTGGAATGCACTATCTTCTGAAGTCTCCTAAGAAAATCTGCCAACTCAACAATGATGACTTCTCTTTGCTTTTTGACCTAATCCAAAACCTTGAAATTTCATGCTTCTTTACTGTAGTCCCATGCACATCTCCATCCTTACATGTGACAATCAGTAACACTTTTCTGTCTACTTCTCAGGCTGCCTAAAGCAGTTCAATTCAGGGTAAAGAAGCTAAACTTTGCAATGCGTACTTTGTCCGCATTTCCATTACATGGATCATCCCCTATCGTAAGGGTAGCACGCCATGTGGGAATCCTCCAGGTAAAATAAACTCCCAGACATCTCATAGAGTTTGCATGGCATTTCCTACACAACAACCTATCACCAGTCAACCAGCACAATAAAGTGCAATGAAGCCCCAGTCAGATTAAACCAAGTAAGGAATAATGTACTTTTCTCAGTTCCTTTTTCCAGAACAGACTCAGAGTTAATTAAAACTGGGTATGAAGAAAGATCACATATGAATAGTAGCTTTTTGCATACCTGTAAACAGCAACCTACTGCCTAGAATGAGCCAGAAAGTCCAATTTTAAACATGAAATAGTGGCCTTTTTGTAACAATTTTGATCTATCTATCTAGCTCACTAATATCCAGGCCTCTTTTGGGGGAGGGGGGTGGTGGGGGTGGTGTTCGTTTGTTTTGTAGGTTTTTTTGTGGGAGGTGTTGGGGTTTTGGTGGTTTTTTTTTTATATAGTAGCTTGTTCTAAGATTTAGGGAAAAGTTCTGAAGCTTAACAGGAAAGTATCTATTCAGTCAACAGTCAGCTGGCTTCACCTTTCAAAAAGTATGTTTAAACTTGGTAAGCTTCTTCTACTTAACAGTTTATAAACCTGGCATGATAACTCATGCTTTGCAATAATGTATCCACTACCTTAAGGAAGAGAGCATCATCTTATTCACATGCAAAATCTTATCTTTGCCTTCAGATAAACAAGTTCCATTATTTTTCCTGGAAGAGAGTTTCCTTTTTGTTGTTGTTTTCTTTTTTCCACCTCTCTCCTGGAAGGATGTTTATCATTCTGAGCCTAACCATTTATAGTTAGACAAATCTTTTTCTTCCTCCCGTCCCCCCACACCCAACAAATAAATGAAATAGAAAATAAGGCCATTCATCACAGCGAGATAAAATCAGAAAGTTGACTCATGAAATGAAACTCAATTTCTTAGTAAACTTATAGAATTCCTCTATCATATAGCCTGAAGTACTATGAAGGTGTTAAAGATGTACAAAACCCTGATTTTTATTTTTTTTTTTAAAGTATCCAGAGAAGAGACAATGCCAGGGCAGGGCTGATTTACAGTGAAGAAAAGCAATAAAATAATGCAATCTACTCAGGCTTGCTCTTTCTGAATACAAGAGATTGTCAAGCCCCTCTGATTGCTTTATCATCTCTTTTACAAATTCCCACTTACCCTATGTACATTATGACAACATTTACAAGGACACCATGGGCTTTTCTTTGAATAAAAGCAGACTGAAGAAAAATGACTATACAAGACAGATTTTTTTTTTTTTTTCTGTATGGATTAGAGTTGTGGAAAGAACAATTCATGTAGTCATTAATGAGATTTGGGGCTTGTTCATTGTCAGCCTTTGAGGAAGATGAGCATGTTTTCATTATTTTAGAGGTAAACCCTTCCTGCAGTATTCCAGTCCCATGGTGCATTTCAAAAATGAGTACAGTTAATGGTAACAGACTGTCAGATAAAAGGAGTTCAGAAAAGAGCCACTAATACTGAAAGGTGTACTACAAAAAACAGTGGCTGATTCTATTAAGAGAAATAATTTGGTCCCAATTTCAGAACATGATGTATGGGAAAGTATGAAATTAGACAGCAACTGGGCAGTTAGAGAGAAAATGAACTTCTGATTGTTGAAAAAGGATATTAATTTCTCAAAAAATTAGACTTTGCTGAGTTGTTGAGTTAGTGAAGTCAACCCCAATATCATTTTTTTTAATGAAGGTATAAAGCTTTTGGATTCTTATCCCTTCACAGACTGGATATAGAATTTCAGAGGAAGACAAAACTTCTGTTAGCTTTGCAAAACAAAGGCATTAATAGTCACTCATTGTCACGTTGCAACCTTTACTTTCCCTTTTCTATTTTTGCTGACAATTATACATCTTTAAAGAAGTTAATTTCAAGTCATTTCACTACAGAAGATATTATGCATGACTTACGTTTATATCCTGGAGCCACTGGGCCTCTCATCCCTTTCTGAACAACAAACTGCCTATTTCCCAGCAGAATGTACGAAGCATAATGCAGACGCTCTATAGCTTCCCTTCTTCTCTGGTGTAGCACATATATACTACACAGCAGAGATTCTGCACCCTTATAGAGTGAGGTCTTGCATTAGACATGAGCTCCTGCTGAAGTCCCCAATTTTGTTCCAGTAAAAACTGGACTGAACAAACTTTCTGTTCTCTTCCATTCAAATACTTGAGGGGGGGGGGGGGGGGGGGGGGGCGGGGACTGGAAATTTGTAAAATATCTCCATGAGTTTCAGAGGGTGTCTCATTGGCAGCCGCCGGTGTGGGTGCCAGGGTGGGGACTCGCTCTCCAGTCACTGCAAGGCCACGTCCCCCTTCCTGACCTTTTTGCGCAGTCTGACAAGCACAGTCCCCTGCACGCTCGTATAGGAGGCTCCTGTCCCTGGTGGGCACCACAGGGGTGACCCTCATAACCTCCGGCTCCGCAGCTAAACCCATCCTAAGCTAAGCCGTCTTCTTTGAAACCGCCTGTCCCTGCTGGGCGGCAGCTCTGATTCAGCCGTTACCCCCTCCCCCGCAGCCCCCCGGAGCAGCTCTCCGGCACGGTCGGGGCCTTCCCGCTGGGCTCCCCGGGCCGGGCGCGGGAAGCGGCTGCCCTTACCTGGAGCGAACACCATGGTGCTGCCCGGCCCCGCGCGGCTCGGCCCCTCCGACACCTCCCGGCCCCGCGCGGCTCGGCCCCTCGGACACCTCCCGGCCCCGCGCGGCTCGGCACCTCGGACAGCTCCTGGCCCCGCGCGGCGGCGGAGGCGGCTGCGGCCGCGGTCCCTCCCTCCACAATGCGGCGGGGCGGGGAGGGGGCCGGGGCGCAGCGCGGCCCCGCGCCTCCGCCGCCCGCACGGACACACACACACACACACACGCTCTCAGGGCATCATCACTGCCACAACTCGTTGCCCTGCAGCGGCAGCAGGGGAGGGGCAAAGAGGAGAAAGGTAATAGCGATCGGCCCAGCAGGGAGACCGGCTAATTGCTCTTAATTACCTCTCGGCAACAGCCCCGCTGCCTGACATTTCGGGGTACGCTGCTTTCACCACAAGCTAACAGCCCTGCTAATAGGCTCCAGCGACTCCGGACTTTGTCACAGTATTTCAGCTTTCAAAGGTTCAAATGCTGAGGAATTTATACTCTGATTTCACAGCCCTGTTAACCCAGCTCTACGGAACAGAAGCACTTTGATTTAAGAGGGAACATGAATGTTTCAGCATATAAAAGACGACATCAGGGCCAAAATGTAAATAAATTAGTAAGTAATAAAATAAAATAGAGGAAGGTAAGCACAGAGAGAAGACAAAACTTAAAATTTTCCATCAACTTTTATATTTCACACTTAATTTGCTTTTATTTCTAAAGCCCATGCTCAGAGTTCCTGTGGGCTCTGAACTTCTACAACAGAAGTGAGAAGCACAACAGCCAGATGGGACACAATTTAGAGAAAATAACTGCCCTTTTTAAGCCTACACCTGCAAGAGGTATTTTGAAAAACATTGATTAATCAGTGCAAGTTAGAGAAAGTACACAAAAAAACCCCACCAAAACATGAAAGTTTGCATGTAAATTCTTGCAATATGCAATACATTTTACAATCACATGTTCATAATCTACGGATATTCCTACAAGCCTATTTCATTATTTTCATAGTCAAGCACTTTATACACACAGAATTCTCCAATTAAATCTGGAATATTTTAAGTCTCCAGATAAGGCCTTATTCTTAAAGTACAGATACAGAAAAGCACTGATCCGCTTAAATAATTCTGCCTGTATACTTCAGTAAGAACTCAAGAATGGCATCACCATCAAAGTCAAACTAATCATCTGGTGACAGTTTTGGGGTTTTTTTTTGGAACACTATATAAGATAATTCCTCCTTGGGAAGGCCTTCCAGATTCATCCTCACATACCACTTCTACCATCTGATTTCTGCATATTCCTTTTATCACAAGATCTTCCCCATAGCAATTTCAGCTTCTTTATTGCCATTTGTTTGTCTCCTGTCTTATATTTCAGACATTCAATTTCAGTTCTCTCAGATGGCAACTGAATTAACTTACCTAAACATTATACCTCTGACTGCTCAGAAATGGTGTTCCCTCTAAGAATGTTACTTCAAAAATCTTGGTTTTCCTTTTTTCATTTATCGTTGTTCTCATCCACCTTACGTCTGAGAACTACCAGGATACCTACAAACTGAATTAGAATAATGTCTAGTAAAAGTATCCCACATAAAATACAGAAAAGATTACAGTCAGCAATATTCAGCATTCTTAAGAGATAGATCAAGGATATCCTATAATCTTTAGAAAATCAGTACTTACACATATTTTGAAAAAAAGATGTGAATCCAATTTTCTTAAAAAAAAAAAAATCTATTGGATATACATACAACTACATATATCCTCAAAAGAAATTAGATACATGTTTCTAAGGGAGTGAGTTTTGAGATGGTAGAGCAGCTTGTTAAAAGATTTTCAAAACAGTAAATATGATTCAGTGGTTTGAAGGTCTGTAAGTAACCTGTAAAATTCTAGGTGGGTATCTTTGACTTGGTAACAGAACCTACACCACTTTGGTGAAAGAATACAGGTCTTTAACTATAATGTCCTACACACATCTTTCTTTAACTGCTATCTGTATTTAATAGATTACCCAAAACAGGCACATTTTATTTTAGAATCTTTAGTTTTCTTGCTCAAATTAAAAGCTACTAGCAATCAATGTTTTCTGACAGAGGAAAAAAAAGATTATAAAAAAACATCTTGGGCTTCTTTTTTTTTTTCATTTAATTAATCTTTGAATTTCAGATTTGACCACAAGTTCCAATGCACAAAAAATCACTGAAATAACTGCACAGGACAGAGTTCTGTAGTGAACTGTCACCTCAAAAAACCATGCAGTTAATGCAGTACAACCACCAAAACAAACAGTGCACTAATAATTATTCTCATTCAATTTCAGATCAGTGGAAAACAACATCAGTTATGCCCAGCTATTCAAAAAAAGCCCTTGAGAATGATGCACAGAGGTAAAAATGAGGTTATATCATTAAAATACAATACATAGCCTTGTTCATTTAAAGATGTACCATCAACTTGTATGAAATAGAAAATATGAAAGCACTTACAAAAACAGACTTATACATTTTTATCAGTAATTATACAGTCCCTGCCTTGTGTATCATTCAAGTTCTTACTGCTTGAGTGAGGAATTACTAGTTTCTGTATAACATCAGAAGACTTAAAAATTCTTGAGTATGTATCTTCAAAGATTTTTTTTTTTTTTTTTTTTAAGTCTTGACTTAGAGGATACTCTGTTAAGAACTTTAACATTTTTAGACAGTTAGAGAAATCAAGTTGACTGATGTCACTTTAAATCATCCACTGCTGTCTGTAATTCCAAGGTTTTACATCTGAAGTAAACCCTTTATTCTAAAGGAGCTGAAAACAATTATTTGGTCACATAGGTTCAGAAGCTTAGTAAACGTGTTTCAAGGAAGAAGCTGTTTTTACCTGAAGTTGTTAAATGTTTCAAAGTTTTGTTAACAAGAATGTACAGCTAACATTTTACAGGTAGTCATCGAAGTGTTTCTGGAAGAACCATTTGGAAGTAATCACCTAAATATAAATGAAAACATTTTATAATAAAATAATACAAAGATAAAAAGAGATAATCAGGAGTATTTTGTTATGTCTCTATCAAATGCTAATTTTATATTTTACAAAAAGCTTTCTCCCCAACTTTGAGAATAAACTAGCTCTGAGCCATTTTTTTTATTTCCTCACACATGTCAACATTAATAATCAAACCTAGCTCTTTAGGAGGGAAGATTAATATGATCACTAAACTGCTTGAACTAGTTGATGTCTTTTGCTAAACTGGGCACTATCATAATGGTCTTCAAAAACGCAATTACAGTCACTGACTATCTTATGGTTAAGCTTAACAATAAAAATCTTTACTAGCCAAGGTGCAATACATTACATCTGAAACTGCAAGGAAACTGTTTAGAGGAAATAATTGTGACTGCGTGTGAGCAAGTAATATCTAAAATTATTTAAATGAATATTTGAAGTGTCAAATGACTTTGTATAGCAGGGATCATAATACTCAGTATCCCAGATTTAGACTAGAACAATTAATGCCTCTCTGATTAATATACCTCTAAGAGACAGATGTAGGGAATAAACACAGAAGGGAAAAGAGAAAAATCCAAACTCATAGAAGTACCATTCTCCTGAAAAAAGAAGTAAACGTAAAGCCAGTTACCTTTCCATGAGTACTCCAGAAGAACAGCAATGCACAGATTTTCAGCAGCCAAAGACATGAGACCTTGAAAGCCAGCAGCAAGAACATGCAACTTTTCCAGAGACAGGAAAAAGTGAGTACCATTAGATTACAGATAAATGTGGCCACTAGAGTTTCAATACTATTCTATTCATTTTTCTTAATCAATCTGATGAATTGCATAGTAGTCCAGGACTGAGATTTACAAACGTGGATAAATTTTAGAGTCTAGGAGTAACAGCTGTACAGTTTTTGTTTTGTTTTGTTTTGTTTTTTAAATAACACAAAGATGAGTCCACCACAGGACTTCTCACAGCATGTAAAGAGATCTCCAAAGCCCCACTCCCATCTAGGGAATCTCTCTAACTCTTACATCGCCACGCTCACAATATCTGAATGCCTTGCTCCCGTTAATGATTATCTTCCAACAGTCCCACAAGAAGTAAATTGGTATCTTCATGTTATAGATGGGAGTCAAAATTACAGAGAAGCTGAATCCAAAGCAAAACTCAACCAAAAAGAAACAGACCTGGATAAATTTAGGAGGTCTAAATACAAGACTGAATGATTCACCAAAAACACTGCTACATATATAACTGTGCAAAAATCAGTACAGCCAAAGTAATTGCTGCTCCCACCTGCCACACCTCTGTAGACAGCCAGTCCCTTCACTGAGACAGATGAATGAGTCACAGTCCAAAATTCAGAGCCTTTAGGTCACACAGGAATTCTTTCATACAGCAAGGAATTCAGTCCAGTCAAGTCCTTGGCTAATGACTCTGGCAGAGACACTGTGAAACAGGAAGAGACTTTAAAGGACCTCACATACAACCACTGACTCATGACATGGACAAGGCCATACCATGCTACACCATGCTAAAGACTCATAGGATAGGGTGGGAGTCTGCCAGAAGTAAAATTCTCATCTTCAAACCTTTTCGGTTCTACCAGCATGACAACACATTTGTTAGACTGAAAATGAGTATTTTTGCATGTGTCCTCCTCTTCTCTATAACAAGTGTTTTCAGACCCTGATCATACCACAGCTTATTGGTGTGTGTAACTTGACACAAGTCATAAAATTAGGCATATGCTGAAGTCTCTGAAGAAACTTAAAAGGAGAGAAGCAAAGAAGCATTTATGACCCATGGCAAAACTGCTAGCCAGTGAGCTAAGGAGAAGAAAAGTCAGCTTTAAAATAAATGAAGAAATTTCCAAACTTGAAAGAAAATACTATTTCATTAAAGTCCTCAATAAATTCAGATATAACATTTTGATAAATGTAAAGAACCTAAATATTAAACTACATGCTTAATTTAATGCTCAAAGAAGAGAACAAAGATATGTAAAATGTAAATATCAAAAATCATCATTTTAATGTGCTACTAAACAGCTTAGATTGTTCAAGAACTGAGAATGGGAAACTATACTGAATTACAACCATATAAAATACAAAGAGTAAATACACAATGTGGTTTCCTGACTTGTCCTATAGAGTCAAAAGGATGGGGATTTCATTGTGCATGGCTAAAAATTACACAATTTGGCCAAATAAGATAAAAATATGTATTTTAAATTATGTTTGAAAACATCAACTTTATTACCAAAGAAAGGATTTAAAACAGTAGAGTATCAAAACTTTAAATTAGGCTAGTGAGATTTGCAGAGCATTATCCATGTCCAATTGAAAAGTGTCTATAATAGGACATCCCTACTTTAGCAGAATTTATCACATCTATCAAATCAGGGCTCCCCTCTGACTGCACTTAATCCATCCTTGGAACAATGGGAGATCTACAAGAAAGTCATACAACTGGATAAAAGAAAAGTTAATTACTGAAGTAGAAAATGAAACACATGTTTCATATTGAAAACATTTACTAACGCTCTTAAACTGGGTAATTGTTAACTTTAATTAAAACATTTCTATCTAACATACATCTATTCATGACAGCAGTCATGACATTTTTGAGTACAAATTTCTGATGTATTTCAGTTTTTTTGGAGACTGAATGGCAAAACTCTAGCATAAGCAAACTTGTCTGTCATGCACTTTTAAAAACTGTAGGTTTTAATTGTTATTGTGTGTATAGCTGTACATAACTCTTACTCCAGTAAACAAGCCCAGTTATCTTCAGACCTCTAACATCTGAAACACAAAGGGGTATAGCCACTCCTTCCTTCTTCCCAAGTAGACAGTTGAACTCTTTTCCCTTATTTGATTTAAGATCAAGAATTCCAGAAACAAAGTTAGAATATATTTATTTTTTTAAAAAAATCAAGTCTCCCCAATAGAAGCATTCAATGAGATTTAACTGCTTTTTAGGGGTGTAAGGTTTCAAGTACAGTGCTGGAAAGTTAAAGATTGAAACCTTACACCAGCATTACAAAGTTTATATCTCAAAATCCTGGTTTAAGCTCTATTTTACACTTTAAGAGCAAGAATACAGCAGCCATGATTGTTATAAATCTTACTGGAAAATCTGGATGAACTATTAAAATTTTACTGGGTAAAATAAAAAAAAAACAGTAATAGCTGTAATATCAAATAAAGCATTTTGTAAAAATAAAATATTCAATGTTGTTACTTCAGATGGGGGGGAAAAGTCTTGTTAAAAGTAAAGCACAGAAAACTATGAGAAATATCAGAGAACAGAACTCATTTCCAGGGAAGAACTTTTCACTGAAAGAAGGCAACTCTCAACGAAGAATGCCTTCCGCAGCCTCAGCTACACAACCGAAGAACTAAATTTAAAACTCCTTAAACTGAAGTACCAAATGGAAATGTAAAAATGCCTACAATTTTTACATTCAGGCCTTCAAATGGATTCATATTTATACTTGGAAAGAAATCAAAATCAATCAGTCTAAAAACTTCAAGTTTAGCACAGAAGCCTATACTAGAAAGACAGAAAAAAAAATTCTTAACATGAAATCAGTCTAGCTGACATCACCTAATGAAATGCAGAATCTATCCCTATACTTTGGATTTATATTATTTGCAGTAACTTAAAAGATTATTTGATGATTTTTACACAGTAAGTGATCTAAAATAAACCTAAATCAGTATGGAGTGAATATTGTCTACTTCTAATACTTGTAAACATTAACCTATGTTGCAAAAACATAATAACCTTTTGGGGTTACAGTTTTGTCCTTCTGTGAATTAAATACCTATTGTCTTTTATAACTATTCTTTTCTGCTTAACCTGAGCAATTTGTCACAATTCAAGGCTTCATAGGATTGTTGGATGAGAGGCAAACAGGGTCAGATTAATTTAAATAATAAAAAATGAAAGAAAACACACACCCCCCCGCCAACTCCAAACCCCAAATTCTGTTCTCCTGCAAGTCTACCACCAGTGGTTATTGCACAGGAGTTATGTCTGGTTCTTTCTGTTGCCGGGCTTCTTCTCACAAACACTTTGCAACAAGTGCCGTGTTTCATCACCTTGTATTTAATGGGATGCCAAAGTTGGGCGAGCCCTGCTCCATTAATTCTCCTAACTCTAGCTATGTGCTCCTGCCACTTACCTTGGCTCGAATGTAATGAATTGGTTTGACAAGGTAGGTCAACTTAAAACTAACTCACCAAACCACTGAATTGCTTTGTTACAGAAACTCACTCAATTATTCTAAAGCCATAAAAGCCATTAAATCTGAGGCAAACAAGATGGAGGAAACAGGTGCATGCAAAAGGTAACAGCAAGAGAGAAAAGGAGAGAACAGCATTACCCCTTTTAGAAACAATTTGCAGTTTTATTATGGCAGGTGAAACAGAAAGCTGCTGTCTTAGAAGGCAGCTCCACAATAGCCAAAGTCGATCTAAACTGGGGCTGTTCTTCCACTGACCCTAGCACTGAAGCAATCGTAGGGCTCCTAAGAAGGTTAAGAAAAAAATGCCTCAAAACGGTTATTAGTTTTCAGGTGCTTCAGCTCTCTATGAAGTGGTTCAATGAGACACTGCATGAATGCTACTGCAGGCAAAAGCACGACAATAAATTGCAGCAACCACAACTTTGGTTGCCTTAAATCACCATGGATCTGATCCCTTGATCTCAGTTAGCTTTTCCCTTAACGTGCAAATAGGGAAATATCTCATGATTTAGCTGTGCCTCGGACATAAAGCCTACTGCCTTGGTGAATTACTTCTCTCTTTTTGTTATCACCTAGGATAGACAAATACGTTTGAGTTAGAGTGCTGTTCCTGTGCTCTGAGAACACTGAGAATAGATCATCTTTGGATCAAAGCCAACAGCCATTAGTTTGTTAACAAAATAGCACATACCATCCAGCATACTAACAAGTAATCAGAATATTAGCTCTACCATAGTTCTACGCACAGTAAATTCTACCTGGAGAAATAGATTAAATTCTTTTCAGCTTCTCTTGAACCTCTCCACCCTGAAAAGCCTTCAAAAAGAAAGAATTCAACAAGAATAAAAGAACATAACTTAGGAATGAGATTTGTCCAGACAAGACAAACTTTAAGAGGATGACTATCTAAGAGCGAGCTGTCACTCATTTCGCTATAGCTGAAATGAGAAGGTCCTGCTCCCTCCTCTTCCCTGTTTACCCTCATCCCTGCTCCTGCCTGAATACCTTCATCAGTTACCTTGCATTGACACAGAAGTTCACCAGACAGCTTTGTGAGCAGTAAAGGAGGGGAAAAGGAACAAGACTCACCCTTTCAGCAGAATTAAGCTTTACTATACAAAGTCTACTTTGCTGTCTTTAGAAGCATAGTCTTTTCTCAAAAAACAAGCTTTATAGCAGAACAGAAACAAGTAAAAAACAATGCTTAAGTTTTGAAATAAACATAGAGAAACATTCCATTGTAAACTATCTTTCCATACAGAAGAAGCCACTTTGTATTCGTTTTACATCTTTGCAAAGTCATCAGATCAAATCCTACTGCTATCTAAGAAAACATTCCTTTGTGTCCTAAGCAGATCTCATGAAAACTTCAGTTATTTTGTGGCAGAAAATGGGGGAATGACAATGCGTTTATTTGGGATACACAGAAGATGGATCCCCGAGTGTGAAGAAAAAAGTGTTAAATGCTGCTTAGATACAGACAGCCAGTATAATTAGATATTTCTGGCATAATAGAGCTACATGAACGGATACTGTGTGGCTTTCATACCCAGGAAAAATAAATCTATACACTGATTCTAAATGCTAGAGGTTAAGGTAATGAAAACAAATCAACAAATTATCATCTGAGGCTACTGATGTAAGCAATGAAAACATGTTCTTAAATATAGTGTACCCTAAATACATTAAATACAAATTTGCATTTAATTTGTATTAAAGTTTAATAAATGCAATGTTTAGAACATTTTTGACAGTACATTCTTGCTTCAACTCCAACTCTTCTCCCTAACTTTGCCCATGCAACCTTAAACACAACAGAAACCTGTACACAAGCTTTGACAGTATGCAAAATAGAATAACTAGTATCTTTAAAGACAGAGTCCTGAAAACTCTACTCTGTAAACCCCAGTTATGCTGATGATGAGTACAAACCATACGTAAATCATCCACGGTTAACTGGTAACTTCCCTTGAAGAGGAACTCCTGCCTGAAGTTACACGGGCTCTCATATCAGCACCACTTCCAATTTCTAGAGTAGAGGGGAGTATTTGTTCTCAGAGTAGAGTTCTGCCATACTACATCCTCTTGTCTGAACCATCTGCAATGCCACTACAGTGGTTTGTTCCTGTAAGCACTGCTTTTGGTACCCTTGACCCTGAAAAAATGGACCTTTAATTAGTGAAGAATGAAAACTTGAGAGTATCTTTGTCTGTTAAAATATTCTAAAGATTGAGCTTCCCTGCATCTAAGTTGCTTGCATATGCAGATTACTTAAATGTATAAATAGGCCATTGGGAGGAGGTCAGAAAACTACAAATGTAAACACTGTAGGGTTTGGGGTTTTTTGGTTATTGCTTTTAACAGAATGGGTTTGCATCAGAAAATGTTTTTCTAAAACAGAAGAGTGCTTTTACGCTTTGGTGGGAAAAGTTGATCAATTTTAATAACTCTCATGATTTTATGATTCCATAAAGATGATCTATAATCGATGCATTATATCCATTAATTTCTTTTACTTCTGCATTAAGATACAGCTTGAAATCTATTTATATGCATAATATGTTATATGTAGTTACTGCCTTATATACTTACTCAAAATGGCTCAGTATCATTAAAAAGAACATATATTTGGAATTTCCATTCAGTAAGTAAGAATTTCAATTTCTTGTTAGTACCACTTGTTTTACAAATTTGTGTTCTTTCAAGAACTACAGACTTTAAAAAAAAATGTATACCTTGGAAGGAATCTGGGATACAGGTATCCAGAAATTTTGCTTTGGCCATGCTTTTTGATATACATATACCGAACAGGTCAGACATGGTACAAATTTATTCATATGGTCTACACATTTTTCAAGTTTATCTATAAAAAATTAGATTCTTAGCTACAGATTATTAAAAAAGCAGTAAGACTTCAAAAGTCTATTTCTATTTTAAAGAGCTCTAGTGCTGTTCATATTAGAACCACTGAAGTACATAACATTTCAGAGTTCCATAAATATCTAAAGGATTACGGCCTGCAAATAAAAAAATATAAAAGAACAATGGAGAGAAATACATTGAAAAACATATCAATATTGTATAAATCACTATTTTTAGCTCTTCTATTATTTCAGATTTCTTGTATTACATTTAATCCTCCATCTGTTCTGAAAAGAGTAAGAATGTTATTATAATTGTTTTAGATCTATATGGAGACAAATGACAGACCAACTGCTATAATGGAATTTTTAATGAAACATGCACGTTTCTGGCTGATGGGGCATACTACTGTGATCTACAGACTAACTGTTTGAAAAAGATGAGAATTCCTTAGATCTGTCTTTACCTTCTAGCTAGAATTATCCTATTCTGTACCAATCTGTAAATGTTTACGTTTAGAAAAGTCATATGTTGTTAGTGGTAGATGTACTTTGTTTCAGAAATGCTTTGTCTCTTCTGTAAGACAAAGAGGTGTCTAAATTGATAAAAGACTTAATAATAGATAATCTGTCCCTAAAAATATATTCTAAGCTTAGGGTAGACTTTCTGGTATCATCTGATATTCTATTCTATATCTCACCCAACTCTATTAATTTAAATATCCTTACTCAGTGGAATCATGAAGACAATTAGATTAGAAAATTGGGGCCCAATCTTCAAGAGAGCCCCAGTTTGGGTACCTAAAGGGCAAGACTTTGAGAAGTATTTTGTATTCTGTAGCTTACATGAACAAACAGAAACTGAACTCCTCAAACTTTTGCTACTGAAGTCAGCATGAGGCATTTTCTTTCACACAACCATCTTTAAAACTGATCTCCAGGTCTAAACCTTCTTAAAAGATTAAAGCAGAAAAATGAAAACACAAGTACTCCACTGTGAATTGTTTCATTTTCTAACATTTGTTTAAATATTCCTAAGAAGAGTGGGTAGAAGAGCCGGTGTGGAATGGAGAAGGGCTGGAAGGTATTCTTTTCTGAACTTTTACAGTTTCCAAACTGAGTTGTGCCAAATAACCAGCAGCATACCCATGGCTAACACAATCTGGATCAGAAATTAATCAGATACCAGAGTTCAAAATGTGTTCTCTTTGTTCCTTTTTCTCTTTACAAAAAACCCACACTATTTTTAAGAACACACAGTTAAGATCACAGAATAGCAAAGTTCTTATTTCAAATATTTCTTTTCACTCTAAGTTATTTAGTCTTATAAAGCACAAAGCCTTTTAACTAAATGGTTATACTTCCTTAGTATTTAGATCTTTTTGCAACTAAGACTTTGGTTTAGTGTCTCAACTGGTGTTGACTTTCTACACCCATCTGGGTCACCAGAAGAACCTCATTTCACATCAGTTAGCGTGTTGCTGCATTATATACATGTAAGCCCTGGTCACGCAAACACCTATTCGTATACTTAATTCCAATAGATGGAGAGTTCGACTGAAGCCACTTGGTCATCTAACATCGCGACATGGACAGACATTCAGTATAAGCAAAAAAGAGTAACCAAGTTTTTGCTATCCTATGTATATTAAAGACATAACTGACTCCGATTTCACAAACCATAGATGAAGAAGTGTATGTTTAGGGCTAATTTTTGCTACTTAATTCTGAGAAAAACAATTAATCCATATCTAATGTTTTAGCCATCTATGTTTGTATAGCATTCTGTCATTCCTGCACACACCCCAATTAGCTAATTTGCCCACTGTTGGAAAACCTCTTAGGAATATTAGGCTAGTCTGGCCCCAATAAAGTCAACAGCAAAATTCCCATTAATTGGACAGAATCTCATCCACTCTCTCATATGCTCTGAAAGAAGTTGCCATTCTTTTAACAGTAAAAATAAAAATTTGCCCATTCCTCAATCAACAGAGCTCATAGCTTACGGTTTATCATGCTTGAAAACCTCTGTGGCCTGGAGCTGATGTACATCTGCTTCTGTACATGGCATCTGCTGGCATAAGACAGGAGAGAGCTGGGAGCAGTAGCATCTTAAGATGCAGATTTACCTGAACTTTACAGACAGACCCCCAAAACATATAAGCTAACAGCCCTTCAAAATGTACACAATGAAAAGGATTAACCTAGAACACATTAACAATAACGTACACCTAAGGTTACCTCCACACTTCCTTTCCGAAACCTTTTCCAAAACTTTAAGCTAAAGTATTCTAGGCCTTCATCCCTGTCTTGAATAAAAACAATTGGGAAGGGAAGAAAAAATTACCTATTGGCTTTCAAAAAAAGAAAAAATAAAGGTAAGTTCACAGCCTTAAAACAGACAGCAGTAGTAGAAATTGCCAATAAAATTCTCAACTTCACAAAAATAACTGAGCCTTTGCCTTCTTGATCAATATTGTTATTGTTGGTCTCGGGAACATACAGCAGCCTTCTGACTCTTAAGCAGCTAAAAACCAGCAAGAGGCCGAGGCCCCTTTCACAACCTTTGACATGGGAGCAATTCTATTGATTTCACTGAATTTGTTTCCATGACAGACTGTTAAGACCAAGTCTCATGTAAGGTGTTTATGCCTGTCCAAGGAACATGCAGCAATATTTGTTCCTGCCTCTGCACATTTTTGTATTAGAGTACGTATAATATCAATCCGTCCCAGTTTTAAAAAGCTACAAACATCATGCAACCCTTATAGCTGTAACCTTGTATAACTCTTAAGAGCTGTAAGCTTCAACAGCAGAATTTACTCTGATGTAAAACACAATGTTATCACACTTTCGGTGGTGTCCTTTTAATGCAAGCCTGCTTTTTGTTAACAATTTCAAATTCACAGCCTGACTGCTGGTGCTCAAATGTCAGAGGGCAATTTTCTTTAACTGTAAGCCTTGAGCACTGTCTTCCCATTCAAGCGTCTGCTGTCTCAGTGAGCTCCATTTTTATTTATTACTTTCCAAAAAAAAACAGTGAGGCTCTTCTTGACAGGTTATTTAGCTTATCCCTCAGCTTCAAGGCAGAATTACCTATATTTAAACCTTTCCTAACAGATGTTTGTCTAAACCGTTCTTGAATATCACCACTAGCGGAAATTGCAGTGTCTCCCCAGGCATTCTGTTCAAGTAACTCATTATTCAACCCTTTAAGTTTTTTCTAATGTCTAATGTAAACATTCACTGCTGTAATTTAAGCTCATTACTTCCTGCACTCTTCACAGGAGACCTAGAGAAAATTTACTTTCATCACCTTTAACACTTTTGAACTCACCACAACAGATCTGTTTTGTACAGTCTTAAACCCGATTTTATCATCTAAGAAAAAGTGAACACAATTTTAGATAAGAAAACATAGCAAGACTAATATATTTAGAAAAAAAAAAGTAGATCTCATTTTGGACCTACTATCTTTATATCTATGATCATATACAGTAAAACATTTTAACAATGGTCATTTATCATGTTCCTCAAGAGAACCAATAAAATGCAATGAATACACATCCTCTGATGTTGCACAGATACAAAATGTATAGTTTGTTTACAAACTAATATTACTGAATGTAAAATGAAGCAACATTTTAAAAAAATATATTGGTAAAGGTCCAAAGTTTACATTTTCTAAAATATTAAGTTCATGTTTTATTTACAGACCAGCTTTCAAACAATTATTGGCATTTTAAGGTAACTGCTTAACCTGATGAGTACATGAATAAAATGAAGCTGTAAAAAAACCCAAACAAACAAAAAAACAATAATCAAAGTTCCATATAACAGTTCCAAAAACACTATTTTCAATTTCTATTTAGAAAAGCAAGATGTGATCTACTACACAGTAACTTACCAGAAACTGGTCTAACACTTTCATATGCTATGGGTATCGCAAGTGACCAACGTTATCCAACCATGTGCCCAAGAGTGCGGTTTTTTTCCCATTCCAACTTCAAATGAAGTTTTGACAACAGTTGTAGTATTTACAAATTTAAAATAAAGGCTTGATATCCCTTTGAATTACATTACCACTGTTACTGAGTCTTCCCGTGTTGACTACACGTAGCAGACTGCAATCCAAAGACCACTTTGTTGACTCTGTGAGTTAACAGTTAAATTAGCAGCATCTACCCCAGCTCATCTGGAAAAAAAAAACGGGCAACTCTAAGTAACAGACTATTAGTGAACACTGATTCTGGTTCAATTATGACTGAAGTCACTCACTGAAGTCTCCCTCTTGCTGAGGTGGTGTGTCAGAAGGCCTAAGTTTTTAAACTTGAACGGGACCTATTAGCTGATATGACCAGCTAGGACACAAAACCCAGCCTGACCACTGCGGGCAGTTATGCGATAGCCCGTGGCTGTGCTCTGCAACTCCAGAGGTCTGGCAGTGACACCCGGTCACTCACCAGTGCAGCTAATACGCCTGCACTGCCAGACACACTCCTTTGCCTTACCTGTGCTAGGTTAGGTGAACTGAAAGCTGCAAAATAAAAACTACAGCCTCAGGCTGTATTAGCTTTAACTAATTTCTACCGGGTCAGAGTAAGGAACATGCCTCCTTCTCCATGCTGCACCCTTTTTCCTGTGTGGCTCTGTCCCATCTTCAGGGGCCTGCATAAGAGTGAACACAGAAACAAACGAGGCAGACTCTTTTCCCCACAGAAGGGATTGGTGAATGCCACGACCCTTCTGCTTTGGCAGCCAGGACCACTGTGAATAATGCAGTTTTTTCAGGAAAGCAAGTATTTCATTAAACTTGCCACCTTGATTAAAATAAGAGGATATCTGAGGGAATGGAATAAGAAGCAATTTCATTTTGATCACCGTCCCCCCTTACACTCTGTTGTACCAACCTCTAGCACCTACATTAGGTGAAAAAAGGGGGAATTACAAAGCTTAGGGAATCAACATCTGTTTCTCAAAAACTGTAGGTATAACACCTTCACAATTATGAAAACCAAGTATTTCCTTTCCGTGTTTGTTATTTTCTGAGATCTCAGCGTTTTCAAACAAAACTCACTGATTTCGATGTCGACATTGTATGCAGTATTCCATACTGGATGAAACAAAACATCAGCTGGTGATGATTCCTGTTTTATAGAGAACTTGATCATATTCTCAAATTAAATCAGGTATTAGTGCATTATACTGCTAATGACAACAAAACTATTTCATATTCAAAGAATACCCATCTCTGAAATATTTTAAAATACCTAACCAAGCAATGCTATGTGTTCCTATGTAACATTCAATTCCTCTAAAAATATGTTTTCTTGAAAAGATAATTCTCAGTCTAAACGTATACCAACAAGAGATTTTTTTTCAATTTAATTTCTTATATTACTTCTGATAAAGTTCCTGCTTTTAACTACAAGCTATAGTTTCTAATTGCTGCTCTGCTTCAGCAGCCATAGCTGCTGCCTGTAACTGTTCTGTTTCACTTTGGATGGAATTGGCTGTAGTAACTTGTTTTCTTTCACTGTGCATATTGTTCTCATGTCTTTTTAGATCAGATGCTTTAGCAAATGCTTTAGTGCAGGAACTGCAGACAAAAGGTTTCTCTCCTCGATGTCTTCTTTCATGGTCTTTGAGGTGGGACTTGTGCTTGAAAGCTTTATCACACATATGGCATGCAAATGGCCTCTCATTACTGTGAACCCTTTCGTGCTTTTTTAGATCCGGTGCACGAATAAAAGACTTTCCACATACCTCGCAACTGTAAGGCTTGTAACCTGTGTGTATTTTCAGGTGCTCTTTCAAATGAGCTTGGGTGGTAAAGCCCTTTGTACACATTTCACAAACAAATGGTCTATCAGCAGTGTGTAGCTTTTCATGTTTTCTCAATCGCGCTTCATCAGAAAAGGTCTTACCACAAGCCTGACATACAATGTGTTCCCTGTGACCATAAAGCAAATACTCAAACTTCATATCCCCAGCTGCTGTGGTCCAGCCTGGTGTCTGTTCATCTTTCACTTCACTTATGCCATCATTAAATGTCAAAGCCTGAGGGGTCTGAGATCCTAAGTCTTTTGATTCAGTTGTTTCCATAGGCTCTACTTCTTGGCCATAGCAGTTTACTTTTCGAACTTCTTCACTTCCCAACTCTTTCAGAATCGCCTCTTGCACTCTCAGGGTAGTGGTAGGTGATTTCCCATCTTCCTGACTTGGGGGAGTTCCTTCCACCGTCACATCTGATGGACTGTCATCATGATCTCCAATTTCTTCCACCTCATCATCTTGGGTATCATTAGCTTCCCCCATAGGACGGTTTATTTTTAGACAGTACTTGCTCTTGGACTGTGTGTTTTCTTCAGGACTAGATACATCACGTTTTTGAGAGCACAGTTTATCCAGAAATCGAATACCGAGAATCTGGCCTGAAGACATCATCAAATTTACATCCTCTTTCTTAACAGAAATCTTTGCAGTATACATGTAATTGAGAACTTCCTCAAAAATATCAGAACGAAGAAAATCTATTTCTATTACTGATGAACTATCAACTTCCAGTTTTTTGAAAAGCTTTTTGAAGTAGGTACTGCAGGCAGCAAGCACGCACCTATGTGCTCTGAATTTAACATCTTCAACCACGATAGCTATGTCACAAAATTCTCCTTCCAAACGTTGTTCATTTAATGTTTTCAGGAACACAGTTTTGTGATCGTCGTCATTATATTTAATGGTTTCAGACATACTGATGAAAAACTCCTGTAAAATGACATGGGAAAGTTCTGTAATTCTTATAAATTGTCTCAGTCATAAAATCCCAACAGCTGATGTCATTTACACACTAAAAGAATTGCCAAATAATTTTTTTGCTTAATATGACCAGAAAAAGCCTTTCAGCTGATAAAAGCATTACTCTTAAAATTCTTTTAAAATTGTGAATACATAAAGGTCTTTCCCTAGGTTATAAGCTTTACAGAACACATAGTGATTTATAAAGGATGATTTTTTGTACCAATATATTAATTTATTCAAATATTTATTGATTCAGTTACCCAAAATGAAAACTTTCTCTGTGAAGTTGCAATTCCCAATAAATGTATGATCCAACTGCAGTAGAAGTCATTCTTATAGCTAAAAGAAATATTAATACTAAAAAATGTATAAGAAATACTCTAAATTTGTCAGCATAACAAACCAAATGTGAAATATCACATATAAGCCTTACCATGAACAATGCAGGAAATTTTCTGAACAAATGATGATTAAGTATTTGACAGATGATTAGTCCTTACAATGGGCCACCTTCAGCCTGAAAGACAGGAAGATAAGAAGATCTTAATAAGATTAAGAAATGATAAAATCAATTCCAGAAATTGTTTTAAATTTGTGTGTTAAAACACAGCATTTTCAATTATTTAAAATTATACAAAATGCCCTGTGAAAATACCCAATTATTTTGACTGGTTCTACAGATAGATGACTGTATAAATTGATCTGATAGCACTGTTGTCGTAAACCATGTGTTCACTTTCCTCTGGCTACTTCACTTCCCTGACTCCACTTTCCTGTAGTTTGCACTACATCTAAAAGTCTGAAAAACATCTACAGGAATCAACAGTGTTAACCCAGCAAGCAACTCATCAAAAAGGCGATTAGTCTTCTGCTGCATTGGTGTGGTGGGCAAGCCTAGTGGCGGGTCAGGCAAGCAGACCAAGCATTCCATAGGACAGCAGACTGGGCTGTGGCTGGATGCGCATCCAGGACCGGGGAAAGAGACACCATGGATACCAGATCGCCAACAACAGAGATACTTGAACAGCAGAAAGAAAATGCAAAACACGTAATTTAAACTACTAAATCCCAATCTCCCACAGGCATCTAATTGTGACAGAAGCAGGAAATGCAGCAAAGAGGAGGGAAATTTAATATTTGGTTCACAACAAATCCTCCATTGCCTGGCACAGAGCTACTGGGAACTCCTTTCCTAAATCCTAATTTATCCTGGACCATATACGAAATGGAAGCAGACGACAGGTAGGCAACTTCCCCTCTTGGTGCTGGGTGTTTAAAATGGTATGCGAATGCCTGACTCCCTCCAAACACCTTTGCAGGTCTGGCATCTTAGCATACAGTGCCACTGGCTACAAAAGAAACCTGAGGAAAGCCAAAATTCTTTTCTTGGTCCCTAATAATCAGATGTTGAGATAGCCAGATAGGAAGTGTATAAATATTTGAAATACACAAAAAGAAAACAAAACCAAGAAACGCTGTGTATTTTTCTGGGCTGTCAGGGTCTACCATCCCAGGAAAACATAACAGTCCAGCACTGAAGAGGGCAGGACAAACCTATTTCAACAGGATCCGTTTAGAGTTCTTTGCAAGCTGGGAAAAACGCTGCTTTCTTTTTAAGCAAACAGCAAAACGTTACTGCTAATGATCTAGCAGCAATCCCACCCTGTTTTGTTAAACAATGTGCAATTTTGCTGCCATTCTGTTGGGACTTACTAAGTGAGAACCAATTATAGGAGAAGTAATTGGCTGAAGACAGTGTCGCCAAGTACACAGGGGTGTGCAGCAGTTGGTGACAGAAACAAAGGTACTGCTCTGCGAGTGGAGCGCGGTAGGCACTTGACCAGAGTACCTCCAGCACGGACTAAAGGCGGGGGAAACTCCCACTGCCACCAGGTCACCGCTTCCGCGGGGTAATTCTAATTATACACACATCCCCCGCACGCATTTTACACTGCCGTTACCACCACAGGCACGGGGCGGAGGGGGAGTTTGTCTGGGGTTGTAACTGTTCGTGCAGCTCTTGCCGCCGCCGCCGCCCGAGACACGCTCGGTGCCTCGCCGCGCTAGCGCGCACGGCTCCGAAGGCGCACTGCCGCGGCGCCGACTGCCGTGCCCGTGACCGCAGAGCCAGCCGGGCGCACGCCCGCTCCATGCACCCGCCGGCGAGGACGCGGCGCGGGCGGGTTCCCGGCGGGGCCCAGCCCTGCCGGGCCGCCGCGGCCCGCTCGCCGCCGCCGCCGCGGGAACCCGCGCCGCCGCCGGGGGCCCGCGGCTGCCGGCGCGGCCCTGCGGCAAGGAGGCGCCGCCCGCGCTCCCGGCCCGTCGTCGGGGGCGCCCGCGAGCAGCAGGCGGCCCCTCTCCGGAGCGAGCCCGGCGCTCCCCCCCGCCCCGCGCCGCCTCACGGGGCTGCGCGGGGAGGGCGCCCCCCTCCCCCTCGCCGCAACGCTTCTCGCGCGGCGCCCGCCCCGCCGGTGGCGGCGGTCGAGACGACGCCAGGCTCCGGCCGCCGCCAGGCCGCGGCCGCGCGCCCCTTTGTTGCGGCCGCCGCCGCGCGGTGCCCGCGCGCCCCAACGTGCGCATCCGTCGCTGGACGTGTTCTCCTCGCCCTCCCCCCGCCCGCCCGCCGCGCGCGCGGCAGGCAGGCGCGCGACGGCTCCGAGCTGTTGGCGGCGGCGGCGGCGGGCGCGCCCGCGGCGCCTCCATCTCACCCAGCGCCAGCTGCCTGGGCTTTAACGGCTGCGGCCGTCAGCAGCCGGGGCTGCTGGAGGCGGCGGCACTGAGCTGGGGAGGGGGGAGGAGTAGGAGGCGGGAGGGGGGCGCGCGAGGGAGATCGCGCGCGCGCGCAGCGCAACGGCGGCCCTGCCGTTGGGCGGAGGGGGGGGGGGGGGGATAGGGAGAGGGCTCGCGCTTACCTGCCACCCGCGCGCGCGGAACCGCACTTCCCGGGGAGCGCGGGGGGCTGCCGCTGCCGCCGCTGCCGCCGCGCGGGAGGGGGCCGGGGAGGGGGGGGGGGAAGGGAGGGAGGGAGGAGGGGGGAATTTGGGGAGGGGGGCTGGGGGGGGGGGTCTGCGCGCGTCTCTCCGGCCGTCACCGCCGCCTCCTGCACGAGCACTCAGTGCGCGCGCGCGCACCGGGGGCGGGGGTACGTGCATGCGCGGTGCGAGCAGGGCGCGCCTGTGCCGGGGAGCGTGGAGGAGGAGGAGGCGGGGGGGGGGGGGAGAGCGGGGGGGAGCGCGCCGGCTCCATCTCCCTTTTCGGGGGGCCCGCGCGGCGGCGGCCGGGCGGCGGCGGGGAGAGGAGCGGTGGCGCGCGCCGCGGCGCCCGGGGGGCGGCCCTCGCCGAAGGGGCGCCGGGGAGCCGCTCCCGCCGCGCCGCGGGCACCCGCCCCGCCGCGCCTGCGCCCCCATGGGCGAGCCCGGCGGCCTCCCCCCGCGCCTCCCCCTCCCCGCCTGGCGGCGCACGGCGGCGGGCCCAGCGCGGGCCCGGGCCCGGCCCCGCGCTGGATGCCGGGCGGGAGAGGGGGAAGGAGCGCTGAGGGAAGGGCGCGAGGCGGCCGGCGCCGTGGCCGTTGAGCGGCGCCCGGAGGGGCGGGGCCGCGCGCCGGACACGCCCCGGCGGGCGGGAAGGGGCGCTCGCGCCCGGCGGCGGGGTGTTGCGCTCGGGGCCCGCGCCCGCAGCGCCGGTGTCGTGGCTCTGCGAGAGGAGCGGTGGGGCCCGGCGGGGTGGTGGGTGCGCCCGGGGCGTTAATTTAGGCGGGATTTTTAAAAGGCGGTTATCTGGCGAGTGTCCGTTCGCTCTCGGAGGCCCGGGTGTACGCGTGGACGTTTTCGCTGTGGGGTAGCTGCGGTGCTCTCGCACGGGTTTGTGGTTGAAGGCTGGGGGTGCCTTTCTGCCCCTCCACGTCTGTTGTGTCCTCTGCGTGTCACAGGGAGAGGGAAGCACGGCTACCTACCAATATCCGCTGTAGGCGGTCACGTAACTCTCCGTGGTTCAAACATCTGGGGGTTCGAACTGAAGAGAAATAACGCGATCACTAGAAAGGAAGAAAAGCTATTCTTGCGCTACTCGTCTTCCACCTCTGATTTTTCTTTTCAAAAACGGTTCGTGAGATGCTAGCCTGATGGCACAGCATTCACTGAAATAATTTGTGGATAAATAAAACTTTAAATTGTTTCTCTTAGTGTAAAATGCAGTAGTTCTGCTAGGAAAAAAAAAGTTTCAACATAATCACTACTTGTGTTGAAAATTACAGCAATATAAACAAGTTACTGGAATAGTGGAATCATCCTCTGGGAGCAACATAGTGACTTTTTTCATCAGGTTGATAACTCCTGCCCCTTCCTGAGTTGTCTCGTTGATGTTTTTGTGTAATGCAATAATATATGTAGTGAATTGCTCTCCAGCTGGATCACTCTGTCTTTTTTTTTAAATTACTAATTAAAAGATTTTCTTTTTTTCTACCCACTTTTAGATCTACTGGAATGAAGTCCCTATTTTTCCTGGGCAGTCAAAACTGCCAGGCCTGTTTTTGTCGTAACATTGGCAATTTGCATTCAGAAGGCAGAACTAACTGTCTCTAAATCTTTTAAGTATTTCTGAATCCTGTACCAGAATTCCCTCCACTGTGGAAGGAGCTTCCCTTTTAGCATTTCATGATGTGCTGTTTCTTTCTTTGACAGTGCCTCAGATGCTCCTGTAATAACATTATTAGTCTTGAGAAACATGTAACTGCTGAGTTTACCATGTTGACCACCAAATTATGCCACTTCATTTTGTTATGCTCTCTGTTTTTGCTCTATCCATACAGCACCTGGCACAGTACAGATGTGCTTAATGTCTAGGGCCAGGTTCTGCTGTAATGCAGAATTAACTCCTCGTGGAGAAAAGGATGGTACCATAGGAAAGGTACAGCTATCCATTTTTTCTCTCTGCTTTTCTGTGTCATAGGCTACTTCCAAATGTGTACTGCATGTTTCAAATTGCATCGTTAGTAGACCTCAGTGAGATACTAAAATAAAGGAATTCATAGATAACTATGAATTGTGGAGGGTGAATATAAAGCATTGTTTCTGTCTTAACTGTGTGTGGTGGGTTGACCCTGGCTGGACGCCAGGTGCCCACCAAAGCCGCTCTATCACTCCTCTCCTCAGCTGGACAGGGAAGAGACAATACAACAAAAGGCTTGTGGGTTGAGATAAGGACAGGGAGGGGTCACTCACCAGTCATGGTTGTGGGCAAAACAGACGCAACCCAGGGAGATTAATTCAATTTATTTCCAATGAAATCAGAGTAGAGTAATGAGAAATAAAAACTAAATCTTAAAACACCTTCCCCCCGCCCCTCCCTTCTTCCTGGGCACGAGTTCACTCCCAATTTTCTCTTCCTCCTCCCCTCCAGCAGCACAGGGGGATGGGGAATGGGGGTAGTGGTCAGTTCACCACACGTTGTCTCTGCCACTCCTTCCTCCTCAGGGGCAGGACTCATCACTCTTCCCCTGCTCCAGCGTGGGGTCCCTCCCACAGGCTGCAGTCCTTCAGGCACAGACTGCTCCAGCGTGGGTCCCCCACAGGGTCACAAGTCCTGCCAGAAAACCTGCTCCAGCGTGGGCTCCTCTCTCCACAGGTCCTGCCAGGAGCCTGCTCCAGCATGGGCTTCCCACAGGGTCACGGCCTCCTTCGGGCACCCGCCTGCTTCGGCGTGGGGTCCTCCACAGGCTGCAGGTGGATATCTGCTCCACCGTGGACCTCCATGGACTGCAGGGGGACAGCCTGCCTCACCATGGTCTTCCCCACGGGCTGCAGGGGAATCTCTGCTCCGGCGCCTGGAGCGTCTCCTCCCCCTCCTTCTTCACTGACCTGGGTGTCTGCAGGGCTGTTGCTCTCACATGTTCTCACTCCTATCTCCGGATGCAATTGCGCAGGTTTTTTTTTTTCCCTTCTCAAATACGTTATCCCAGAGGCGCTACCACTGTCACTGATGGACTCAGCCTTGGCCAGCAGCAGGTCCGTCTTGGAGCCGGCTGGCATTGGCTCTGTCGGACATGGGGGGAAGCTTCCAGGAGCTTCTGACAGGAGCCAGCCCTGCAGCCCCTCCCCCACTACCAAAACCTCACCATGCAAACCCAATACACTGTCATTTTTCATTACATATAATGTCCTAGGTATTTGCCATGTGGTCTGAATTTGGCTGTGCTGTTTGGTGAGCTTGCAAACTGAGAGAAAGACTGCCTCATTTCTGTGATGAAGTGCTAGAACACTGCCGGACTGTAAATACTATAGATAATATTATAAAGCATGTAAATTGAGTGGTAGGACTAAAGGCTGTTAAAATTTAGCAGTACCAGGTAATAATAAAATTGCAGGTGCAGTTCAAACAGCTGCTAATAAGTGGCTTATTTAAACTATTGCATGTGAGACAATTATGCATTTCCCTGTGACTACTTTTGCTGAGTAATTGAAGTGATCAAGAAATAGAAAGCAGTGTCACATGAGAATCCAAGAAACCTGCTTGTCTGAAGTGCACCTATGAACATGTACCCTACACACCTCATGAATACCCTATGCTGAAATGTAACAGAGGAGCCTACGAGTCATTTCAAGTGCTGGTGTGTGGAAAGAACAGGTAGAATAGCTGCATATGTAAAAAAAGCATGATAACAGGTCTGAATCTGGACATGTTGCACTACATTTTGGAAATAAAAGACAAAAGGTAAAGGTCACAGAAATTTCCTCTGAAAAGACCTGGGATTGAAAATACATATTACTGAAGGTGTACCATAAGAATAAGAAAACATATCTCCACTAGCATGTCTGTGGGGTAGTATATGTAGTCATGTCAGTTGCCAAAAGCAAGTATTTTTTCAATTTACTGGAAAATACCCTTCTGCAGAAAAAGTGTAACCAGGAGGAAAAAAATGTCCTGATGATGTATCTGACTGAAACACGCTTCCTATCAAATTACTCTGTACCCAGCTAACACAGATTAGCATTCAGGCTTTGAAGTAGTTTTGCTGTTTTCCTATCTGATGAGCCAGACTGTAGATACTGTGGAACTGTTGAACCAATAAGCTGTTTCCAGACTGTTTGGATTGCAGGGACACGTAGGGAAAAAGAGCCCTTTGTAGGGTGCGCTTGTTTGTTTAGAAAATTGTGTAAAACGGGAGTGAAGAATGACAGGTGCCACTTTCTGCAACTATGTGTGAGGCATCGGAGATGGCATGCAGGAAAGCCTGAAGGTTTGGACCTAATGTGTTCTAAGTGGCAACTGTGTCATGGTTTAAGCCCAGCCGGCAACAACTAAGCACCATGAAGCTGCTCGCTCATTCCCCCCACCCTGTGAGATGGGAGCAGAAAGTATAACGAAAAGCTCGTGGGTCGAGATAAGGGCTGGGAGGGATCACTCACCACTGATGGTCACGGGCAAAAGACAGGCTCAACTGGGGGAAGAAACAAAATCAATTTCATTGACTACCAATCAAATCAAAACAAGGATATTAGGATGTAAAACCCAACCTTAGAACACCTTCCCCCCAGCCCTCCCTCCTTCCCGCCTCAACCCCACTCCCGGTTCTCTCCACCTCCTCCCCCCGGCGGCGCAGGGGAACAGGGGATGGGGGTTGGGGTCAGCTCCCCACACCTGGTCTCTGCCGCTCCTTCCTCCTCAGGGGGAGGAGGACTCCGCACTCGGCCCCTGCTCCACCGGGGGGTCCCTCCCACGGGAGACGGTCCTCCACCAACCTCTCCAACGTGAGTCCTTTCCGCGGGCTGCAGTCCTCCAGTCACAGACTGCCCCATCGCGGGCTTTCCCATGGAGTCACGGCCACCTTCGGGGGCATCCCCCTGCTCTGGCGTGGGCTCCTCCCTGGGCTGCAGGTGGGCCTCCGCTCCCCCGCTCCCCTCCATGGGCTGGGGGGGACAGCCTGCCGTCTTGTCTCACCGCGGGCTGCAGGGGCATCCACCGCCTCAGGCGCCCCTCCTCCCCTCCTTCCTCCTCACTGACCTCGGTGTCTGCAGAGGGGTTCCTCTCACATCCCACTCCCCCCACTCACTGCAGGTTCCCCTTCCTAAATCTGTTCTCCCAGAGGCGCCACCACCATCGCTGATGGGGTCGGCCTGGGCCAGAGTCGGGTCCAACTTGGAGCCGGGGAAGCTTCGAGCAGCTTCTCACAGGAGCCACCCCTGCGCCCCCCCCCTCCTCCACCACCAAAAAAACGCCCGCGCCACACAAACCCGATACAGACTGGTTTTAAAATGTATATTAAGTATCAGTGGTTCTTCTGTGTTGTGGTTAGTCTGTACAAGTTGCAAGTGATGATACAAGCATTGCAATATTATGGCCAGTTTTCATGTATTCTAATTGTGTCTTGGTCTTGCAGAAACGATCGTCATACAAGGACATAGATTTTCCATGTTCACTTTTCACGGGCCAGATTTCTTGTCAGGCCACGCAGGCAAAAGAAAGTGATGTACAAAATGTCAAATATTTGTGAAAGGGAATCACAGAGCCTGTTAACATATTCCCATGTGTCAGCAAGGACGGTCTATGTAAGCCTCCCCAGAGCGTAAGTGAATGCCCTAGGACAGAGGAGGACAGACAGGGAGCAGATGCTCCTTGCAGTGCGTGTTTCCCATAGCAACCTGGCAAATTTCCCAGCATAAATTTGCGTGCAAGTTAGTCATGTTTTTGCATCACTTACTTCTGTATTTTCAAGTATCCCCACAAAAGAGGGAATAGTAGAGACAAATGAGGAGGAGCAGAGCATAGATGATGGAGGTTGGCAGCCCAACCCCTGGCTAAGCTGTATGAGCAGAGATTGTGAGAGGCCATCTCACCATCCAAATGATTGAACAGCACTCACAGTTTGCACCTGTGCCAGAAGAGACACAAGTCCTCTTCAGAGACCCTGATCTCTCAAATCTTATTTAATAGTATTGTATTCTAAGTAGAAGAGCATTTTAATTATATACTTTTCTTACCAATTAATTCTAGTACACCTTGCAACGAGTTTATCTGCAGTCATGTAATACATGATGATACATGTTTGTCAAAAGTTGTGATAGGTAAGAGATGTGGCCATGTGAACACAGCAGTTCACACTCTGTGCATGTACAAGGCAGTCCATATTCTTTTTGTCTGTAAGCAAAATAGTCAGATCTAGCTGTAACTTGCATAATTTTACACACCTTATTACTGTCCCTGTTGGATGGTCTCGGTCTCTGTTCTCCCCCCCCCCTCTTTTTCTGGGGTTTATTTCTTCATGTTTTGGGGTTTGCACTTGTCCTGGTTTCAGCTGGGATAGAGTTAATTGTCTTCCTAGTAGCTGGTACAGTGCTATGTTTTGAGTTCAGTATGCAAAGAATGTTGATAACACTGATGTTTTCAGTTGTTGCTAAGTAGTGTTTAGTCTAAAGTCAAGGATTTTTCAGCTTCTCATGCCCAGCCAGCGGGAAAGCTGGAGGGGCACAAGAAGTTGGCACAGGACACAGCCAGGGCACCTGACCCAAACTGTCCAACGGGGTATTCCATACCATGTGATGTCACATCTAGTGTATAAACTGGGGGGAGGGGGGCAGGGGGATCGCCGCTGGGGGACTAACTGGGTGTCGATCAGCAGGTGGTGAGCAATTGCACTGCACACCATTTGTACATTCCAATCCTTTTATTATTGCTGTTGTCATTTTATTAGTGTTATCATTATCATTATTAGTTTCTTCTTTTCTCTTCTATTAAACCATTCTTATCTCAACCCACGAGTTTTGCTTCTTTTCCCAATTTTCTCCCTCATCCCACTGAGGTGGGGGGGGGGAGTGACTGAGCGTCTGCGTGGTGCTTACTTGCTGGCTGGGGTTAAACCAGGACAGCACTTTATTTCTTTACTGATTTTCTCTATTTATTACCTATACACCCACCATCCCCTCATTTTTCCTTTTCTTTCTTCTCTTTCACTGTCAATTACCTTACTCTAGACCCAATTCTTGACTTTGTTTGATATCCTTATTTGATTGGCACCACATGGACAGTGAGTGAAGAAGGATGGATGCCACTTTCCAATACCAAGTGCCAGAGGAGTATCATGAAACTTCACTTCCTCTTCCTCTCCCAGAGTGTTCTCTCTGTTTCCTTACTCTTCTGTCATTACCTTCCTGCCTTATTCAGTTGTGATCCTGTACTCTGGTGCTGAAGCTAAGAAGTGCTGCAGGTAGAAGCTTTAGGGAGCAGCAACGTCTACTGTCATCCACAGCACCCAATGGAAAGAGGACACTGAGCAGACATCAGAGGTCCCAGAGAGGAAAGAAAGAGTGCTATGTATATTTGAATCCTTCATCCTAGATAAAGATGGTATCAAATGAACAAAAGCCTACAATTACACATTCACTCTTAACCTGGATATTTCCTGACTTTTAAGTGTGTAATATATAAGAGGAATAGAAGGCATTTTGGTGAATTAGTTAATATTCACTAGGCAAAAGCTGTTTCTGTGCTTGATTTCTGTTTGTACTTCAGACTTGCTAACCTTATGGACACACTCCTAAGAAACAACTGGTCCACAAGAGTATAACAGCTTCCTCATGCCTGATCTATCAAAAAAGAACAGATTTCTCCTTCACAGGACAGGTATATTTTTGATTTACAGAGCACATATACCATCTGCTGCTGTAAGACTAGCACGGTGATTTCAGTTTCAGCCATGTTTCATGTTCAAGGCAGAGGCTTGCACTATGCGGTTAATAGAAGAGACTGCCATTCTGTGAATTATTTATGTGATGTCCAGTTTGTTTGTGTAAGTAGGGCAGATGAATTTTGGGGGGTGAATGATCTGCTGGTGTAAGAATCGGCAGAGCAGAACAATTTAACTCTTCTTTGAGGTGGAGTTGTGGTTACCAAGTTATCACGGATCTCGTCATTGCTATGCGAAACTAATTTTTATTCAAATGTGAATTTTTGGACATGGCATTTTCTGCATTTTCTGAAGGGAGTCAAGCTTGCCAAATGTAAACAAGTGCTATTTACTGTGATGTATTTATTTCATAAAAAAACCAAGCCTTTATCTTATGTTTGAATATTGGAAACTGTTCCTCATAATTATGGATAGGCTATAATTGAAAAACCAGATGTCTCAGAGCTAGTTCTCAGTCCCCCTCCAACCTCATTCTTTGTCAACCTCATGTTTTGTTATTCCTGAAAATTAGATCTTTATTGTTTACAGGAGGAATAACTCATTAAATTCTCAATTGCTATTTTTGTTATTTAATGCTCTATAAATAAACTAAAAGCAATGTCTAGTTTGACAGTTTCTTATCAGTCAGCTACACAGGGTACAACAACAGAAAGAAATGGAGCCTTGTCCACACTATACAAAATGCTTGAAATTCTGTAGCTGAGACTGAATGACCAGGATTCCTGCATTCATAAACCTCTCAGAAAATGCCATCAGTAGAGAGGAATCAAGCCCCCCCTAGCAGACAGCTTGCCTGCTTCTAGGTGATATAGCTGCTTTCTTCACTAGTTGGTTGCAGACGCTTATTTGTGGAAATTTTTCTAAGCAGTTGAACATATTTTGGCATTCATATGCCTAAAGAGAGGTGGAGAACTTCATACAACGAACAAGTTGTGCGGCTGTGTGCGTGACATTTTATTTAAAGGTAATAGGTTTTTCTGCACATTTGCTAATAAACATAACTTTCACTTTTTTAAAAGTGCAGATTTTAGAATGGAGAGCAATTTCGCTGACTGTTCTAGTTTGCACATTTCAAGCTTTCATCAGCACTTTCCCCCAAGGAGATCAGAAAGATTTTAGCCTGTTAACACCTGCATTTTTGATCTCATTATTGAATCTGAATATTTGTAGAAAGCATGGAAATGATTTTATGATAATGAAAGTAGAATTCAGAACTGATCTCATCTAACACCAAAGTCATTAAAGATCACTGGAAAACCCATCACAAAAAAAAAACATAACCACAGAAAAATATTTGAACTGAGCTGGATTCAGGCTAGAGGCAAAAAAAGCTCAGTGCTCTGTCAAAACTGTTAAATATCATTGATTGTAATCTGTTCAAGAATAGGAAAGATTTAGATAATAGGAGAAGTGTTTGATTCATTTTGAAGGAATAAATGGGACTGGAAAGCTAAGAGTTATCCAGATCTCATACAAAATTAAGGAGTTAAGATTTGGCTTTTCAACTTTCTCAGTCCCATGGACAAACATGCAACCTACATTACCAATCATTAAAAGTACAGAAAAAGAAGGAATAACTTTGGTATCCACTTCTCTTCCCTGAACTGACAGTCTATTTGGTTGTATTAAAGGTGGAATTAACTGTCCTGGAGAAAGAATTAATTCTAATGGTCTGTAATGTCAGTTACTCAAACTAGCTTCCTTCTAATTACCTTCTAATGACAGGCATACATAAAATAATAGCAAACATAAAAGTAGAAATTGAAGTTCTTCTGGTGCTTACTCTTGCTTACAGCCTTTCCCTTTCAGAAAAACAAGCCTCACACATTGCCTTCAGGCAACTCATGAGATGCAACTCGTTTGCACCAGCAATAAAGCTGTTTAAGGTATCACTTTTTTGCTGATAATTTTGGCCACGTGGTTATAGGAATGCTGCGGAAGATGGAGTCTTATCTGGCAACCCCAAATGCTTCTCAAGCAGAGGAGAAACAGGCAGAGAAATGAAAGAGGAAAAGCTAAGGTACAGAAGGAAAATAATAGTACAGAAGTAGGAGGGTGAAATCTAAGGTTGGGCTGGCACAGGTATGGTAAAGGCAGCAGTACCAGGGGGGGTTCCCCCGGCTTAGGCTGGTCTGAGCATCCTTGGATCAAGGACCAGCGTTTCCACAATGGATCCTGGCCTTGGAGCAGTGGCAGGTCCCATGGTAAAGTGTTCCTCTTACCATCTGCTTGTACTTCTACTATTGGTGGCAGCAGGCCTTGTTGTTGGGTGAATTTGCGTTTGTGTATTTAATGTTTTGCAGAAGGGGAAGTAAAAGATATCATAATATAAAATGAATGTGATCGATGTGATAGGTCTGTACTTGTCCCAAAGAGGCTGCATAATTTTTGTCCAAGAATATGTATACATATATAGGTAAGCTGAGATAGGGAGGTGGTGTGCATGGTTTTGGTTGGTGGACTTGTGGTGGATATCAGTCTCTCATTTGCTGTTGAAATACAGCACACAGTTCTGGTTCCCATGTTCTGAAAAGGATGCAAGAAAAAAAAAAAGAAGCAGAAAAAAGCTTCAAAATTATTTGGAGGGCTGCAGAAGTGTTTTACATTGAGAGACTTTAAAAGCACAAGCTATTTAGCTTCCTTAACAAGAATGCATTAGGATGATTCGATTACAGTGACTAAGACACTTAACCTAATGGAGAGAAAATACCAAGTGAATAAATAGATCTTTAGTCCGAAGACAAAAGACCTGAATTGCCCATAGCTGGAAGCTGAGACCATGAAACCATTCAGATAGGCAATGAAGCATACATTTTTTAAACAGAGGGAGTGATTAACTGTTGGAACAAACCAGCAAGAAAACTAATGGATTCTCCATCTCTTGAAATCCTCAAGTGAAAAAATGAATGCCTTTGAAAGTTATGCTTAGTCACACACTAGTTAATTGGCTGAAAGTAAAAGCAGCAAGTGACATTGTGTCCTGTTTTATATAGGAGGTCAAATTAGATGGTTATAGTCATTCTCTTTTGCTTGCCAGTCTATGAAATACTGCAAGTGCCAAAGGCCTACTTTAAAAGAAAAATAATGCTTTGAAGTTAAGCACTCCAAGGGTAAAGAAGGCAGAGTTAAGGTTATTCCAGTGCATTTGCATTATGATGCACTCTTAACTGCTCAATCACACAGATTTTCCTCTCAACATGGACCATTACTAAAGTTACGATCCTAAATTTTTAGAAATCAGACTCTTCTATTGCTTTATCTAAAGAAACAGCTCCTACCTCTTTTCTTTTATGTGGGTCAGCCCTTAGTGAGGGCTGCAATGAATAAATAATTTTATAAAGGACTGGCAGAATGAAAGGCACTTTGTATCAATGTCAAGTTAATGAAAGTATGGGAACGCTGGATCTTCAAGGAGAGAGGATACCCCATTAGGCCATCAAAGTTGTCCTGCCTATTCTGAAAGGCAGCACAGGTATGGAGAGGGCACGATCCTGTCATATTAAGAACCAATATTCTGTTCATAAATGCAGATATGGGACATTGGTCACAGCCCAGTTGCAGAATACAATGTATTTTTGCAGGGAAGATTTTCTTTCTCATATTTATCTGTTACCTGAGATGTAGACAAACATCATGAGACTACCATACGCCTGTTAGGAAAAGGACTGAGACTAGGAAAATTTGCTGCCCAGCAATTTGCTTGAACCCATTCTCCTTACAGTCAGTGGGAGTATTGCCACTCATAAGGGAAGTAGATATGAACCCATAGTTTATAATCCAGTGTATCGATAAAACTGGCTTATCAACTAACATGAATTTTTGAATACATTACTACATATTTAGAAAAAAATATCAAATTTTGATTGAGAAAAGTGTATAGAGCTATGCAATTATCTTTTAAACCCATTATAAAGATATCCCTTTCTATGGCTCTGTAGATAACAGAGTATTTAGGAAATAGATTTACTAATTTAAAGTAAAATAATGGTGTAAGTATATTTTTAGGGGAGAGGGGAAAGACGGTTTTAATTTATAATGTTGCTTGCCTTTGTCTCTTAGCAGTCTCAACATTACATTAAAAAGTTCTACATTAGAGTTTGAATCAAAAACCTAAACCTACATTTTGTTTATTTCTAGTGTGCCCCTCTATTTTTTAGGCCCTTCCCAAATGTCATAGTGTTCAGAGATCTCATCCAACATCCACTAAAGTACCTAGAATGGCTCCCATTGATTTCCATGGGAGACAGTGTCAAGCTGTGTTAAGGATAGGATTGAGCATATCCTAGCTCTCTTCGGATGTAGTGGAGTTTTATTCTGATAAATCCAAAGCTATTAGTGTAAATTATCAGTCTCATCTCTTATAAGATGAAAAAAAACTACCTCTCATTTAGCTTGATGAGAGTTTGGAAAAATAAGAATCCTCTATTAGAATCAATATATGTATTATTACTGCCTTTGTCTGCTTTCTCAAGACTGGATTTTGCAAAAACTGTATTTAACTAAATAAGTGATTACTTCTATTAAATGTATTGTTACTGTGTTACTCAATGTGAACAAAGTTTGTGGAATAATACAATGACTTTGCTGAATCCTTTTAGATTTACTGTTTAAAACTGAAGCAATCCCCTGTGAACTAGTCTGGATCTCCTTCAATGTTTATTATTAGTATATGCTTCATCTCTGTATTATATGGCTACTTGTCTTGCCCAAAAGAAACAATGCATTAATTGCTTGGTGGTTTTTGCTCCATCCCTCTATTAAAGTTTACAGACCCCAAGAATTCCCAAATAATTTTATTTTTAAATCAATACCATGTCAGAATTTTGGAGCTAACTTTTAGTAGTGTAGGATCACATAGTTAATACAAGTTTATATTTCTTTGTTTTTCTAAAGAGAAATGAAAAAGAGTAAGACCGTTAGCTTCTTACATGAAATTAAAATAGTAAATTATTAACAGGCATTAAAGAGTAACACAAAAGGAAAAGTATTTGCTCTGGTGATGGATTGGGAACTTGTCTGGGAATCAGAAAGCTGCATTCTGTCCTTGATTCTTCTCTAAGAGGTCATGACCTTGGTCAGCTCACCTTTGTTTCTGTCTCTTTCTTCCCTTAAACTGTGCTCATTTTGATGCTTAGGTTATAAAGGTTACCAGAAGAGGCATTGGCACCAACTACATTGCCTTCCACATTGAAAAAAAAGTTCCTGTGATCAGTTTTGGACCTCATTTTGATATTTCAATATGAAGAGAGATTAACTGTTGGTTATGGGATTTGGTGGGTACCCTTACTGATGCTTAAGTATATATACTATAGCTATGATTTTGTCATCTCAGAAACACCTGAAAAAGCTTTACATAAGATCAGAATTTAGTGTTACTGAGTGAAAACTGTAGGTAGGATAGCTACAGGAAAACAGTTGGCAATCACTTACTTTGTGTATACCAGCCATTCCCCCCATAAACAATGTGAATAATCTTCTGAATACATCCAAACTAATAGTTCTGACTTTTAGTTCAAAATCATATCCAGAAGGAAAAAGACTGTCTGATAGGGATAATAGATTTGAACCATGATCAATACTTCTTTTGTTGTGCAATCTTCAACAAATTGCTTTGTTGCAGTTTTCTGAATTGTTAAGAGATCCAAAGATAAGTATATCAAAGTGATGATGTGCAGAAAATACTAACTTAAGGTAACACAACTTGAGCAGCTCTCCCCTTTTCTCCCCCTTCAGTTGTTTCTTGGCAGCTCAGCATCTTCCAGAGGCTCGTTAAAGAGTCCTTAATATTTGCTGGACTGCAAGAAAATGCAGTTATGAGCAAATAATATGTAGTGGTCAACAAAATACTTTCCTCCACTGTCAGTATGGACTATAGTGACAGGTATGACAGGTGTCCACAAGTGATTTCAAGGCATCACATTATTCAATAGTTTAAATTCTCCTCACTTTGTAGAGACCTATTCATTTTGCCTTTATATAACTGCATCATTTGTGTCAATTCACTCAAGCACTTACCAAAGTAGAATATTCCTAGCAAAATGACTAGGGTTTGGGGGGGTTTTGTTGGGTTTTGTGGGAGCAGCTCGGAACACCTGGCATTTGTTTTCAAGAGTGACCGTTAGAATTTGTTGTGCTGCATGTTTGCCAAGCCTTGAAGAACTAGTTTCACAAGGTCAGGTTGGAGGATGGCCTTGTGTAGGCCTGGGAAGATGTGGCTGAAGACAGTCATGAGTATGTCTATGGAATGTTTTTATCTTTAACTGTTCTGAGGACTGGCAAACATCCCAGCTGGGTCAGATATGCCCTCCTGTGCTGGTAGTATTGGCTGTGAGCCGTTAGTACTTTCTGGATCTTTGTTGAAACATATATAAGTTGGATTCTTTTGTGAAATAAAGGGAATCTTGCACAGAGAGTTTGAGCGCTTAATTGAGTCTCCGCAGGTTTTTTTGGTTTGTTGATATTTTTTTTCTTTTAACCTGGTCTTACCAGAGCTAGATCCAGAGCATACACACCAATTCCTTTTTTTCAGCTATTTTCTTGTGAAGTCCAATGTAAAAAACCTGATACTATGGCTTTCCAAAGCTCAGGTCTGCCTGTGTTTTGCTGTTGACTTTAAACACAGCACTCTTCAACAGTTTCAGGGCGCCCTGTTGCTGTAGGTTGGCTTTGCTACCATTGGAGAAGCTTGAAAATATCCCAATACATTGTAGCTGATAATGTTTAACCTATGGCAAAATAATCCGACTTTGACCTCTGAGAGAACTGTTCAGATGCATTTGGCTGATGCATAAGAATCCTGGAAGATAACATATGTCCTTATGTATACTGGTAAACACAGTTACCAAAATGAGAAATGCAATGACTACAGCATAAAAAAGGTATAGTTCAAAAGGCACGGCAAACAATTAAATTTGCAATTGGTCTGCTGCAGCAAGAAGTTATAGCACTGCTGAGTGCTTGTAGCTGAGACAGGAAACCTATGAATTTTCCAAACCTGAAGAGCTTGCATAAAAGGGGAAGATTGGAAAAGATCCATGGGATGTAGCTGCTGCACGCTAGAATGATAATTGGCTGTGGTGTGCCACTTCTCCTAGTATGATGATGTTGTACTGTTGGACTTGGTCTGAGAACAGCGTTGGTTGTTCAGCCACAGGATTGTCAAAATTTCTGCCAAAACAGACTTTTCTTACCAGCTTGCTTGACCAATATTCTTTCAGCTGCTTGTGTCCCAAGTATATGTGTATGTGTTTTCAAACTGAAACACAATGTTGAATGAACGTGGGCTTTGCAGTCACAATCAGGTCATGTGCTTCAGTTGGAAACATAACTTGCAATAAATTATAGGCTTATGTGAATTATTAGTCCCATGGAAATAAGTAGAAGTTACATTTGCTTGGTTTGAACAATTTATGTTTTATAACCACAGTCTGTTAGAGTCTTTTCCACAGAACACATACAAATATTTCCAGCAGCTGTGACTGCCAGATTACTTGGAACAAGTGAACATTGCTCAGTCTTTCTAAGTACAAAGAGATTAATAAGAATCATGCCTTATGGTCATCCCAAACCTTCCTCATTCTGCTTTACCTAATGCATACTTTGGACTTAAATGCCCACCAACATCTCAGCCAAAGCTGTTAGTGTTATAACTACAGCCTGTGATGGTAATACAACAAGCCTTTTTGCTTGATATGTGCTACAATTTCAAAATAAGGTAGGGTTACATTAACAGCTTACAGTACATCTGCAGCAGAATTTGCAGACTTACAGTCTGATTATTTTATGCATTGGCAACTAAACTAATCTGTATTTACTGTTCAATCCCAATTTATTATTCACGGAATTCAAGGTGGATGGCTAAGCATCGTTCTCTGCTTTCTAGCTTCTGCAGTTTTCTTTCCTGTTTTATTTTGACATGAATGCAGAGAGATGGTCTCAGAAATGTAGGAGAAACACATACTAAAAAAAGAATCTCTTTTTGGAAAACCCTAGAGGAGCTTCGCAACTAAGTCACCCATCATCCGACTGTGATACTGAAGAAGATCTAGCAGCTTCTCAAAGACGTTGCATACATAAATAACACAATATACATACACAGTTCAGGAATGATTATTACAGCACTTTCTCATTCCCAGTATCTGTATGTAACATAAGTTGAAGAAGGAAGGGACGGGTAGGATAGAGGAGAACTATTTTCACAGTATCAGCATAATAGCTCTGGCTACTGTCTGTCAAGTAGTCCTATTTACAGAAAGTAATGCTTCCAGTCTGGATCATCCTTGAATGGTGGGTCTCATGCAGGTGAAGTCAATGGATAGTCTATAGAGTGCTTTAAGACAGGTTCTGCCTCTTCATAGGCCTTTCCATCTTAACTATCATCTCTCCCTAAATCAAATGCAACTAGCCATTGCTGATGTTCATAGCTGTTAGGTGGAGATATGTGCAAATAAAGCAGGTGAGTGGTACACTGCTATTGCATATTGACTATCATTCTATGAGCTTACCATAGTCAAAACAGAATTTTCCACATGCTGGCCAGTGCTGTCCATAATGGTAGCAGTCACTGAAATGATAATCAGGGTAATTTATGCACTTCTTTAGTTAGAGATATTTTCTAACTGCCACAATTTCCAGATTTGCTCTTGTATTAATAAGTTATATGGTTAGTAATGGAAATAAATCAAATTTGTTTGTGTCAGCCTTTTGTGCATGCAATTACATGCTTTCATAGCTGATAAAATGACAACAAGCAAGTTTCCAGGTACATTTAAGCAAATCAAAATGCTAAGATAATTCTTGCTTCAAATACATCCATATAAGGGAATGTGGCTGTTGTTTCTGTTAGACCATGCTGTTAATTTCTCCCGTCAGTGCCTATGGGACTAGTCCTAGCATGTACTGGAAGCAGCTTAGGCCATATGATTGGTACCTTAACAGTACAAGCCCTGATTTCAGAGAATTCTTTCAAACAGGCTGAAACTTGGCAGAAGCAAGAGTGAAATGACAGCAGCTATAAACATCACCTTTTATATTGATATAGGTTCTGTAGCTGTCATTCATTTCGGTACCAGAAAGCCCTCTATTTAGGTAGACGATGTCCACAAAGCATTTCAGAAACCATCATAATTTCATTTTTATCTGGTGTGGTACCTCACATTCTGTCATAGCCTTTGGCACTTGGGAGGGCAAGCGCTTGTCAGGTGATGTACTACACACAATCCACACTTAGCCATGTTGTGACTCTCTCCAAAGCCAAATTTAGAGAAACTTAGCAGGATTTTTTTGTTTGTTTGTTTTAAGATCACCAAATATAAATGTGCATTCTCCAAGATTCTTATTTGCTAACATAATTGTCATCTTGTTTCAGGAGAACCTGAGACAACCTTTATTAGCCCACTAGCTTGAAAAGCTCAGGTGCAGTTGAATTTAAAAAAAAAAAAAAAAAGTAAATTTATTCGCTTAAGAGCATACAGCTTGGCAAATTAATGCCACTTTTTACTTTTTTAAATATTTAATCAGTGACTTTATGCTCACCATATTTAAGTATTTCATGCACCACACAAGTCAGGAACACCTGTTAGAGTTTTGGATCAGTATGCTGGCTATTAGCCTACTACACTAAGTGTTAACATTATTATGTATGTTTGCATGGTTTGCTGTAATAGTTACAAGATCAACAGGATTGTGTATGATCAACTCAGAGGCTAAATATATCATAAAAGCCTTAGGCATTGCAGGCTGCTTTGATTCAGCAATATTCTTTCGCAGTCCTCTAACATGCTATTACAACTTTTTGCTTGCTTTATTTGCAGAAGCACTTTAATCATGAAGTCTGCTCAGCCAATTACTTTGTTTTTCCTGAAACGTACAATATGTCGCTCACAGGAGTTCCACATAAGCAATAACTCAAGTAAGACTTGGGTGCCATTTCCCCCTCATAAGATCACTAGTGCAGAAAGACCAGAGTGAGGATGTGACAGCTTTCCCTTTCCATTCTTCTCATTTTCAAATACTCTCGCCTGCTCTGACTTTCAGAGCATTTGATCTCACCTGACCCTTCTCTTATGTCCTGGGTACCTGGACGCTGTATGCCACTGTCTAATTTTGACTTACTTTTTTCTGTTGAATGAGTTTCTCCTCTTCTTAAGGCCCCTCATGCTCAGACCTCAGTGACCTCCTTGCTGATGGCCCACCTTAGCTGCCCATTTCCTCATCCTCACCTCTGCTCAACTTACAAGCTTAGCTCAAAAATCCCCACAAGGATAATGACCCAATTTGGGTCTTCACTGAATAAAACTCTCTGTGAGCTTTAGCTCCATTCCACCTTAGTACAGTTCAGTTTCTTGCATCATTGGCCTCCATGATCATGTCCTGTCACTAGTTCAGTCATCAAAATCCATGTCTTAATTTTCTCTTGGTTTACCTTAGTTTTTCTCCCAGACAGTCCATTGTGAGACTATTTGGGGTTTGTTCTGAGAATTCTCTATAAACATGCATAAAGTATTCCTCAAGCCCTGCTTAAAAATTCCCCTTTCAAAACTCTTGGTAGTAGATAAGCCACGTGCACTGGGATCCTTTATCCCTAATATCCCTTTGTATTCACCTGTGTGTCTTCATTCAGTCAGCTCTTGTTTGACTGTAGGCTGTTTACTGGAAGAATCCACATTCCTGTTCTGTATGTGTTTTGTGTCTTGCAGAATGGAGTCCTGGTCCATGACTGGGGCTTCAAGACAGTATGGTAAATACTATAATGATGATGAACCTAATTTGTTATTAGTTCCTCTCTTTTTACTGTGTTTCAGTACAAAGTAAGTCAGCAGATATCATGCCAGATGTACAACTTGTGTTTAATACATTGGCTTAAACCTAGTGGCATGGTTAGGAGGTTCTAGATTGTGTATTTATTTGCACTCTTTCCCATGGAAGAAAAAAATATTAACACAGTTCAAAGCATAAGCATACTTGCCTTATGAATTACCTTCACATGGTAAAATCAACTTCACCAATTCAGGCCCTCAAATATCCCTGGTCTTCATAGACCTTGGTTTTCATTTGAAATCTGTGCTGTACATATGAGGCTGCTCCAATATTGTAGCTGTAGTGATTTGCTTTGGGTTACTGCCACATATTGGGTGGGAAAATCCCTTTTAAAGGAATATTGGTCTTCTGAAGTAAAATTCTAAGGCAAGATCATACTTCAAAGAAATAACTACACTAACAGTTTCATGAAATATTTGGAGAACTATGGTTTTAAAAGGCAAGAAGACTTTAAAAGACATAATTGTAGTTCCTGCTAACAGTGGAATGTATACGTTCTGTATAAAGTTTACCAAATACCCAAAAGACTGTATCTAGAAATGGGAGGACCTTGCAGAATTCTGTTTGCTTCTCAAACAAATCTTGCCACAGCAGAATTCCTTTCTTCTTTTCTCATTCGGTTTCAAGTCAGGCTCCAACTGTTTTTCATTAATAACACAAATAACATGTATTGCAAGTTCTGTTCACAAGTTTGGTTCTTACAGCACAAACACATAATAAAACTTCAGTTCCAAATTACTTTTTCTGCTTTCAGTACAACCTGGTATATCTGCTATACATCTGCTGTATGCTACAGCCTTCTTTTAGGTTTATATCCTTCAGACCTGTTTGTTTGGGCTAGTTCAAATCCCAGACCTCAGGGTCTACAGACTTTCTTTTCCAAACTAAATCTCTTTTTAGAGAAATATTTCTGTTTATCTGTGTGATATAGGCAGATGCTGCATTTTCTTCTAGCTCTGTTGTAACTCTTTCCCTGGCTGGCACTGTAGAAAGGAATGTGAATTCTTTAATACCGACATTACACATTTCCATGTCTTGAGACAACATCTCCCTAGCGATTCCCCCTCTGCATGTTTGAAGCTGTACCTCCCAACTCCCCCTGCTGGGCCTAATTAATTTGTACTTGCAGTGGGACACAGACACAGAAAATAATATCAACTCAAAATGACAGGTTTTCCACCTAGCTGGTATGTCTTTGTCACAGGATGCTTCTGGACACCTATTATGAGACTGTGGAGAACATACTGTACAGCCTATAAGGCAAATATATCTACACTCTAATCCTCTATATTTACCCTTGCCAGTCACAGATAACTTTCTCTGGCTGGAGCATGGTTTTTTAGAGCTGTGCCCCCAGACTTTACCACTTCTGTTACAAACATCAAATCCACCCTAGCAGCTGAACCCACTAAGCTTGTGCAGGACAGTTACACTGTTGCCATTCAAAGTGCAAATTCCATCAACTAAATTCTCATTTTGTTTTGCTTTCATATCAGATGACAATGGTAATTCACCAAGAAAATTGCCATCTAACCTTCACTGCTGCACTTTCAGCAGTGCTGCACTGTGTTGTATTACTAACAGCCATCCGAGTGCTGCAGAGCAATGAAGACAGGGAGAGTCACCAAGAGCCAGATGTAGAAATTACTTCAGACGCAGTCTTCTGGAAGACCTGAGAGTTGGCAGTTGCCTCTCAAATGTATTTTAGGCCTAGAATAAGGTTTTGGTAAGTCTGATCTGATAACTAGCTGATAATTTTATTTAAAAATATGATGTATAACAGTAAAGAGAAAGGCAAGTAAAGGAGATGCTCTTAATGTTCTGGTAGTCCTAGGATCTGAAAAAGCAAGATCCTGACAAGCCACGCTGTTGAATAGCATAACATACAACATGGGCATGTGGAGGAATCTACACTTGAATGACAGCAGATAACTGTTGTGAACTGGATGGGCATCTCTTTGCAGGTGAAGCAAAAATACACTCAGACACACATAACGTATTTTTAACCATTTGTGAGGTTGATGTCTCGCTCACTGCTGAATAGTAGGAAGTGCCCTTTGTCATTGGTCCTGATAGTTTTAGGCTTTTCATGAGTTGCTACAACTTTCTGGGGAAAGGTACTAACCTTCTTTCCACCTTTGCTGTGTTTGAGCTGGGACTATTCTTCTTACTGTTGAAGTCACCTATATGTGAATTTGAGAGAGCTGGCTGTTTCTGTACACCAAATGACCAAGCTTACTCTAAAAGAAGTTCCTGTTAAATATATTGAAGGAGATATGAAACTTGTTTTCCATCAGCCTTGAGAATAATCATTTATACATTAATATTTGCAATGGGATATGTTGAATTCAGGCTGACATTAGTTTTCTGATTGGCTCTAGCTGGCGATAATAGTAACACACCCCGCATTTGTGAACTTCTGCTCATCAGCCATAGCAGCAGGGTATGAAAAGCTATGAATGATGGTAGGCATTCATAGGAAATAGTTGTTGGTAAATGGGTTGTGCCTATCATTGAAAAAAAAGTAGAAAATTGTGGAGGAGGAGGTTACATTATTTACGTTTGAGCTTCTCTTTTGGTAGCTATCGTATGCACTTCTGTTCAGCTCAGACAAAGATTAGTGCTCAGTCAGATCCACTAAAAGGACTGAAACCCAGTATGTGGGTATTTATAACATGGAAAGATCCTAGCCCTGCTTGCCATCATAGCAGGCTCTGAACAGGCTGCAGGTATTACCCGACAAGTAAGTAGACAAGAGGAAAGTTTCACTGTCACCTTGCATGGATATGGGTGCCTATGAAAATTTCTGTCATCAAGGTAGTAGGGATATTGTGTTTGCAGGTTGAATCCAGAAGACTGGTAAGGTCAGATCTTCAGGTCTTGTGATTTGTGTCACTGTTTTCTTTTACCAGGAAAATGGCAGTAAAGCTCAGCATGAAGTGTGTCCATGACTCAGGAAAGACAGAGATGAAACTGAAAGCTTTGTTAGAAGAAAGATGATGGTGGGTGATGAATGCCAAGGGGCCCATAAGGCATACAATGAGAAACACTGAAAAATGGCTGGGGGGAATACAGAAAGCAGAAGCAGAATGAAGAGAGGCAGGTTTCTCCCCACTTCAGTTCTAGATTAGTTAAAGTGTAACTGAGCAGGAAAGGCTGGCAAGGAGACTGCTGCAAACCAGACAGAAAAGATACCAACAGACCCCATGCTCTCAAATACCACATCTTTTGAGGACAAAGGCTTGCCCTGTCAGAAGCAAAACCTGTGTGGGATTATGACTTCTATCCATCAGTATGTTCCCAAGAGAATCAAGAGAGAAATCCTGCTGTCTTTGTCTAATTTTTCTTCACCTGGGGGAGAAATAGATGTAGAGGATGAAGGATCTATATTAGAAAGTCTTAGACATACCTGTTGTCTCAAAAGATCATTATTTCTCTCTCAGCAGCAAAAAATTGCTGGAGGCAGGAGGGAAATGGGGGCGGGGGGGGGGGGTTAATTGTTGGTGCCAACACAGTACACGTCAATTTTGACAAATAATGTTTGCCTTACTGATTGATATATAACAAATATACTTGCCAGCATAGCTGAGCACACAGAGGTCTTCTTTGACCAAGTAAAGTTTTTAAGATGGACATCATTAGCCAAGGATGTACAGCTGGAATCAGATCACTTTGGAGTCTCAGCAATAGCTGCTTTGCATAATTTCATGTAGGTACAGAGGTATTACTAGTATAGTGTAGAAATACTTGGAGCTTCCTCACACAAATTTGTAGTTTCATGCCTGTTTATGTAGGAGCAAATGAGCATACCAGTGCATCATGAATCTAGTCACCACTTGACATTTGTGCTCATGACTGCATCATCAGCAGTAGCTTCACTAAGATAGCAACTGGAGCTGTGCAGGCATTGGATATAGTCAGTCTTTCCCCTAGTATCTCCCCAGTACATGTTAAAAATATCACCAAATAATAAGACAGTTGTCAGTATCTAAAGACGTGATTAGAGATATGGTTTAGTACTATATACACTGAAAACATGCTTTGGAAGTTAGCAAAATTATGGGGATGGCCTTTTCTATTCTTGTCTCTATTCACCAAGATTTTAAAGTAACAGCCTGTAAAGGTGAAATATGCCTGTTTCAGTTGATGGATGGATATTAGTCCATCACTATTTTTTACTTTTTTTTGAGATAGATAACAACACTAGGAATTTATGACTGCAACAAACACTAAGAGCACATCAAGCTATTTTTATAGGATACATGCTAACAGAAGAGATAAGTTGTATTGCATATATTGACGTTTTATTTCTCCTGCAGTACAATGTTTTGGCTGATTTAGTATTTTACCAAGGGTCAGTTAGACAAATAGGTTGTGTTCTCTCTACAGCAGTCCTGAATTAGCACTGTACCCCCTACCTCATTGTCCTAAAAAAAAAAAAAAGAAGAATTTTACAAAACCCACCTAGCTATTGATTGCTCTGTACCACCTTGAAGTACCCCGTACTGCAACACTACTGCCATGTTTTACTTGCATATATCTGGAGGTTTTCTGTTTTCCACATGTCATGGTTTAACCCCAGCTGGCAACTAAGCACCACACAGCCACTTGCTCACTGCCCCCATGGCGGGATAGGGGACAGAATCAGAAGAGTGAAAGTGGGTTGAGATAAAGTAAAAAGAAAGAAAAAGTAAAACTCATGCATTGAAATAAAGACAGTTTAATAGGTAAAGCAAAAGCCACACACCTAAGCAAAGCAAAACAAGGAATTCATTCACCGCTTCCCATGGGCAGGCAGGTGTTCAGCCATCTCCAGGAAAGCAGGGCTTCGTCACATGTGACGGTCACTTGGGAAGACAAACACCATCACTCCAAACGTCCCCCACCCTTCCTTCTTCTTCTCCCAGCTTTATATGTTGAGCATGACGTCATATGGTCTGGAATATCCCTTTGGTCAGTTGGGGTCAGCTGTCCCAGCTGTGTCCCCTCCCAACTTCTTGTGCACCCCCAGCTTCCTCACTGGTGAGGTGGTGGGAGAAGCAGAAAAGGCCTTGACTCTGTGTCAGCACTGCTCAGCAGTAACAAAAACATCCCTGAATTACCAACACTGTTTCCAGCACAAATCCAAAACACAGCCCCATACTAGCTGCAATGAAGAAAATTAATGCTACCCCAGCCACAACCAGCAGACAGCCTCAACACATCCTCATGACTGCATCCCAAGGGATATTTCTCCTCACATATCAAGTTTATTTCCTAAATCTTTAGTTCCTCTCATTCTAAAAATGTCTGCTCTGGTCCCCACCAACTCTCAATTTCACATCCAGGAATATCTTGTTGGCATTATCTAGAGCTGCTCTCTCCCACTCTGCAGGCCAGCATGTTTTCCCCCACAACAGCTACCACAGCATCTCTGGTTGTCTTCTCCAGGCTCAGGACCAGTAGTCTACTCCTGTCCTCCGTGACCTGTCCTCTCTGTAGACACATACTCCACTTTTCTATCTGAAACCTGTCCTCTCCGTGCTCAGTTAAGTCCTCCTGACGCTCCAACCACTTTTTTAGCAACAGGCTAAAAACCTCCACTTTTCTGTAGGAATCTTCAGAGCTCAGGGTGTGCGTCCAATCTCCCTTTACACCACCTCACCGCGATCTTCCCCATGAATGTGGACTCAGCCAGCCAGTATTTCTGTGTCATTTGTTGAAAGTAAGTTAGTATTGCTTCTCTTTAACCCATTTGTGCATATTTACAGCTGCAGCACTATTTAGCAGAAACAGTTCTGTCACTCATGTTACATCACTGCATTATGACTCCTCTGTGAAGGCAAAATGGAAACACGCCCAGGAAATGTGGTATTTATGAGTGTCTGAGAATCAAGAGGTAACATCATAGTTATGTTGACACCTAAACTGTTCTGGAATAAACAGCCAGTTTTATTTCAGCCAATAAAGAAGCCCCATGACCAAAAGGGCATCTTTGCTGGGGCCCAGTGTTGCACAGCCTCTGAACTGGAGCTGGTTTCTCTGAGATCTGCTCAGAGCAAGGGCTGAGGAACAGAGCTGTCTTCTCCCATTGTTGTACATATGACCCTTACATAAACCCTAGGAATGCAGTGAAATTATATTATCCACGTGAAGGAGGCTGCTGTGACACAGGCTGAACAAGTCAGGTATGAACTCACTGATTATATGTGTCAGTGCATTTGTACTGAAATGGTGCATCAGCGTCATTTATTCAGTCATGTCACTAAGCTCTCCTTCAGTGCATTTAATGCTGCACTCACGTATAAATCTGAGTGATTTTAGGAGGAGGAAGAGACAGCAGAAGAGAGACAGGCAAAGCAAAAGCTCTGCCATAGCCTTGTGGATGACGGAAACCTTGGCTGACACCCTGCATGTTCCATCTGTGTTGTCAAGTACATCAATCACTCCAGCAATTAAAGCTAATGGATGTTGAGACAACAGTAGCACCAGTTGGCTCTCTACTCAAATTTTATCATTACATGTCCTTGTTTGGCCAGAAATGTAAGTACATTGTGGAGAACCGATTCGAATTTCTCCAGTGAAGTAGGTTAATCTCCTATTGACAACTAACCCTGCAGTGTCAGAAAAGCCACCTGTTGTAGTGGCAGGCCAAAACCCATTGCTCTACTGATTTGGAACAAGGATTTTTGCTATAGGAAACCTAATTTGGCCAAAACAAAAAAACCACTGGTGATGGGAAAAAAAAACCCCTACCAGCTGCATTAACAAAATTCCTCCAACAGCAGCAGCATTGCTCATATGTTATGGTGGGAGAATCAATTCCTTCAGTATGTATGATGGAACTTATTTGTGAGCCTGGGAAGATGGTGTGACTGAAAGATAGGGTAGGTGGTAATAGTTCAGGACCAAGAAAGCTGCTTCTTATGACTATGTCTCAGTAAAAAGACTTTGCTATAATGTCAGACTTTGTGCTGTATCTACAGCATTAATTTTGTGCTTCTTTAAGACAAAAACAATGGTAGCAGAGGGTTAGAAAAATCTTGTGGCTATTCATAAGAGAACTATCATGTGGTGTGCTGTTTTTTGCTGGGATAGAATTAATTTTCTTCATTGCAGCTAGTATGGGGCTGTGTTTTGGATTTGTGCTGGAAACAGTGTTGGTAATTCAGGGATGTTTTTGTTACTGCTGAGCAGTGCTGACACAGAGTCAAGGCCTTTTCTGCTTCTCCCACCACCTCACCAGTGAGGAAGCTGGGGGTGCACAAGAAGTTGGGAGGGGACACAGCTGGGACAGCTGACCCCAACTGACCAAAGGGATATTCCAGACCATATGACGTCATGCTCAACATATAAAGCTGGGAGAAGAAGAAGGAAGGGTGGGGGACGTTTGGAGTGATGGTGTTTGTCTTCCCAAGTGACCGTCACATGTGACGAAGCCCTGCTTTCCTGGAGATGGCTGAACACCTGCCTGCCCATGGGAAGCGGTGAATGAATTCCTTGTTTTGCTTTGCTTAGGTGTGTGGTTTTTGCTTTACCTATTAAACTGTCTTTATTTCAATGCATGAGTTTTACTTTTTCTTTCTTTTTACTTTATCTCAACCCACTTTCACTCTTCTGATTCTGTCCCCTATCCCGCCATGGGGGCAGTGAGCAAGTGGCTGTGTGGTACTTAGTTGCTGGCTGGGGTTAAACCACCACAGGCTGTCAGCAGTTGAAACAGACAAGAAAATTCTATGCCTGTGAAAAGGGCAAGTGGAAGCTGAGGATGAAGAGAACAGGAGTTGAGAGCATGATAAAAGTCATTCTGCTTTTTAAATATGCTCTCCCCTTGGAAGGTATGGGCAGGAGCCCATGCAGAAAGAAGTAGGGGCAACATGCAGCATGCATGGAGGGATTTTATTTAAAAAAAAGAGTGTTGTTTAACATTGTTAGAGAAAAGAATGTTTATTGTACTGAAGGAAAACTATCTACAGGATTTCCATCATGCATGCTTTTCAGTGATGGGTTAGAAAGAGAGGCAGAGAAACTAGGGATGGGGTTTGAAAGCTCTGAAAGCAGATTACAACCCATCAAAACTAGTGGACCAGAAAACATCAAAGGGCCAAGTGTCAATGTGAGGGAGAATGGGCTGATGCTGAAAGAGATCAGATGATGTCTGAAGAGGGAGAAAGTGGCTATTAAAAAAAAAAAAATCAAAGAGAGTACTGCTTGATAAAAACAGTCATGGGAAAGACACCAGTGATAAGATGAGAAGAATGAACCAAGGCTGAAATTTGAAGAGATATGAAAGCAAAGACATATGCACTTAAGGGTTGGATGTATCATCACTGTAGGAGTTGAAGTTGTTAAGGATGAGTGGGGAAGACTGGAGGACAGAGAGAATTAGCAAGACTTTAAAGAAGGTTCATAGGTAGGATAGGATGTAACAGCAGAATGAATGGAAAGAGAAGGAGCAGATGCATTCTGCTCAAAAGCCTGGAGAAAAGTTGGAAAGGAGAGAAGATGTAGAAGAGAGGAGCCTGATAGATCAAACACAGCTGGGTTAAGTTGGAGAATATGAAAGCAAGCAAGAAGGGACAAAGAGAATTTTAAATAACTGTAAAGCGATGGGATAAGCCGCTATTACAGGCTGTCTTCTCAGAGTTTGCAAAAGCTTCCTTGTCACAGAACCACCTCATGCAGATATTCAAGACAGTCTTTTATTTCTGTGACAGCAGGCCACATGTTGCAGGGTTCTCATGTTACATATTCACTTCCATAGATCAGTATGACAAAAAGTATTTGTACTGACATATTGCATCTGATTGAAGGAAAAAAATAATCTTGTGACATGTCAATCACCAGATGACATTTTGAATGGAAAAACAAAACAAAGAAATCCACTGTTTAATGCACATTCAAGGATGATTTCATAGAATTACTGTTAGAACAAACAATGTTCTGTGGGAACATATGTATGTGTATGTATTCGTCCAGTAGCTTGGGATTTAGGAGCATTAAGGATGAGTGGTGAAACTGTCAACACTTCTGTGAATGTATAAAAAGATTCACATTTGTCTAAGTTGTATATGGATTGGAGATTGGACTAAAGGAATATAAATGCTTTTAGAAGCATTCATATGTCAAATTCATCAACTGGGTTTGGCCAGAAAACCAGTATGTCCGCGAAACAACCTCGTAAATCCATCGAGGAAGGGTATCTGTGCTAGTAGCACTCTTGATTTAAGGAAAGAGTGAGCATCCTATTTAGCTGGACTCTTCCTACTGGAAGAGGCTTTGAAGGTTTCTTAATAGTTTGCTTTTGTACTTTCAGATATATTGCTTTTGTTTTTTTCTTTGCTCCGTTGTATGATTTATGATACACCCTTCCCTGAGCCCTTTAATGTGCTTTGTCTAATCTCGCTATCTTTTACACTACAGTCACCCAGGATTATGCACCAAGGAACACATGCCCGGTACTTAAAAGCAACATGTGCACTGTAAGGCAGGACTTCTGTGGAAACATGCCGCTTTGGGTTGTAATCCAGGCATCTCCAAAGCTCCACATGTTCTGGGATCTGTGTTTTGCAGTTCAGATTAGTTGACATCATTGCCTGAGCTTTGTTTGTGCGCAGAAGTTAAGAGTCATGGTACAGAAGCAGAGAGCAAAGATGCTTCTAGAATATGAGAAAAAAATTCCTAGTAAACTCTGGACAAAAAGAAACAAGAGGAAAAGGTTCTTACTTAAGTTCTGCATTGGAGAAAACATAGCTGGTAGACTGTACAGATAAAAGTCTGATGTGTTTAAAAATAAAAATAATTTATTTGTGTCAGTACTCTTTTTTCTCTTTTTTTTTTTTCTTTTCCCTTTTATGTCACTGTAGTCATTCTCAAAGACAGGACATTAATCCTACTTACAGTGAGTGAGGTCATTGATTTATGGAGGTTATAGCTGCATTTGGGAGCATGAGATGAAGGAAGAGAGTTGACTGAGACTTTTGCATAATTTGTGTGTATTGGTTTTCCTTTAAACATGGATTTTTGAAATTCTGCTCCTAACAGTCTTTACAGCAGCCATTAGTTCTAGCTGAGAAGCAGGACTGATGTTGAATGGGAGACAGAAAAAAGGGTGGTGGAAGAACCAAATGGCATAAACCTGAGTAATTTACAGTATGAACAAGGGCTAACAGTACTTCCAAGATAATAATCTCGTTTCAGTTAATGAATACAGGAAATTTGTGGAAAACATTTTTATACAAAAACTAACAGCAATATGCCTTATTGTTTGTTTAAACCTAAATCTTATTTGAGACAGAACTAAAAGATGTGTAACTAATAACAATCTTTTTAAGTGTATGACCAAATTTTTATTAGGAAGACTGGTATTTTGCATTGCTCTGAGGGAACCCAGAGCAACCATGGACAACCTCTTTGCTGATGTGGCATAATACTAATGACAAAAGACACAGCAAACCATTATTTGCAGTGCAAGGCTGATACAGCCTTTGGAATCTATAGATTTAAGAAAAGTGCTTCATTTTCTCTTTCTTTAAAAAAAAAAAAACAAAAACCCATGGACTATGGTCCATCTATAGCACCTCAAACCACCGCTATACCTTGGGATCTATACAGGACTTCAGGAGGTCCAGTTCAGCTCCTATTGTCATAGAAAACATTTCTTCGTGTTCATCCAGCCCCAGATCCTGTTTGAGAGGACTTTGGTCTTACTCCACTTGATGGAGAGTTTGTTTGGTGTCATTTCATTAGCACATAGCCATAGAAAACATCAACTCTGAAAGCCTATAACTAGAGATAGTGGGTTTCAGGAGCAAAAGAAATTGCAAAGGCATCTCAAGAGATTAGAGCAGCAGAGTCAACTGAAGTAGGTTCAATACCAACAGAAAATACCTGAAAACAAGTATCTGCTTCTTTACGTAATGGAGGGGAAGGGAAAGAAGAGAATCTAGCAATTATTTTTAATCTCCACTCATTAGCCGAGTGTTACTCTTTTATGTACCTCAGGAGAAAGTGGAGCTAAGACTTGGGAATGGGAAATTGCCCAGCTAAGGATTTTCTTTAGAGTTAAGAATATAGAAGACCCGAGATCAATTTTCAAAACAGTGAACTGTAGTTTGGAACATACGTACCTTGAAAACCACCACGTTTCTTCTTCATGCTTTGTAATAGCTAAAGTAAAATGAAAATGGGGTTTCCTTTGGTATTAGTTTGAACTTTGTTCATTTGAGATAGTTTTTTGTGTAGGGTCTCTGACTGTATGGTAACTAACAATATAAAAATGATGCCAGCCAGTTTGATCGAACATGTGGTTGACTGAATAGGATTTTGTCTGGGCAATACAGTTAAGAGTATATAGTATCTGCTTCTGGTGCGTTCAACAAACATTAAAAAAACTAATCATGCAACTATCTCAGCATTGCCTCAGGCACGTCACAAACTTTTAATAGACTAGTCTAGGAAAAATGATTAAAAATTAAGGTTTGATTCCTAGCCCTGCAGAACCTGGACCATTATTGCTCCTGTATAAAAAAAGGGGAACAGGTTTCTTTACTTCACCCTTATTACCCATGAAGAGGGAAGATGCAAAGGTGAAGCTTGTAAATGGGCCTTGTGATCTTAAACAACAGAACTATTTTGGGTTAAGGCAAGAAATCTGCATCAAGGTTTGCCAGGGTATTTGCCAAACTGAAGCCTGGACTCAATGTCCAATTTATTTGCCATGAAGTACTATTTATAAGCAACTATAATTTCAGCAGATTCAAATTGCTGTACAGGTGAGCCACATCATCTCACCAGCTGCCTAAATCTGCTCTGGGAAGAAATAAGGCTAAGCTGTTAAACCCCTGCTTTGATCTAATATCTGGATTTAGAGGCCCATCATTTTTTTTTTTTTATATGCTTGAGTACAGAACACCATTACCTGCCATTTGTGATGAGACAGCCGTAAAAAACCTCGGAGGGATAAATGTTAAGTGACTCCAACCAGCTTTAAAAATGCCAAGGCAATGTATTCATTCCTTCTGTATCTGTAGTGGTCACAATTGCTGTGATTGCTTGCTATGCCCACTCTTGCCTGGTGTGCAAAGCCCTGCCTGGCCACCCTGGTCCCTTACCTCAATGGTGCAGAGCAGCCAGCTCTCACGGGGCTGAAGCTGTGACGCCAGCTGTAACAAGCGAGGCCGTCTCCTGTACTGGTGTCTGGTTGGTAATGGGGCTTTCAAGTAACAGAATATTTGACGGTTTGTTTTCTAAGCTGTTTTACGCCGAGAAGCCGGACAAAGACGAACAATAAATGAGAAGAGACGGAGACAAAAGGTGGTTGGTAGAAACAGGCAGGTGTTCTTTATTTCATGTGGCACAGCATTAGGCAGACAACCCAAGAAACAGTTTCTAACAAAAACCAAAGCTATCACTTCCAGGAACCATCCCCCAAACAAGGGTCTACTGCCAAAAGCAGCACCGAGATGTCCTTGCCTGCCCACTCTCATCTCCTTATCGTTTGCACACGCTTAGGCCGTATCTCAGCTGTGAGCGTCCTTTCCAAGGAGACTAACTTCTTACGATACAGTATCTTTAGACAGCATACATACTGCGCAGTATTACCAAAGTACAATCTCCTCAAGCCATGCTAAAATATAATGCTAACTCTGGAGAGAAGGCTGTGCAATCGCCTTGCGTCTCTCTGAGGTAATACAATGCTGTTTCTTAGCTGACAACATGAGGGGCACCTGAGGGAAGATCAATATGGCTTCAGAGTCTATTTTCAAACTCCTGATGCAGTAGCAAGAACCTGGCATGCCGTCTGCTGAGACGCAGGGCGAGCACCTCCTCCACTGCCGGCTGCTGCTGGCAGCACCGGCGAGCTGAGCCTACTGTCACCCAGAGGGCTGGGAACGTAGATGCTCTTGGGCTAGGAGGAGGAGAGGTCCATCAAAGATCACAACAGACCGTAACCTTTGCGTCGGTCATTAGGCAAGAGGTAAGCAATGGCGGCGGTAGGGGGAGTTACATAGTTAGCACTCCAGATTAAAGGCGTGAAGAATGGCTGGTGGAAGGAAGACGTTTTAGAGACTAAGGGCAAAGCTTTAAAAGCCTTGGGATATTACTTTTAATAATTATCTACAGGTTATTCTCTCTATATATACTATTTTTCTTTCTAAATTAAGAAAATAAACATTTATTAACAAGTCACTAGGTCAATCCTGCTCTCCACTGAAGCCAAATCCATTGACTTCAATGTGAGGGAGCCCTGTGTAAACAATGAAGGGCAAATTTGGCCCTTTATGTCCTGAAAGGTCTGCTTGTACCCATTTTCCAATCCTGCAAGGAAACACAGATTGAAGGGTGAATTAATTGTTACAAATTTCTCTTAAACTACCAGGGGAGTGTTGTCAAGATGTGGCAAAGGAGCAACAAAAAGGAACAGGTAAGTACTACTTTAAAGAGAATTTTTTCCATGTTGCAGAGCTAAAGTACAAAAAGAGAGTGGATCTGGATCAAGCGCTACTGGCCTTTACTTTCTAAGCAACCACAAAATCCTTCATGTAGCTTCGGTGAAACGGTACACAACCAGAGAAAACAGAAGGGACCAAATACTCCTTTTCCTTTGCAAACATCATCTGCCCAAAGGTAAACACTGTCATCCCTTTGGATGCTCTGCTAACTCCAACTGTCTGCACAGTGCAGTGTCAGCCGCTGAAGACAAAACGTGTCTACTGTGCAGATGAGTAAAACCTGTGGTGTCTTACAAACGTAACTTAACGTTTTGAATATTAAAAAACACTAGGTGCTTTTAGACACAGAACAATACGATTTTAGATGCATTTACCACTTTTATTTCACTATGCAGAAACATACATTCACCATGTGTTGTGATGCAGCTGACAGTGTAATGGACGCTATCCCTTCAGTGGGTATTATAGCTGGACACTAACGAGTTTTCAGTGGACGTTCTGTACAGGTTAAGGCTTGACTCTGAACTAGATAGTAAATGCTGACCAGATTCTCAAATAGATTTTTTTTTTCTTTTTTTTCCTCTGAGAACAAAAGGGAAATCAATAGAAAACCATCACGGTTATTTCAGATTAATAATTTTCTAATGCTGCAAACTAAGTAAAATACAGATTTTTTTTCCTCCAAAATAACTACATATAATTTACAAGGTTAGGATCTGTGAAGGGTGACTGGAAGCTGACTCTGAACAATGCTGACAAAAATCGTTAAAGTTAATATACTAAAATCATTACTACCTCATAAGGTATTCAGTCAGGTATACAAAGCACACTTTGTAAGCATTTAAATATTTTGATAAGAGTAAGGATTCATCATCATTTATTGGGCAGTAATAAAACCAGATGAAACAAATATAAGATTCAAGTTGTTTACTGAATAAACCGTGTTATTGGCACATCTAATGTGTGATAAAACATTATACACAGTACCTATACAGCTTCTAGCATTTTGGGGGTATCTTCATTTACCATATCCGTAAACAAACGGCTTGCCACCTAACAAAATTTAATTTGTTTAGACTTTCATAAACTGTGAAAGGCATGAACTGTTTATGTGTTACATGAGATCACTGTTTATATTGTTTATGAACGTGCAGGTATAGCTGAAAACTTAGACATTTTAAGAAAATTAAAAATGCTGCTTTTCTGTAATTTTATCGTTGCTTCATGCAATATTGTTTAACTGCTGCTGATTCAGATTGCTTTCTATGGGAAGGTATCTCTGCCAGTTTCTTTATTAACGGTCAAGAGCAATTCTTCTGTACTGAAATTTTCCATAGACAGATACAAGTCAGTCAGGTTGGAACTGAGACTCCGTATAGGCTCTCGTATTCCTACTGGTGTGCATGTCTGGATTCGTATGCAATCTAGGTTATTCCTGCAAGAAAGAGAACCGAGTTAATTATTTGAAGCAACTACTCTCTTGCAAAAGAGATTTTGTCAATTGTTCATGTAACAAAAGCTATTTGAAAACGGCATCATCCCAGTGTAAGCAACTTGGCCCAAATCCAGAGTCCACTGATGCCAATGGAAGGAATTAGTGACATCAATAGACTTGTAAGCAAGCCACATTGCGTTGTCTCTGAAACAATTAGCAGAATACCACAAGAATCACAGCTACTCACTCTTCAGTGACTGTTTTCATCTTCCAAATAAATAACAGAAACTGAAATTCGGTTTTCTTTAGGGTCTCTATATCCACAAGCAGGAGAGCAAAACGGCTTCAAATGGCGTTGTGCATTATACTGTTACTTACACCAAGTGCTAGGGAATATATATTGTTTTAAGAATAAAATGCTGCTATCGATTCAAACAAATCAGACAAGCAGCTTTTTTTCCCACCTTCTGCATACAGCATTCAAAGCAATTTGTGCAATGGTGCTGGCATTAACGGCTTTTGCATAGCAGGTTAGTACGCATGACATGTTTTTGCACACAGAATAAATACAGTAATATTAAGACGTCTGTTTAGCCAGCCACAATTGGAGAGCATGCCTTTACTGAAAAAAAAGCTTGACACAAGAAAAGCTGCATTATCATCTTATCCTGATAAACAATGCTGCTTTAAAACATAAAATGTTCTTTCAAATACAAGAAAGCCAAGACATCCAAATACTGACATATTAATTCACTCGGTTTCAAAGAAAAATCAAAAGCAAGTTGGACCATATCTTTTGCAAGTTAGGAATTAAAGCTTAACTTGTAACATATCTGCACGGGACATTTAAAAAGCAGCTGTAGGTTTTTCCCTTGGCATTTTTAAACAAAATGCATACCTTTAAGAACAAATTATTTTTGTTCTTAAATGACATAAAAGCAGACAACAGGTTTTTTTACTTCAGAATTAGAAAATTAGACCATATCAAAGCATGGACACTGAGGGCTTTCCAGAGAGCCAACAAAAGCAAATGAGTAGTTTCTCTTTCTCCAGCTGGCACCATTAAATGAAGAAAGATGTTTACAGCTGAATGTGGGTTACATTCAAATACGAGAACTGATATCCAGCATAAATGCAACTTGCAAATGCCAGTGAGAGAAAGCAAAGAGTTAGAGGTGAATTATGGTAGGAAAACAACATTTGCAACATGCCAGCCCAGTAAATGCCTAGGAAAATCATCTAGTCCTCTTACCTGTGGTCAATCCTCCCCATCTTCTGGTGTGATTTCTGTCTCTTTATGTACCACTACTTTGGTCACTGACATGTCAGGGTGCTGCTCTTTGGCTTCTTTAATTGCCTGAGCCAGCGCCTATCCCAAGGAAACCACAGAAGGGCAAAAACAAAAAGGAGGTGGAACATGCATGATCAGTAGCAAGGTGAAGAGATTCACGAGATATTACACAATTTACAAATGAGGAAAAATGATTAAAATATGAACTATACCATCACTGATTTAACTACTAATCCAGTTTAATTTAAGGCATGCCAGTATGAATAGTATCTTTTAAAGCAATGTTTAGAAATGTTCTCTTTGGCTGTCTTCAGGATAGCCTTTAGCAGTTTATAGATTTTACCTGATCATGATCAATATCTGCATCTCCTGTGATGACTATTCGTTTTTCAATTCTTGTCTCTGAGATGCCTCCTTTCACAGTCTAGATGGGAGGAACAAATGCATGTCAGTAACTTACTCTGAAGAGTGCTGCTACCCATCCAGAGAATGATCAGTGCAGGAACCCAGAGGTGATTGGACTGAACTATCTCAAACAGCATGCACAGAGGGGACAACCCTGAACTGCAACCAGAGCAGCTCTGAAGTTGGCCTGCTCTGAATGGACTAGATGACCTCCAGAAGTCCTTCCAACACAGATAATTTTACGATTCTAGTCAATCTGCACACGTCAGGAGAGATGTTTGTACATCAAAAATGGCATGTATTTATGGTAAATTCATCCCATGAAGAAAAGAATGCACGTACAGACAGTTCATTCAAGACCTAGTTAAGTCCAAATGCAGGCTTCAGAAGGACATACAGGCTAGCATGGCCTTTGCGCAGCTCACCTACTGAAGGGTGAATTTCACTGCAGAAAGATGAAATCCTGTCCTCAGCGAATATTGGCAGGAGAGCTGTCACAGCACTAAGAGGGTTGCTGCTTAGGAACTGTTATGTAGATGCTATCTTCAAACTTGGAAGACCCAACATCATTTGTCTGTGCAGCCATAAGCTTTCAGTCTGGTTGTGGGCAAGTTCCTTAGGCTACCACCCAGCAACTCGACCATGGCATCTGAGCTGACTGAATGTCCTGTTATGACTACGTGATACAGATTTACTATATGCTTTCAACAGCGTGCAGGGATAATAGCTCAGGACTCAAAGGCAGTATAGTCATGTCAACGGAGCCTCATGCTCAGGCAAATTATTCCTTCATGGCTAGCAGATGATGCCAACGTGGCTACACTGCTTCCAGTTCCAGAGAGTTAGGCAGCTAACTCAAGTGTCTCTGCACAGCAAGGTTTTGTGCTTGTAGAGACTTACCCTAAGGGTCTGTGACTCTCAGGACTCTTGTCAAGTCCTTGGGTGATGCATTAATGAAGCCAGTATAGCCAAAGACAGGTGAATGAAGACAGGTACCCAAAACAGACAGGATTTTGTCCAGAGAGTATGAGCATGTGTCCATGTTTTAAAGTAAATAATAGAATTGAAGTTAAGAAAACATACACCCTCATGAAAAAAAAAGCTCCCAGTTTTCTGAGGACTCACTTTGGTGATATGTGTAGTGGTTGTAGTGCTGGTGGTTTCAGATGTGATAGTTTGTGCACTCATCAATACACCCGGTTCTGAGTCAGCACCACAATCCACCTAGGGAACCGAAAGAGAAAACCAGTCATCAAAAACATGCTCCTGAGCACAGGGAGGCAAGAACTGGACTGGCTGAACTTCCCTATTTCTACAGTTCTTCATAAAGTGAGTATCTAATGGCAGGGAAACAACTGCTATGAGGTTGATCATGTGTCAGTATCTCTCTCTGCATCTGGAGAGTCCCCTTTGCTTCTGGAAGGACAGATGAGAAGCTGCGCTTTAAAATCTGTAGTTTCATCAATGTTCTCGAAAGGACCAGGACATGAGAATCACCCTCACATAAGCTATTCTTATGTACATCCTCCTCATGCTAATATTTAATACTTGAACAAGTTAGAACAGTTTACACTAAGGCATACACTTAAAGATGGGTGAAGAAACATGGGTTCCTTAAGGGCATGTTAAATGAGACCCTGGCTTTTGCAGAATTTCTCACCTGAGAAGACTCATACGTAATGGTTTTTGTTTCTGTATGGACTACTGGCACTTCCTTTGTTGAAATTTCAAGGTTGTCCCCACCAGCAGAAACACTACTGAAACTGATAGTCTCAGTCTTCACAACTGGTGACTGCATGAACAAAAAAAAAGAATTGGAACATTTAGCAAAGCTTATGGATTTCTCAGAACATTTTTTTTTTTTTGCTTAGGAAAAGGTAGGGGAGCAATTAAAAAGTGCTTTGCATTTAACAAAAAAAAAAAAAGAAAATTCTCTTCATTACAGTGGCACATATATGTATATAACGGTGGCAACATTTAGCACTATCCTGGCTTTCATGAAAGCAAACTTCAAAAAAGTTCTAAACACTACAAGAGGCAATGGGCACAACCTGAAACACAGGAAGCTCCCTCCGAACATCAGGAAACAGCTTTTCATTTTGAGGGTGACTGAGCGCTGGCACAGGTTGCCCAGGGAGGTTGTGGAGTCTCCATCCTTGGAGATATTCAAAAGCCGTCTGGGCACAGTCCTGGGCAACTGGCTCTGGGTGACCCTGCTTCAGCAGGTGTGGTTGGAGCAGATGACCTCCAGAGGTCTCTTTCGACCTCAACTATTCTGTGATTCTACATTTTCTTAAAATAACCAGAGAACGAATCCTGTTCAGGCTTAGCCTTCCATTCAGCTCTCAGAGAAAAGAGCAAGAACAAGGTTTTTTTAACCCCTCTGCAAAACAGTTCTTGAAATTTTGCTAATGGGGCTAAGATAAGGAACCTGGGTTGTTTAAGACACAGTACACTTATTTACAATTGTACCAAGCATTTAAAAAAAACCCCAACATTTTATGTCTTTGAGAACACATGAACTTTGCCAATCTTGATGGACTTTCCCAAAGAGAATGCCAGCTGAAATCTTGTTATCCGTTGCATAAAATGCTAGGTATTTCTCTGTAGCATGAAAAGCGCTTTTAGGTAAAACATGCATGGCATTTCACCCATGATGGAAACCAGCAACAAGCCTTGCAGGTGCCACACAAGGAGGAAATAAGAGGAGAAACAAACCGCCCGCTGTAAAGATGCAGTGATACAAGCTTGGTACACTTTACTTGCCATGACAGGAATTAACTTAGTCCACTATTGCCTAGATTCACAATTCAGCACAGACATGACCGATTTAATAACGAGTTACCTCAAAATGAGGTTTTCTTTCCAAAGACTCTGAAAGGTGGACTGTTGTACTGTGCTCCTCTGCTTGCTCGCAGGAAGCAGCAGCAGCAGCAGCGGCTCCTTCCTGTTTGGTTAGGGCTTTCCCAGCCTCCTCCCTTTTTTCCTCCTTCGCCCCCTCAGTCCCAGCAGAGCCCTCCTTCCCTTTCACACCAGCAGCCACCGCCGACACTGCCTCAGCCTGGGCATCCAGTGCAAGTCCGGCCACTTTAGCAGCATCCCCGCTTGCATGCACATCCATCCCATGTCTCTCCTTGATAACTACGGTCTCCTGTACAACCTTCTTCACTGTATCCTGATGTGGCTGAACTGCTTGCTTCATTTCACTGGAAGTTATCTCCTGAGATGTCACTGTGTCTATTCTCTGCAGGGAAGGAGAAAAAAACCTCTCAGCGTCAGAAGCAGACAACACTACTTGCAATAACTCCTCAGCTTAATGTACTGTGAACATAAATAAAAAAATGGGTATTACATTTTGCCAATTTATTTCTCTCACGTCGCATGGATCTTCATTCCCAGGACATTATCAGAATAGTAGAAATGAAAAACAAAGCAAGAATCACAATTTTTAAAAGTGAAGAGAAATATCAGTGTTTTTCTCATTGGTATTTTTGCGTGAGTTTTATAAAGGCAAAATACAGCACCCTGTAAAATGACCAAAACAAAGTGAAATGAGAGAAAACGTGGGGTTTTTTTGTTTTTCTTTTCTTTTTGGTGAAGTTTCTATTGTGGTCTATTGTAACAAAGGAAAAGGCACACGAATACATGCATTAGTTATATAGGTTCTGATATGCATAAAAACAGGAAAGAAGCGAAAGTAATTAGTGTGCGGTTATAACGTTGATGGAGGGAATCAAGCGGCCACCTGAGCCCAGCTATGTGAAGTAGAAGTAACCCCTCCTATGAACTCGGTTGGTTTTCTGGCGGACTCTATTAAACTGAAGATATCTGAACCATCCAAGGTTTTTTCACTGGTGGACTGTTTAGTCTAAATAGACAAAGAAATGTAGAGTCACACACAGAAGAAAGGCAGACCCACATGCACAGACATACTAATTGCCAAAACTGGAGGCAGAGACGGAGGAAAGGGAGAGAAGGTTGCAGGGGCGCAGAGAGGTTGGAAACAGGAAAAGAATGGGAAAATAAATCAGAGCAAATTCACAATGGCTGTAGTAAGCAATAGTTACAAAGCATAGTTGTTAGCGTTGGCATTTTGCTGGTTCAAGCAAACCTTTTTTTTTTTTTTCCTTTTATTAACAAGCCACAGCAGCAATACTACATTTCAGTAACATGGATCTTTAAATAAACCAGAAAGGTTGAAAGCCTTATATAAAGTCTGCTTCAGACTGTGGGACGGATTCAAAGTATGAGGGAAAAAAAATAAGCTGGGTTGGCTGCTGTCAACATAAAGCCAGGCAGCAAGAGAACCAAAAGGTAGGGTGGTGTGAGGGGGTTGCCTAAAATAAGTCATGCTTTAATCTTTAAACCGTGGCATGAAGTCAAAGCCACTTGTTACCACTACTTTTGACGCAGACGACTCGGTAACATAGTGAGCAGTAGCAATGGTAAATGGCTGTTCTCTGGAATATCTCCACTCAGACAGGCTCTTATCTCTCCGGGCAAATGCCCCTGCTTTTACAGCTTCACTGCCAAGGTGTTTTTCTGCTTTGCCAAGCTGCAAGCTTCCCAGTGTACCATGTAACTGCAAATCCTGGTCCATCTTTAGTGTCTTTTTCAAACTCTCCTCTTCAGGACTTTGCAAATGAGATTCTGCTTCCTTTATGGGTGTCAGAGAGTCGGACAGCTTTCTTTTTGTGCTCTGCACGTCGGATCCCCGCCTGGCTTTCTCATCAGTGACAGGCTCGAGGATTTCATACTCGGCCACTACCGGAATGATTTTCATAGATTCTTGCACTTCCCTTTCCATTTTTTGCAAAGCTTCTACTGAAGGCTGTACTGCTTTCTCGCCCTCTTTAGCTTTACTTGTCATGGTTACAATTTTCCCAGATACGGTATCATAGGACTTTCCTAGGGTGAACATTTTCTGCTTATTCTCCTCTTTGGATTGTATTTCACTTTCCAAGTCCTCAAAGCTCTGCATTAGAACGGTACTGGATTTTAATATCTCAGGTGGAAAGGCAGTTTTACTGCTCACAGTCACTACTTTGTATGCCAGATTTTTTTTCGATTCAGCATCAACTACCTCAGAGGGTATTTTGTCTATAATAACCCAATCCTCAGTGCCCTATATTTGAGATATAAAAGCTAAATTAGAATATCTGAAGGTTTATCTGTACTTCAGGAGCACTAAAGTATGAAGACTTTTAAGAAATCAATGCTGCCTCTTCTGAAAGCATATAATAACTTTTACCATTGTACCTCTTAGAGCAGTTATCAAACAAATAAACAGAATCACCTTAGGCAAAGTACGATTTCTTTGCATATTCCCTCCCCTTAGAGGCCCATATAATATGGACACAAAAAATTACTTTTGCCGCACTATTTCTGTATTAATTTGAAACAGAATAGCATTTTAGTGCATCATTTAGAATGACGACTGGAATCATCCTGAGGTTAAAAAATCATGTATCACAATGGTTTATAATGCTACAGTAAAAAAAAATTACAAAAATAGGGCAAATAAGCCCATTCAACTGTTCCCCAGTTGTCAAAACACACCGTTGATGATGTTTTAGAATAGTATGCATTTGTATGTAGCTGTAGTCTGCACTGAATTTCCTTGTTTTCTTTAGAATAACATCAACACCCTTCAGGATTGTTTAAATTGAGCAGTACAACACAGTAAACACCATACTCCTAAAGATTTTGAATGGAACTTAATGCAGCATCTTTTTTCCTCCTTATGCAAACATGCTATGTGATTTGCTTTGACTATGCAATCAGCATCCAGTTATTTGACCTTAAGACCGTTAACTCCTGTATTTAACTAAGCAAATGTGGTAGTTTAAAATCGAATGAATTAAAAATAACCTCTAGGGATGATGGGATACTTTTCTGGATAATGATTTGATGAGAAGTAACCAAAGTGCCAGCAGATTCTCCTTCCTGCAGCTTCTTCGCTATCACACTTGGCTAATAGAAAAACCAATAAGAATACAAAGTTCACCATCACTCAGCATAATCTGAATTCACTTGACAGTATAAAGGAAATTCATTCTAATGACAGAAGTGCCCCATTCACCATAACATTCTCAGTGAGGCTTATGCTGGAAATGCATGCACAACTGCAAACAACATCCACAAACAGCACCGTGCAAATAGATTTCTAACTAGCAGAGGAATCAGTCTGTATTAGGAAGCCATAAGCTCTGGAAGGGATGGATTCCTCAGAATTTGGCCCCCAGATTACAACTCACTCTGGAACTTACAAAATAATAATAATAAAAAACCAAAACAAAAAAGGGGGCTTGGAAAGGTAAAAAAGATAAAATAATAAATCATTGCCAGCCTATCTGACTGCATTTCAAGAAAGTATTACTTGTTTTTACCTGCAATTCAAGGAATGTAGTACCTCCCTTCTGCAAAAATATGAGTTTTTCTGATTTTTCTCTTTCTTCTTTGGTCTAATGTCAGGGGAATAAATGGTTTTAGTAAACGGAGGGTATGAAGTCCACTATACTTTACAATAGCTCATCATATTTCTCTACTCTACAAATTATTAATTGCATGGTAAATTAGGAAACAGAATTAAACAGAATAATTTTACAGCAAAGAGGTTTCCAATAAGAAGTGAAATCAGTGTCTCTCTGTGATAAATGCAAAGCAGACATGAGAGTACCATTTGCATAGCCTGAAAAAACACTAAATTGAATAACACCCGGGTGTGGATCCACTGTGTTCATTTTATCTTATATAATTAATTTAACTGTGTCTGGTGCCAACTTACATGGCTTCCATCAATAGCCTAGAACAGGCCCCTCCACCTTCACCCTGGACTTAGCTCTTTCCTGAGTTTGCAGCCTTCCCTGCTGAAGCAGGCAGAAGGTGTGCCCCACAAAGATTTCAGCTCTCCCTTTCTCCTTACAGGTATAAGAGGTCTCAGAGTCTTTTCCTACGCAGGAAGCTAACCATTGCTGTATTATTGCTATAGTGTGACACCAAAATCCTCCTCACTTTTACCCCCCATCAGTGCCTTTGCAATGCTGTTGAGAAATGTTAAGAGTAACTCTGCAACTTGACTGACTGTGAAAGTTTTAAATGTTGGTAAGATTCAATTTCCTAAGTCTTCTGAGCCCAGCTTCCAGGCTGGCCACCTTTTTCATTTGGCTGGCGCACGTAAGCCCCTGCAGAGCAAAGCAGGTTTCTCACCAAACTCTTTCTACCTACTTCAACTGCTAGTGTACTCATTAGACATGCCAATGGAAATACTATGACTGGCATGATAAAAGGGTACTGTTTTAAATATGTATACTCTATGCACTCAAGAAGAAAGGTAGACATTTAAAAAAAGATACAAAACTAGAAACGAGAGAGAGAAAGGGAGAAACGGCTCATCTCCCTGACTGCAATGAGATGTATAACTTCTTTATTTCTAAAGCGCTGGTTTAATCCAATCCAGGTCAGACTAAACATTGTCAAGGAGTTTGTTAATATGATTGCTTTCATGTTCTGCAGATATCTGGCCACGATTATGGTAGATATTTAAAACTGTATTTTTCATAACTGAAGAAGAACAAAGTATTTCCCCTATTATTGTAAGAAACCAAGTGGTGACTAGACAGGCTTAAAGTCAAACTGACTGAGCATACACAGGTGCCAAATGCTCAAAGCACACATTTTGAAAAGGCATATTTTCCTTCTTGTTTTATTATATTAAAGAGCTACGGGTAACAGCACTGAATAAATTTTTGAAGTGGATATGCTAAGTTAAACACATAACTTATTTGACTAGAAGCTGCTACTACATAACGCAGTTCTACGTGCTCTCTATCCTGACTACCTCCACCTTTCTTAGTAGACATCAAGGTGCTGATTTTGACCTATGTACGGCTTCAGTTCTTTCCTGAAAAATTATTCTCTCAGCAGGACATGTGAACTGAAACCATCCCACTTAGTGGGACCAAAAAGGATGGTCAGATGTTATCTACAGCACGCGTCTCATAGTGCCAGAAGTCACCTCAGAGTTAGCTTTGATAGCTCAAATCCACTCACATTTATCCACAGAAACACCTTAATTTGGATGAGATTCTGTGGAATGGCTGTAGTTTACTTAGATGCTTATAAGATATAGTGACTAGACATTGCTTTAGAGCAAGTCTCTTTCTTCCAGTAAGAGAAGAGATACCAGATAAGGATAACTCTTGCCCTTTTCCTTTCCAAATGAATGGTTAAATTCAGATATGTTTCCTCAGGGTGAAGCCTACATAACTGTAATGCTTTGCTACTGCTTGTGCATTTTGATTAAAAATTGTTATTAAATTTCTAAAGTAATACAGACATGAAATGAACTGGGTGGGGTTATAAGTTTCCTTCACCTGCACCCCTCTGATGCAGGCTCAGCTAGCCAGCTGCTTCCTTTTCAACAGTTCCTTACATCTTTAATATGTTAAATGCATCCCATTCATTATACTTAAAATTTTACTTTTAAGAAAGAAAACCCGTATTTTCAACTACAACCAAACTGACATGGTTGTAGGATCTATTACGATTCCTAAACAAGAAAGTAGGAGCAACATTAAGATTCCTCAGCACTCTCTCCAGAAGGTAAGCTTTGGGCACCGAGTCTGCTTTTTAGGTATTTTAATCCAGCTTGATGGCCACTGTAATGCATATCTGATGCCTGTATCAGCCACTGGTTAGATGGGTATAACGTGGGGGAAGAGAAGGGGCCTTTTTCTTGGCAACATCCCCTTCCCTAAGAGGAGAAGCTGACGTGCTGCCTGCATGCCTCCAGGGATTCCCTTCCCTAGAGAGCTGTGGGTCTGCAACACCAACATCTAAGCTGGGAAAGCAGAAGACTCTTTCGAATTATACTTTCCAGCCAATTTTTGCTGGGTTTCTTACAACATTACACCAGTGCTGGGGGGACAGAAGCAAATTTTATGACCATTTACTGGTCTGTAACGCTGAAAACAAAGTGGTAACCTAAAGATGATTCCTGTGAGACAGAAACCATACGTCCGTCCACAATAGAATAAAAAAATTAATCTTCATGCAGACCACACAAGCATATTTCTTTTTGCTCCACTGGATTTAAACTAAGACTCTCTGCTCTTTTGAAGATCTATGTATTTTACAGCAACATGCATGTTACATTGTTACCTCTACATCTCATTACCCACAAACTAAATAAAAGGCAGCTTTTTAATCGGCAAGATTCTTGCAAATACTTCAAGACTGCACAGTAAGCAAGATTTTTTCACGCACGCGCACTACATGAGAATGCATACTCTTAGCAATCCGCATTGGGTCTTCAATGAAATGGTATCCAGCAGACTGCAGCAACTATCAGTTCCCTTATGGAACTGGCCAAGCGGGTCTAATTATCATCATTATTTCTTCCCTGTCATCGAAGACAGAGAGTTCTGCCCTTTGGTTTGGTCTGTATTTTCTTGTCAAGCTTGGTACCGTACCCCCAACCATCCTGCTACACCACTGCTCCCAACCAGTCACCATTATTTAAATTTTCTCTCCATCACCTTCATGGTTTCTTTCATGCATGGCTGGACTTCCTCAAGCTCACCGAACCTGTAACGAAGCCTGTGTTTCGCACCCTCAGAGAGACCCAATTCTGCCATGTGGCTTACAGTGAATTTCATACTCTAAATATCTATCTATCTATCTATCAAAAAGGTATCTGCTCTTCCTTGCATCTTTGCTGCTAGAGCCTGAGTCCTGAGAAAAGGGAGCACCTGCAAGTGGGGATGGCCTCTAACTACAGCCTCTAATTTACTGAGAGCTATTATAAGTAAAAACGAATAGACAAATACATAGTGAAGCCTTTCAGCTCACGCTAACCTCTTCAGGCACTAGTGGTTCAATCATAGGAGCTTCCTCCTGCCTTGCTGCAAGCCGAACGGGAGATGTGGAAAGCCTCTTCTCCCACTCATTAGACACAGCCGTTTCTGTGGAGGTTTCCAAGAAGGTGCGTTTCAGCTCGCTTATATTGGTCTGATGTTTCATCAGATCTTCCTGGGTTTTGTCTAGGTCCTGGACAGTTTTAAGAGAATAGAGCAGTTTGTAATACATCCTAAGCCAACAAATTTTAGAGCCAAAACACACAGCTTGGTTAGTAAAGAGGGAAGTAACATCTCAGGGAGCCGGGGAGCACAGCACTAACACAACACTCTGTGAAAATGTGGCATTTTGAAAGATAACAGCATAGCATATCTCGTACAAGTGAGTATAAAAATACTCTTAAAGAGCTTATCTGTATCACTGTAATTTACACCTGATAAAGAGGCTTCAAACAAACATACATATGCGCGTGGACGCACACACACATACGCGCACGCATATATATATTTATAGTACAAGTTAGAGGAGTCATCATAATCTGAGAAAAAAAAAACTATTTGATTTATTAGCAGGTGGGAATACACAGTTCATGCATCGTAGTGCAGATTCACAGTTTACCACTAAAACTAACACACATGTACGTACATGCACTGGTATATACCAATACCAACCTCTAACATAAGATTACTATGTTTGACATACACATTTTCACCCTGTATTCGCTTAATCAGACTATTCTGAAAGAAGTGAAAAAGAAAGGGAAAGGTAAGGGACACAGTATTGAAAGGATACAAAATGCTGTTTCTACACATTTCTTCACAGAGAACCGACAGTAACATGCTGAAAGAGGTGAACACCTCCAACATTGATACTTGAGCAACACCTGGGCCTTTCATTTCTGTACCTGTGCCTTTAGATCTCCGTCCTCCTCTTGATCCGACTGCCAGCATGAGAAAGATCGGAAAACAACACCTTACCCACTTGTATGACCGAAGGCTTTACAAAAATCGGTGAGAGTAACACACTAGGTTAAAATCACATGTTCTCTATGTTAAGGGCTTAAGGAGAAGCAGACATACTGGCTGACTTTGCACAGTTCTAACTCGGAGCAAGCCTCCTCTTTTCAAATTTGTTATTTGTGAACAAAGGCGTATTAAGCATTTTCCTTTTATAAATATTGGTGCACTCTATGTTCATAGATCTCTGTTTAGGGAGCAGCTGTTGGACCCTCTCACCGAGATAGCGGGTCATTTAGGACCGAATGGCAACAGCAAATTCTTTGGAAGTCCATAATCCCAGAGTTTAAATATACATCTCCTAGGCCACAGGCAAAGCTTTGCATAAACTTACCACAGGTAAACAACCCGCAACCATTCCTACAGAATGAAGCACATTTTATTTGCTTAAAGTGCTATTTCCCCAACCTCAGTCCCTTTCTGTATTTATATAATTTTATTTCATATTTAGCCTATATATATTCTTTCAGGACCTATCTGCAATGGTGGTCCTCTGGAATGGCACACGCAGCATGTTCACTCCAGCTCACATTTTCAAAAGCAATGTGATAAGGACTGCCCTGCCCAAGCAGCCCCGTTTCTGAGGGCTGAATTTTCAGATGGCAAGTATACCACACGTTCTGAAAATCAGGTATCCATAAGGAAAATTGAGGTTCACAAAATCTTCTCCCCTAAAATAAAGATGGCAGCTAGGTAGATTATCATGCATTTTTGAGTAATAAACGGAACATTTTAAATGTCACGGGTTTAGGATTATGTTTTACTTTCTGTAGGACTCAAGGCCTGAAGCTATAGCATGCAAGAGGCACTTCAAAGCATTTTGTACTCCTGACTCATCTCAACAGACTTTATGTTGTTGCTCCATTTGGATTCTTTTAATGCTTGTGCCACTACTTTGTTGTTAATTTTTCATATAGTCCTAATTAGTCAAATGACCCAAGGGAAAATCTGTTGATTACTTTATAACTTAGTTCCAATCTATTCTATTCATAGCCAAGGCCAAATTGTCCGGCGTGTCACTGTCATACAGAGAATTTTTCCTTGATGATAATTTTAACAATCTGAAATATTAATGAGATCCTACTGAAAACCTACAGCAGTGTTTGCGGTAAGACTCTGTCTTCTATCAGATGTCAGACCAAATTCAGCTCACGTTTGCAGCTACAACCATATTAATTATGAAAGTGTTATATGCACTTCACTGGAGTCACGTAGGGTTGAATTTGCCTGCACAGTCTGTATACCATGTTGTGGATATGAGGCTTCTCAGTGCAAAGAAAATACAGGTTTTTTTACATTCCTCCTCTGAAGACAATACCCGGACTACTGGTGGCAATACGTGAAGATGACCCGTGAAATTACATTAAAGGAAAACCTTAGGTATTTATAATGTGGAAATAACTTTATCCAGAAAATTTGAAAACTGCTTTTTACTGTCTTCCCCCCCCCGGCTCTCTCACACAGGCTGCAGGCTGTAAGAGCAAACAAGCAAACAGAAAAACCCAGGGCACAATCTGGCCAGCACGACCGTCCAGGTGGGCGGCGTTGGGGCGGGAGACCGGGCCACCGCCCCGCTACCTGCACGGCACAGAGGCCTTGCAGTCTCCAAACCGAGCACAGAAATAAGAGGAACCCATCGGGAGCACTGAAAACTCGAGCTCCCCGAGCAAAACGTTCACACTCGCTTGCATGCGCATGCACACACACGCAGAGAGGGATCCTGATGGTTTAGCCCTCGTGCCCAGGGTCGGGAAGGGATGAGGCAAAACGCTCTCCCCTGCCATAGCTGGGTGCCGGCGACTGTACAAACCTCAGTGGCAGTGGTCTCACCATCAGCTGCAGTATCCGTCTGCTCACTGTCAGTCTATTTGGTTAGACAAGTAACCGGGTCCCAAGAGGAAGGCAGGAATAAAGAATAAACCCAGCTCATCAGTACACACGGCTCACAGGGGGCACTGTTAAATTCAACATCCCTGTGAACTGCATTAGCATTGCTTTTCAAACCACGCACAAGTCAAAGAAGCAAAATAAAATGCTATATTAGTAAACAGAACAGACTCAGAGGAAGACTTGAGGCGTACTGTACACAGTATATGGCTTTACTGGAACAAATTTATAAGCCAAACAAAACTTTACTGGAAAAGTGTTATTTGAATAGCGGATTTTTTTCTTAAGAAAGCCAGGTGGCTTTAAAAAAAATGGGGGGAAAAAAAAAAGCTAATATTTTTTAAACAAACTTTTCCTCCCATAATGTTTTTTTAAATGAAAATTATTCATCAGATTTTTTTTCTAGCCAATATAGATTAATGTGGTGGTTGACTTTTTATATCTGGAGGGGGAAAAGATAATTAAAAAAAAAAAAAAAAAAAGGCTACTTTAACAGTCACCTGACTTTCAGCCCCTCATTTGTACAGAAGTTGTTCTTGTCTCCACATTTATACACCATGAGGCTGTCTGCATTACCAAAGAGTTCAAATAACCATATCCCCAGCCCATCTACTGTCTGTCTGTGGAGTAATGGTAAGGTTCAGATCCCACTTGGTTCCAATAAAGAGCAGCCGATATTGTTACCAATAGTAAAAAGAAAGAAAACTGCCATTAAAAGAATCAAAAATACTTCTCATTCCGTTTAAGAATATGGATGAAAGCAGGATAAAAATAAAAGTAACTCCCCCCACCCCAAAAAACACTTACTAGGTACGAGTGATAAAAATGAAACAAAGCACAGCATTGCACAGACTGATCTATCCCTGCTTTGCTCGACACTGCGAAGAACATTTTAGCGGAGAATGCAAGTGTCGAGATTTAATAAATAGAGAGTCGAGTGTAGGTTACTACAGGCTGAGAAGAGAGTTCAAATGACTATTTTTGGTGTTATGCAAGCTTATGGAAAACCAGTAAGTAAAGAAAGCGCTCCCTACTGCCCCAGACTGGCACATCCAAGTTGTTTTAACATCACTGAAAGCTCTGGTTTTGATTAGTGATTTTCTGTGGACCTCAGATAATCTAAAGTAACCCAGGCAGGTAATTTAAAGCTAGGACAATACGTCTCATCCTCAAATCACATCAGTATGAAACAAGAGAAAAAAGCAACCTACTGGTGGATGGAGTATCAGTCTTAATTTTGAATTTCCTATCTTCTATCATTTTCTGACAACTCTAATGTTTCATAAAACTGCCTTTTTGATATTTTTTCATTGTTTTGTTTTCTATCATTCCTTCCTTTGAATAATTTGTATTGCTTGTATGACAGGCAGAAGAATAAACAGGCATTTTGTACTATTCCGTAAGCGCATGAATGCAAGTTACATGCAATTTTTCAAGAAATAACCACTCACTAGACAGACCACTTTTATTTTTAAATGAAACTGTAATGCCAATATAGTCTACCTAGCTGGTCAAACTGCTTTCACTAAAGTGTTAGAAAATTTTTTCTTTCTTAGTGATGGGTCTGACATCTTTATAACATTGTAAGCAATTGTAAAAGTATGGCAATGTAAAAAAAAAAAAATCTATGCACTGTCACTCCTATTTACAAAAAAAAAAAGAGTAATTAATGAATCTAGGCATTTAAAAGGAATTAAAAGATTTGTGTCAAGGCACTGTAACATGTGAGTCTGGCACGTAGGGTTCATTTAAGAACTTAAAGCTGGGAACATTAGAGAAAAGTCAATAGAAATATTAGCTGCTAAGGTACAAACACAGAAGCTAATGAAATCTAAGGGGTAATTCTGTCTCCGACTGCACAGACTGCCTCCAGATGCACTGCTCGAGGGAGAACAGAACTCAACAAGGTATGAGATTGGTTCAGGATACTGGTTGTAGCCTTCTGCATCACTGTGTGGAATCCTTTGTGAACTGGGGGGGGGGGGGGTGGGGTTCTATTTCTTTTACCATAACAGCAATGAAATCCTAAATAAGGCATAAAATTTGCTTTACTGCGACATACATGTCTGCTAATAAGCCAATCAACAGCCATGGAGTTGGAAGTCAGAATTACTGAGTTACTTGAAATAAAGATCTGGGGTTATCGCAGAGCAGGGAATGCGAATTAAGGCTGAGCAAGGCAGGTCTCCTCCGGAGTGGATAGTAAGAAAGGTCGGGCTCAACTCTGAGGCGGGCTGTAGTGCAGCTGCTGGTGGGGCTCGTGGGCGGGCGAGAGATCGAGCAGGAAGGGAAGGCAGCTACCTCCTGAGATGCTGCGGCTGCACCTCCTCTAACGTGCGATCCTAATTGCTGTGATTTGTTTTGCCAATGTAATGCAGACATGCCCGAGTTTAAAACATACTCACTTTCATGCAATATTTTGAACAAGAAATACCCCCTGGATTAGGCACAAGTCTGTGTTGTCTGCCAGGAAGCACTGCCAGAGTAATCACCCTCATAAAAAAGCAACACTAAAAAGCCTATTTTACATGGTTTTATGCTCAATACTTTCTAACTTTACTAACGAAAAGAAGTGCTCATTTCTGAAAGAGGAACAGACCAATGTATTACATAAACACTGCCTCATTATTGCCTCTGGAGCTGGCACTGTATTAATGCTGTTATTGCTATTAGATTAATCCAAGTGCAGAGCTAATGCAAATTGAGACCTAAATGCTATCTCAAAATGAGGACGCAAAATGAGACAGCAACATTTTGGATGCCTTTTATCAGAAATTGCACATTATTATTTAGTTGTTAGGCATCACAGAGCCAAAAGCATCTAAAGACAATGTTTTTACAAGATAAATTGATGTGACTTTTGGCTTTCCATAAAAAGGAAATGAAATCCTGCACCAAGTCTAACAAAACCAACAGCAGCAGATTACACAAATGTTTAGATGTGCAAGCTGGTTTACTGAAGACAATTCCTGCAACTGCATTAACAAGTGGCCAAGATGGCTTTTTACAAACGGCCAACTCGTCTGCGATTATCTGATCTGGGGGCTTTTTACATACAAAGCAAAACCGTATTTCTGCATTTGAAGGGGAAAAAAGAAAAACAAGGCAAAAATGAACTCATCATTTTATTCTGTCAACAAAGAATAACTAGGCACCAGCAAAAACTGAGATGCCAGTTACTCTGTTACTTAAACAAGCAGTTTCCTTTCCTTCTTCTGGATATACTACCACATCCGCAGTTCCCAGAACCACTGGGGACTCCTACTGCAGTTGGTTTATCTGCCTGTGATAACCCTGGTGGCTTGAGGCATTGGTTTTGGCAGTGCTAACTGACCACTGCAAATGGCAAGATGGCCCATGGGACATGCTCCCCCAAAAGCTGCGCAACAGCTGTCCCAATCTGACCTCTCACTGATATATTGGATTTAAGCACAAGAAAACAATTTAATCTGCAGCAGAGATGGGTTGAAGGCTGAAAATCCAGATCCAGGTTTTGCTGGACCAGAAAGCCTTTTCTGGGCTTGGGCTGATAGCCTCTTGCAAAAAGCTGAGTCCTCCTCAATTTTGAACATGCTGAAGTTGGTGAGGGTGCCTGTTGTTATTGGGTAGCTAATTATATAAATATAATGTATATGCATCCATATGTAATTATGCAGGAAACTGTACTTAATACCCACTATTTAGATAGCTATTCTAACCCTAGTGTAAAGTGATAGGGGGACGAAAAGGTCTTGGTGGATTCAGATACAATACTTCAGAGCTGACCAGTGGCAATTTGTTCAGTGCAAGTCACTTTGCATCAGCTGACACAGTTCAAACAAAGCCACTTCCACACAGTGTTGTGCCTAACCCTGGGCCCCAAGCTGCACTCCCAACACAAGAAAAAAAATAAAAAAGAAGAAAAAAAAACAACTCCCAAACCAAAAAAAACCAAAACCACCCCTTCTAACATATCAGCACAGACAGAAATGAGGCTCTGAAAGTAGGACCACTATTGCAGCAATCTAACACTGGTTAGGACTGAAGCACTGAACACGAAAAAGAGTGTGTTCGATGCCGAGGTACACACCTCTTCCTCTGAACTGTCACTCAGGTCATTGGCAAGTGAGGCACTCAAGGAGGCCGCCTTGGGCTCCAGGTAGCAGAGGCACATAGCCAGAGGAAAGGAGAGAGTGAGGGCGTATGGCACTGAGAAAGAGGCAGAGAGCAGAAAGAAAAAAATGAAGAGGAAGCAAGGCACCAGGGAGGGGGAGCGGATGGGAAGGAAGTGCTGCACGCTGGCAGGCAGGAGGTTGGTTTCAGAGAGGTTAGGGAGCGACAGGTAGCCGTCGTCATCCAGGAGGGAAGGAAATGACTCTGGAAGTTGCAAGGAGAAGGAAAACAGCGTTCCGCCTTTGCCGGCTTTTTGCTTATAGCCGAAAGCCACGTCTTGCTCAGCGGAGCAAACTCGCCCCTTTCTGTCAGAGTCTGGCTCGGACTCGCCGTGCTTTGGAGCGCTCTCTTTGGGCGCCTCACAACCTAAGGACTTTGTTCGAGCGCTCTCCTTGCATCTCCTGCGAAGCTTTGCTGAAGATACGTGGGGGCCAGGCTGTGAGGATGGCGAGGGGTGGTAGGAGTCAGTGTCAAGCAAAGATGGCTGGTGACAGAGAAAGAGCAGCAAACAAGGCGCAAAAGCAAAAGGACAAAAAGAAAACTGTAATTAGTTAATTTTCTTACGTGATGATAAATAATATATATATATATATAAAAAATTATAAACAGTATTTTAACACCGCAGCTTTCCACCGAGTTAAAATGGTGCATGTTCTCATGCCACACACCACAGGTATTAGTGACTCAGGGTTATAGCTTACAAAAGGCAACTTCTTGATTCAGCATTTGTCTAGTCATCTGCAGCAAGTGATTTACATAAAAACCTTCACAGCCATATGTGGAGTTTCAGGTGCTGCCAGTTTCCACTTACTGTAAGACTGGCTTCAGATCATAAGGAGCTTTCAAACATGAAGTACACGGAGAGCAACAAAGAAACCAGGGAATGTATTTTTAATACCAACACTGCTTGTGATAGCACTCCTGCAGTCAGCAGGAGAGCCAGTGGGGGCCAGATGCTTCCCGTCTTGGACAACCTCAGCAGTAAAAACTAAAAACCCAAGGACTTAAAACTCTATGTGCCCAAATTCCTCCATTACGATTGTAAAAAAATTTTACAAATCTTAAACATCTTTAAAATTAAAAAAGAAAAAAAAAATCTAGGTCCTAAACCTAAAAAACCCACATTCTGGTTTAGGGGGGCATAAAACCATACATCAGCTGTTACCAACGGAAGAAACTGCACTAGCTCGATACCTACTCCAGCAGCCACCCCCTCAGCACGGCTCCCATCACCACCCAGCCTGCCCTCCGACCGGCATCCCCACAGCCCTGCCCTCACCTCTGCCCGCCGAGAGCCGGAGCGGGCAGTGCCGGGGGGCTGCCCTCCCACCGGCCACGTGCCCTGCTGCCCCTCCACGCTGCGCCCCACCGCTTCGGCAGTGCATTGAAAGAAGGGAGCTGAGGGCGTTGGCGAGGCAGACCCCGTGCTCTCTCACTGAGGGTCTGAAGGGGGGCTGACCAGAGAGGGGTCCGCGCCCCACACAGCCACATCTCCGCACAGTCAAAAAGTGACTCTTGACCCATAGCGAAGAGGTAAAAATGTACCCAATGCTTTTGGTACTAATTTTACCACAATGCAAAGAATATTGGCTCCCAACAAGCAGGATTTGGTTTGATATGCTGCTTGCAGGGCATTCACCCAGTCTTTACAGTCATTCAAGGACAAAAAATTGGTAGGAGGAGGGAGGTGATTCAGCAGGAGGGGTGACCGTCACCTAACACGCTCACTGATGGCAGCCACGACTGCTCCTTAGAAGGACAACCACCACCGTTGCCACCAAAATACCCCAGCCACAATGCTGATGGATCAGGGACATTTTGGCCAAAGTTAACTAGGCGCACTTAGTTGAAGTGGCAGACTGGCTCCGTGACCAAACCCTAAGTGCCTAAGCTGCTCCATCCACCATGCATCTCCCCAAGGGGCTATAAAAGCCATTTCAACCCCACTGCCCCTCCCAGCTCCCAAGAGCAAAATTACTTCAAAGCCAAAACAGCATTTGCCTGTACAAGCTGGTGCCAAATCTGAGCCAACAAGCAGCATCCAAGTTTTAGAGACAGGTTGCATCAATGCTAGCTACTAAGCCTAATCTTTACCAGGTATATTAATGATAGGAATGGGATTTAAGTCCAATATTTACACGGAAGAGCTCCTTCCCCTCCTCTTAACGTTTTGCTTCTCTCTCTTCTCTAACCAGAACAGCTAAAAAACCAATCTATCAGTTCAGACAATCTGTACTCCCAAATTAAGCAACCAAAACCAAGCCTAACTTCAAACCGCTTACAAATGTCTTTATGGGCTTAATGCAGTAAGCTCAAGTCACAATTTAATGCTGATGGACTCACAGGATTTTATGTGAGCTAAATACACAGAACTTCTCTTTATATTGTAAAGGCAAAAAAGCCAAAGTAAATTTATTCTTTGCTAATACAGACTACTCACTTGCTGACATCTTTGCAGTGTTAATATCTAGAATAACTTCTGGTACTTAAATACATATGGATAAAACAAAGGAAAAATGTCTTAGTGGAAAAGTTGAAGAGCTACCTATAAAATTTATATACCCTCAAATAGGAATTTGATTTCAAATTTGTCCTGTGTTTTTTGAGACCCTATTCTCTTTATGATGAATGACAAAGCTATTAGCAGGTCCAGCGGTAGCAGGACTGAGGTCTCTATAGGCTTATAGAACTGAAGCTCTATTAACGGATGGTTTAAACAGAACCCACCTCTTGAGTGGGGGGTAGAAATCATTCATTTGTGCATGAACCATCAAAATATTATCCTACAAATATCTTTGATTATTTCTAGCCATATGTAAGGAACAGATGATCTTTGAAATTCAGCTGATCTCTCCATTGACCTAAATTAACAAACACTTGGAACAGAATCAGTTTCTATTGGATATTTTCTGCATATTTGATTTTCATCAATGTTTGTCCATGCAGAAACTAATGAAGTTTCTAGAAGAGCCCAGTTAAATTTTAGAGAGTTTTTTTTTTTTTAATGCTACAATTACAGCGCACACTTTCAAAAGAAAATCTTTTCTTATCTGCAATTTTCAGTAATTCAATTTGTTTCTGATTTTTGGTACCTTAATTGCAACTCTTTTTGAGGACTTGATGCTTTAGCTATGTAGCTCATTGAGGCCTTATATGACAAGGCTAGAAGTTCTGGTTCTAACATTTGCATGCATGACAGTTTTGTGGGTGTAAAGGTATACATCAAGGTTTTTCCTCATAAATGAAGAGGGTAAATCTTACTTGTTTAGCAAGCACATTCCATAGTACACTTTTTGAATGATATCCTAGATTCAATATTTCACATGCTGTTTTCTTTTCCTCAATGTAAAAGAAACAGAGGACATTTTATACCCAGACTTTTCTGATTCTACCGTATTTCTCTTCACTGTCAATCTCTGAAATTCAGTATCTTCTCTGTCCTCATTTGATTTACCCCACCTTAATAACTCAGTAGATATAATGCAGAGCCATATGTGTGGTGGTGGGATTGGAGATGGCAAGGGATGAATCAAATTTAACAACTGAGCAGAGAATCATCAACAAAAACAGTTTTCTTCAATGCAAACTTCAAACGAGGGAAGCAAATGCTTTTGTAAGCCAGGAAGAAAAGCTTATAATAGTATATTAATGCCCCAAAGTTAATAGAGAAAAATGCTTATTGAAATACAAGCAAGGAAACAGCATTAGGAGAAGTACATGGGAAAAATACAATAGTTTAAAGCACAGAGGTACATACAAGAACACAGAACTATTTTGTTGCCTTGTCAAAAAATAAAAAACACGATGCCCATACTAAAGTCAAAATACGACTGAAGACCAAAGGAGCAAAACGTGCACTGCTGCCAGGCTACTTTTGGGTATTTCGTAAAGACCTCTTGAATGCTATGTGAAAAACACTATGCAGACTGCTAAACAGATTTCAAAAAACAGTCTGAGGCAGGAACTAACTTTTATATCAACATATGAAATGCAAAAGGACTACAAAAATACTGATTCAAGACATGTATATACACGTACATACAACCGTGTACATTCCAGTTTCCTTTCACGGAACTAGGTATGTCCTCCCTCCCTCCCTCACAATTCTGCGTTTCTCCAAGCACTCTGCAGGCAGGTCAGTTTAATACAAAAACCTCAGAACTCTACCTTGGTGTCATGGCGTATTGCCGAGATTGGGGTGACCTCCTCTGCTCTCTTCTTTTTGCCCTCTTCATCATCTTTCTCTTCTTCTGCCTTTTTCTCCGGAGTCACAGTGGTTATCAAGTTGGTCTGAGAGATGCCCTTTGTTGTGGCGTACTGGCCAGTACCAACCTCTGCAGCAGACACAGAATCCTTCATGTACATTTCATGGTTTTCATTCACTGATGCTAAAAGCAAATATTTAAAGAGGGAAAGTCTGAAATAGCTTTTGCTGAGAAGCTGCGTAAAATTAAAAAGCTGGGTTAGTAAATCATTTGAGATACTGCTGAAAACACAACTATGTCATGTTTCAGGAAACCAGAAGCATGTGCATACATTTAAATAAAACTGTTTACTTGAAAGAAAACCTGTAGCTTTTATATGCATAAACGTGTATTATGGATGTGTATACACACATTACTGTAGCTAATGTGTGCATTACACAGTTGTTAAATGTTAGCAAGCCATTAAAAGTGCTCCTGTAGCAAAACATCAGAAAAAAATCAATGCGTTGCCACAGTTATCAGGCAGGAAACATAAGGAGAACCAGCTATGACATCAGCCATGGGGGTGGAAGAGATTTTTTTGGAAATCTGTCAGACTATAACAATGCAGTAAGTAATGTGCTGCATTACAGGAAATGACAATATTGATGAAACACAGGCATAATATCTGAGAATCAAGAAGTGGGATCTTTGTATTACTGAGTATTAAAGTCTGCCAGTTGAGTGAGCTCATTGTCCTAAGAAATTCTGGGAAGTGATGGCATTTAATTCAGTGGACCAAACCAGAATAATTTAGATGTAAACATTCTATAATCCAGCAAACTTAAATATATATATAAACAATTTTGAAATAAATAGTAAATTTATAGATAGAATGTAATCAAAACATTAATATGCTCTTGACTACTGTGTAACTAATTTCTAAGTCAAAAGGATATTAGAATTTATGAATTTACTTGCATCTGTAACAAACAACAGGGCCAGGGTCACAGTGTAGCTGTGATGCAGAACGTTACAGCCACATTTGCGTTACAGTAACAACATTAGTGAAGAAATCATAAGCATTGATTAAAAAACCTCTTTTCCCCATTTGCACTTATGTAAATTAACATAATAAAAACCTTGCGGAGTCCAACAAATGCTGGGAAAAAGCATTTCAGATCTCTTGTCTCTCGGGAATGAGCTTATGAGGCAGGAGAAAGCAAAGGGACTAGAGGGAGACATCTTGTTTAGATGTTACAAACAAAATAACGCAGAAGGGTAATTTCTGCTTTGAGACACATGCACAGCAATCAGGTCACCAGTTGCTTGGTAACGAGCAAGAAGCACATCAGAATTAGAGGATTCCAAAATAATTAATGACAAGCAGCACCTTTAGGGGAAGAAAAGAAGGCTTGTCACTAGTACTTTTAAATGAAAGCTTCTCCCCCTCCCCACCATCAACTATACTCATTGCAGTTTGTTTGTGATATTCTGCAGGAGAATTCACCTTTTTGTTTTTTGTTTTTTTTTTTTTTCCAAACTGTAGCAATTCTGAATTTAGTCTCAGTCTTTTTTTCTACAAGAATAAACTACACCCCCTTTTCACTCTACAGCTGACAACAGTAACAGCTGATGAAGTAGCTGAGACTCTGAATCACACACCGGTTTAACCTAAGGGAGCAGCAGAACCGTGACCTCCATGAACCGCGAAGAAAGAGAGGAAGAGGAAAGACGTACTATTAACCTGCATATGTTACTCTCCATCTCACAACTTCAAAAGTAATGTATGGAAAAAGCCTGTTAGTGCTCATTCAACTAGGACATGAGGTAATTGGAAGCAAGTGTTATTACTCAATCGAAGGCAATAATTCATTTATGAATTGTAACATATACTTAAATGAAAAACCTACATAGGAAAAAAGCCAAATTAAACCAAACCTCAAACAGTTACTCATGCAAACCCTGAAAATGCGTTGAAGCCTGACTTGGGCGGGCGGGCAGGTCCAGGCGCCCCGTCCTTCCCCAAAGCTGGGAAGTGCTTTGCAGGTGTGAGGCCAAGGAGAGAGGCTCCACGAAGAGTGGGCTCCCAAGGGCCTCCTCCAGGCAAACACTTTGTAAGGACCACAGCAGTACATTTTTTAGCACAGTATTTCTCTGTGTCCTCCCCTACCCCTGCAGTGAACGTGCAGGTGCTCACAGCCTCCACTCAGCCGATGCTCAAAGAGATGAGGTAAGAGGTTTATACCTAATCTAAAGCAGTGACCACCTGATGATAACTTTTGACAAAGTCAAGTGAGAGGACCTTACCCCCGTCTAAGCTGCGAGACATAGTGTAACGTTTACTAGAAGACCGCTCAAAGTAAGGTGCGGGACGGTCTATGAGGGCACTGGCTCTTCTTGTCTGGGCCTGCGTCCGGCCGCTGTAGCGAAACTTGGAACCCAGCGTAAGGAACTTCTTTGGAGGTGCTTCTGGCAGCAGGAGCCTAAAACACACCGAGCAGTGTAACCGTTACGCCCCCTCCTCCAAAAATGAGTCCACTATTTCTGCAGAGGACAGGAGACAACTGTTGGCTATCACTCTCCATCGTAACCTGTGCCTCACAGGTCTGTGGCTAAAAGGGAATCAAAGGATGCCCCTCATACAGCACAACAAAACACTTAGGTAACGCATCTGAGTTGCTGAGTTCTTCCTAACGGGCAAGAATCACTCAGTCCCTTCCTGCTGCTTGAAAATCAGATTTATTATTTTTTAATCACCGAAACTAAAAATAAGATGTTACTTACATCAGGGACCCTGATCTAGGCTGAAATACAGACATATTTCTTATACTTCAAATTTAACATGGTGCTGCTATCCTGAGGACAGGGCCAGAACAGATCCCCAGTGAGTGCCGGGCAGTAGTCATTCACAGAGATGCAGACATTTTTCAGGTTAGAGCCTTCCCACCCTCTGTATTTTGGCTATGGGAGTTTGTTGAAGAAGTTGTTCTCCTGCTATGGAGTTTATGCTTTAGACATTGATTTTCCATTAAAAATCAGAAAACACCCCCAAAAATACACACTCAATTTCTTTTTAGATCTTTTGCTGCTAAGACGGCATTTCATATGAACATACAGACAGCCTGAACCAACAGTTTTAAGAAAGGAGAGACATTCTTCAGTCCTCCCAAACACCTTGAGAGGGGCTTTTAACCACTGGATGCCCTTTCACACCACTGAAAAACTCACCCTTTTGGGTTTCCATTGTTAAGTATCTCTTTGCTGACTATATCAGCACAAACTAATTACAACATTTATTCCACTATCCCAGACTCTCCTCAGGTCTTCTTAGATGTCAAAAACATAGCTGCAAAATTCCTCAGTAATACAAAAATTACAGCTATGGATTGGGTATTCTGGGTGAACAAAAAAATACACCACTGACTACTGTCTGTATTTTCATATGTAGTTAAATAAAAATGTCCTTTTTTTTTTTAAAACTCTTACCCACATCCCTCAGTAACTTTCCATATAAGTTGTTCTCCCTATACAGGCGTATGTGCAGAAGCGCAGCAGAGTCCTTCGTCTCTAATTATAGTGGCTGATAATATCATGGCACAGATAAAGCAAAATGATTAATTGGGACCATATGGTGATTTTAAACATTCAGTATCTATCTGAAATAGTATGAATAATACGGGTGAAACAGTTTGAATTTTGAAGAAGCAACAACCTTCCCTTGTCTGCTCAGAGATACCTCATGATCAAAAAGACAATTTGATTTGAAGGGTTTTGTCTCTGCTGACAGAATTGGTCTTTCCTGTTCCATTTTATATCACAACTTTAGGAAAAGAAATCCACATACCTGAAAAATGTATGGTGCTCAACACACACTTTCCATAAGCGCTTTGCAGCACGATGATTTGGCAACTTAAACCCAATAGTGCTTTCAAACTGCTCAAACTAGGTAGGAAAAAAGAAAAAGTATGTATTTGATGCTGTGCATCTATTTTTAGACAGTGTACACAGGTTCATCTTCATTTCCTCCACCTATATCATCTCATTGCAGGGGTGAATGTATATGCTCATGTATATAACCACATAAATACATATTCTACAGACTACTGCCTGTGAAGGAAGCTGCGAGTGATAATCAACGGCAACCTCTGAGGATCGTTTTTGGGGGGAAACCCAGATAATGAGCAAGAGGTTTTTGATGGTGACAGTGATGTTTTATGCCCTATAGCAACAAAGAGATCAGTTAAGACTTGGGAGACTTCTGAGAAAAACATCATTTAAGTGTTTTAACCCTGTTGTTCTAACTTCACCAGTTTAAACAACAGTGGGAAGCCGGATAATAACCTGGAGGAGAGCAATAGTCCCCAGGGACTGATCTGGTCTCACACAGCCTTAGATTAAGGAGATTTACAGTGAAAGAACTACAGTTAGTAAATCACAGTGTTTTTAGCTAATTTATCTCCTGGGGAGGATGAGGAAAAGACAGGTAATTGAAAAGAGTTGGCTGGGGATACTAAGGGATGTTTCTAGCTTGTGCTGCAGATTTTTATATTCCAGACGCAAAAGCTGTGCCAGCTACAACCGCTGTAACATGTTGACGGCCGCATGCAGATAGCTGAGTAGGTGAAATAGTGTTGCTGTGATCGGAGTAAGGTAGGCAGAAGGGCACTTGTAAGGAAGCCTGGATCCCTACGGGGAGCTGACAGAGAGAAACAAGGCAGGAAACAGCAAAACAATAAAGATGATATAAGCAACACATGGGATGGTGAATCACACTATCATCAAATGTGATTTGGAAAGAGACTGCATTGATTATTTTGCATAAGGAACCATGACCTGCTCACAGGACGCTACAAAGCAAGACCAGCAGAGCTCAGTAGGGCTTCAGTGGTGGGGAGCTGGAGTGCAGGCACTGGGAACATCAGTGGCTATACGTTTGGGTTTTTTTAAACCAAACTCAAGACTGGGAATTTGGTTACTAAAACTGTGTCTGCTGACAGGCAGGAGGAGATGCAGGTTTGTGGATTTTGGTTTAGGACTCTAGGAAAGGCTTGGGCCCTGGGGCTGGGGGGGGGCCCCAGCAGATTTCCCAGGTCACTTACAAAGTCAGTACTGGAGACATTGGCTCAGGACTCCCAACTGTCATACTGCATTAAGGGAGAAATGCCTCGTCCAGGTGATTTCTGCCCTGCTATACAGCTCCACCCTCTAAAACGTACATGGGTTTTTCATCTATCACAGACCAATTATTGTACCGGCACTTAAAATGGAGACACTCCTTTGCCTGTGACGATCCTGAACTCCTTCTGGGATTTTTCCTAAGATTTATTGTCTTATTCCTGGGTTAAGGCATGCTCAGCCCGTGAGGTAGGTATTTGCTGTGCATCCGGTGGAGCCACGAGAGGGCACTCACTGTACGAGATTTCACATCTCCTTCTCCAGAGCCAGAAGATAAGCTCCTGTGGGCCTGGGTGGGCTAATGCCTGTAGCTACCAGAAGTGCTGAATGATGGATGCTTGACTCCATTTTTATCAGCCTCTGGATTTCTGCTCCAACTCCAAATGTACTAGTCTGATATGCTTATAAAATTTGGTATGGCCTGTCAACATCTCTTGGTGGTAAGATGAACAGACGCTAATTTAATATACAACGTGATGGTGGATAACGAGCACTCCATGAATAAGTGATATGTTACTTAAATTCCCGAAGTATTCATAATACGGATGAGCTTTATACATGCAGATGGCCATATTTATTCTTCATGTTAGTTCATGGATGTAAACAGAAAACACCAAAGAAGATTTTACCTGTATTTTAAATAAAGTATTTACCTAATCTTTCCTAAGAAAATCAGCACAAATTAAAAATACAAATGCAAAGGAATGTTAAAGGCTTGTAAGACATGACAAATCAACAAATCAATGAGAACATGGGTTTTTTGAAAAGGTTCATTCATTAAAGAGTGTCAGGATGCCCTTACCTCCCCTGGCCGGATTTTGATGTAGAAGTTGTTCCTCTTGTAGGAAATCTTCAGAACCTTTGGCCAGGCAAATCTATTTATTCTGAGTCTGTCTCGATATATTAAGAGACCACTTGCACAAACTCCTAGCATGATTTCCACTCCTTCAGAATCCTGAAAAAGCAAACAATGCTTGTTGAATATTTCTCTCCTCACATCCCACAGTACTACAGATTCTTGTATACTGTGTGTCTATCTCAGCTACGTCTTTTTAATGCATCAGCTGTAGTGACCTGATTTCTGAAAGGTACCCTACTCATTGATGGCATTCATGCAAGTAATAGTAAGGTTGGGCAGGGTGAGAGAAACTGAGAGTTGGGAATGCTTCCTTGTATTTTAGAAAGGCTCCAAAAGGAGGGGGTAAATTTTAGATGTTATTAGAAGAATGACATTAGCCATATAGCAAAATTTGATTAGCATAATGAAAAAGTGTTATTAGCATAAATACCAGATTGAAAGTTAAGTAGGACAGCATACAAATTTACTTCTCCCAGCATCACTCATCTCCATGACTAAGTCTTGTGAATCCTTAGACAGATTTTTCTTCTGTAGTTTGCTTGTCTTGGCTTTAGTTGGTTTGCTAGTTTCTTTAACACTGTCGTTCCTATGCTCAGTATTTTCACTTTGAAATGACCAGCAGGCAGACAGTTGGAAGTGTGCGACTGTGCCTGTGCTATAACCCATATTTGATAGGGAAGCTGTAGGTCAAACATGTTAGCTCGACAAAAGATTTGGCCACAATCTTATCAGAATATACCCATAACTACGTGGTTTTTTAAGTAAGAAGTATACATTTCTCTTTCCTTTAGAAGCCTTCAAATAGTCTAAACCAAATCTTCACTGTTTGCTATCACCACTAGCCTATATAATTCTGTTTTTTTCATTTAGCTAACCACTAATACTGCTGGAGAAAAGAAGGATCCACCTTAAAGCACCGAATTCTTCGGTAATTATTTTAAAATAACTTAACGTTAAAAAAGTCTGACAACAGAAGCTATGAAGATGTCACCCTGTGATAATCATGAAATGAATTCATCAATTTCCTCTGGTTTTCCCAACAAGCCATCTTTAAGGCACAGAGTGAAAATCTGATTACATTTTAAGATGAACACAAAGTCATGCATGGTCAGTCACGATGGAAAGGCTACGGCACAGCTTGAAATACAAAAAAAATTGTTTTAAAATCAGAGGAGATGCAACATAGAACTAGTGCCACAAAGTCACTCCAGTGTTAGAAAACACACCAATAGAGGATGTATGATCCAACAATGATGGTATCACCCCTTAAAGGTAGATTTTTTCTAAATAAAAGCTCTCATCTGGTATCACTGTCAGGTACTACAGAAAAGACAAAGCTAATTTTTTGCAGTGGACTTCACCCTCACAGTTTCCTAAGCAAAGAGTAACATCTAAATACAGAGTATACAAACAAAAAAACCCCAAAGTCTCATTGCCAGTAATCCCACTGCCTGGTGAACGCCTGAAATGCACACATGCTCACATATGGCACATAGCTGCAGGTGCAAGGGGCTCCTTCTTTTGATACACTTTCTCAAAAACTTGTTGAGAAATGCCTTCTTCCGTCATCCCCACCTTTGCAGCAGATCTAAGTCCATTCAGGTTTCTGTTACTTGTTGGTGTCAGAGACTGCTTTTCAGTGGGATACTATTGGTGTAAAATGAAACCTGAATAAAATAATTTGGCTTTTTTCAGGAGCGATGCGGTTGCATGGAACAGAAAACTGTTAGCTGTAATGTCCGAAGCACGAGACGCTGAGCTGCACATCCCTGCAGCTCTGCATACCAATGGGGGGGCTTTACCAGAGCAGTGACAGCCCAGAGGACAAATCTGTCTACTTGAACACATTTTTTACGGTAGCCTTGTGTTGGATAACTGAGAACTAGTTTTAACAGCAGCTGGTGAGTCCGGCATCTGTTGAATACCTAAGATACTGGCACAGCTTTAATGAACTGACATTGACATAGAGACATCTGCCACGGCATGACTTCAAAAAGGCATCCACGGAGACACTTGTCCCCTTGCCTGATACCATCTGATCTCACTGGCAGACCTAATTAAAACAAAACATTACTTCTCACACAGAGTCTACTTTTCCCACCTTCAGCTCAGTTTCCAAGTTTACTGTTGGGTTTCTTAACCCATGGACAGACCCAATTTGGTTACCACAGCAGCTCTTCAAATTCAGAACTTCACTTTAGAGAGAGATCGGCTTGCCTACCAACTTCCCTTGCTCTGCATCTTTCCATATGAAAAACAGAAGAGTAAAACTGGACAGTAATATTTTTTAGGGAAGTTAAAAAAAAAAAAAAAAAAGGCTATCTCAGGATATCCTATCTTAAATTTCACAGCCTTTCTCCAATATTGTGAAAAAAATACTTGGGCCTTAATGCTATGCTATGTAAAATTTTCAGTAACAAAGCCTGTAATGTATTTAGAACAGGAACTTACTTTGTTGCTGTTTTGCAGATTTCTTTGTATTGGACAAAGGATATTGGAAAAAAGCTACTGAGTGACATTTGCCAATCCATTTCTCTCTCTGCTCCAAATGTGCCTCAAGATTTTGTGCCTATCTGCAAGACACAGGGAAGGCAGTGGCATGCCTCCTGGTAGAGTGCTGCCCATTGAGCCATACCCCAATTCTTCATTTGCAGTAAAGGCAATTAACAGAACACAAAAGATTGCCTTGAATTCTGGAACACACATGCACAGCTCCTACAAAATGCCCCAGGGACATGGTTGCAGGCCCTTTCAAGATCCGAGCTGCAAATTTATCTCGGTTCTTGAAAGGATCTGCTGCAGCACAAAACCAGGCTCACAATAATTTGACCTTTACAGAAAATGCAGCGCTCTCCACAGCTCAGGATTCTTTGTTCAGCACTCACTTGCCAAGGATGCTTGCTAACCTCAAAGATGTTAAAATCCATTAGCCTTACTTTGAAGAGTGAAGAGAAAAACAGTAATTATTTACTTGGAAAAAACCCATAAAAAAACAGACAACCAACACAAAGCTGGTAGGTGGCTCTCCTAAGACACAATAAGAATGACCATGTTTTATTCATAACTTAACCTGCCGATGATTAGAGAAACTACTTCAACATGGGAGAATGTTTCCAGCAGAATTACTGCCCTTCCAGTCAACTGCAACAACCATACTTCAGAAGAGAGACAAGCCACTGTCTCCCCATTACTATCCGATTAGGTTTCCAGCACGGCTAAATAATTGCTTAGAAGTTCTCTCCAGTGTTAGAAATGATCTGTTTATCTAGTTTAGATACCATAGTTGGCCTTATTAAATTGGAAAATGTAGCTGAATGAAATGACAACTGAACACTCTCTGGACAGCTTCTACCATGCTTCCTCATTACTCCGTCCATACAATATTTTCCCAAAGGATTTGGTTGTTTAATCAACAAGAAAGGCTGATGTGCAACATCTTTGAATCTACAGGCTAAGTTATGTTAGAGTTACGAAATATATTTATGCTTATCCCATGAGTCACCTTTCCTCATGCTGACACATGATTTATCCCACAAAATGCCTGTCTCAAAACAACGAGAAAAAATAAATCAGGGCCTCCATGCAGATTCAAGTACTAAGGCACAGGAGAAAGATGACTGGTGAAATAACTAGAGTACCTACCTTGGCATGATGGAGATCTACTCCATACATTGACAGTTTTTTGGCATTCTCCAGGAAATGCATCTCAGCCTCTGCAGGTGTCATTCCCCTGAGGAAAAGCAACCAATTCTAGCATCAACGTTAAGGAAAGAGAATCCAAAATAAAAATCCAGCAGCTGGAAAACTTTTTCAGCCTGTCAGAACTACAGCCGTACCCCTTAGGTCGCTGGGTACCTACCAGAGCCAGAACTCCAGTGCAGACCCTGTTATCTCTCATGCTGCAAAGCTCTTCTCTAACTGAAGACACAGAGAGGAGTCTTGTCCAAAAAATATTAAGTATACCGCAGCACATTTTAACATTTCCTCATGCACCAGGATGGTACCTGAAGGCAGGCTACAGCCCCCACTGATGCCCTCTGCCTACCTGTGGCTTTTGTGCAGCTCGATCACTTTATCCTCCAGCTCTTTAGTGTGATTTGGTGCAAAGCGAAATTCACTGATGTAGTCGCTGCCGTACTCGTCAGGGTCATAGTCGCCGAGCTCTGACTGTACGGTGTAGGAGCCTAGCAGGGCCAGCGTGACGAACGAGCAGGGCAGTCGACCTGACACAATGTCATCTCTCAGCTGCAAGCAGAGGTAGTACCTGCAACGGAGCACCAAGGTGGCTCAGAAAGTGCTCCTCCACTGCTGCTCCCAAAGGAGCACCATTGAAGCACCGGCAAGAGGCCTTGGTTCTTCTACTAATTTGCAGACAACTCCCAAGCCCGAAGTTTTTCAGGCATTAAAAAGGTTAATAATAATTTTGAAAAATAACCCAACCCCAAAACCTTGCCTAAATTATGGGTAGCAACATAGGATCTCTTAACAAAACGGGTTATTACTTTGTTTAGTGACCTAGATGGAGAATTACCCATTAAACATACCAGGTTTCCATCATAAACCACTAAGATATATAGCTACCTGATAATTCTTTTATTTAAGGAGAAAAAAATTGTTTCTTTTGGAAGACCTCTATTGAAGCGTGAACTCTTTGTACACTGTCTTTCTGCACAGTGCCTAGCACATGGGACCTCTGATCTAAGCCAAATGCTTCATGCTACCTTAAAAGCAACAAATAGTCTACAAAGCAATGAAGGTTAAAAATATCCACAGGTTGCAAAATGCTGCAACAGGCTAGGGAACAGTTTGCTGATGGTACAAAACTCATCATGGCTCAGAAGTTGTCCTGCCTTATACCAAGAAGGCAACGAGGTGAGAGGTTTTTTTCGGTTGTGGTTGCAATCCGAATACAAAACCAGAGAGCAGAGGTACAGATTGCAGACCTAAGTGACTTTGATAGCAGGGGGCAGTCATTCATTACCACCATATTCTCTATACCATGCACATCAGTTGCTTACCTTGTCAAATGAGATACAAAATTTACACAGATGCTTATTCTCATCCCACTTCTTCCCTTTCATAGTTATGATTTCCCTTACAATAACAAATTCTTACCACTGGCAAAAATGGGCATTGGGCATCTTTGTGAAAATTAAAATCAACTCTCAGGAATTTGTATATCGGAAAAGCTGGGTTTTAGGGTTAAATTATACAAAAGTCATCTTAGCTCAAAGGACAGACTCTGTTCACAGTGTCTTTTCTGCCAAAGCATTGCATGTTTTCCATAAGCTCATAAGAGAAAGGAAGCCAATGGAAATACAAAACATTCCTTTTCTTGGATAATCAGAGTGTAAGCGCTACTACGAACAGCTTTTAAGCCCCTTCTAGAAAGTATTTAATGTTTTAAACACCTGGTAATATCTTCAGATAGCTGGGCAGGGTCTGGAGGGTAGAATTTCACATTAAATGCAAACTGCCAAGCACCACCTGGAAAAGAACACAGATTGACTGAAAGTACACTGTAAATGCAAACAGAGATGCTCAAGCTGTTCGATTACCAGCAGACTTAAAAATACCCCAGCCAAGCAATTCGTAAGAACAGGATACAGTATCTTTTTCCCATACATTGTTCTGAAGAAACTACTTTTCCCTCTCGCAATTACAGTATTAGATCAGATTTTACAGCTCTTTTCTTATTTAGTAAGATTTCCACTGAAGCAAGGACCCTAAGGGAGCAGTAGTTTATTACTAACACTAAAAAAACCCCTCAGTCTGAAAACAATGTTTACTGGAATTAACCATCTGAAAACACAGCCTATACAAGCTTTAAAAACCAATAACCCGAAATACAGAGGCGCTAGAAACACTGCAAGCCGGAGTACGAATGGGCTCCGGAGTGGGCTACCCAAACCAGCTCACAGCATCCTCTCAGAGTGCTGTCTCAGCACATAGCTTCTGTCTCCAGCAGACATAAATTATTGTGCAGACAAAACTGCAAGGACAAACACTGAGAGCATGACTGAAAAACAGTACATAACACTGGAGAACTCTTATTTAGTTATTTCAGTAAGTTTAGGTGACCCATGGGATGGATACTAGTTTGCGCACCACAGTTCGTGAAATTTTTTTTTGGAGCATTAGCTTTAAATGTTGTAAAGAAAGAATACTGAGACTAAAAACAAGAAAGAGTTGAACATAGTATGTAAATATAAATGCTATTCTGAAAAAAGGGACAGGTTATACTAGTGCATGTCTTGAACGCAAATAAAAAGCAGTAAGAAAACCCCAAACCACAGTGTTCTTACAAGCAACACAGTGATTTTTCAGTAACAAGACTTTTTACCGAGACCTCTGTTGTGGGATATACCTCTTATATGTACTTCTACCCCATAAATTACAGTATTTCTGTAGTCAAGAAACCAAAGCCAAAGTAATGACACTTCTGTTTTCTGAAACACATTGATGTCGCCGTACAAATCTAACTAGAAACAAATAGATATCTCTTGAAAAGTCCGTATTGGCCATGTAATGAGGAAATGCTTGTGAACACTGCAAAAAATGGGACTCTTCCTTATAAACCTGACAGGTAGGGTTTCCCCATGATCTTCAATTCAGGGACACCTTGTGTCTAGGTACCTCCTTAAGAGTATGGGGTTAGAAGGTGTATCTGGTGCACTCTCTGGTAAGATAGCTTATGTGCTGGACAGGTCTGCTTGCCTGGAAATACTGCATGGTTGTCCTAATTGGGTGTTTGGAAGTATTTATTTAGAGACAACAAGGAAATTTCATCCCGTGCAAAGCCCTATCCACTTTGCTCATCCACACACCTGAGAAAACAGGCTCAATGTGCAAGAAGACTTTTGACATTTACCATCAGCTCTTGGTGAGACTTTTGGGCTCCTTGATTTTAGGAACTTTTCCACTCTCTGGGGCCATGACAACTGGTGGAAGGAAGATCAAGCTGGCAGTGAGGACGGGGCATGGTCCCACCGGGGAGTGGACCTGCCCCGAGGTGGGAATGGAGCCTGTGGTTGACACCTGGCCCCACGACAGAGGGAAGGGGCCACAGAGTGAAAATCTATTCCTCTGGCACACACAAAACATATCAAACCTATGATATAGCCTATCGTATAGCATGGACAGTTAAGATATCAGTGTAAGGGCCTTCACTTCTCACTTCCACCTACCACTGTGCAAGTTAGTGGGTTATAACTAATGGGGTGAGAACAAGGACTGCGCACATGGCGACAGCCTCATTTCTCAACCACTGGGATGAAAACCCTCTGATCTGCAGTGGAATCACAGATATCTGAGTGTTGTACAACTCAACCAGCATTTAGCAGGATTATATATATATATATCTGTATGTGTCTGAAAGTGTCATGGGTAACAGCCCTACTTTTCCACCGTTGTCCTGTTCCAAACTTCTAGGGTGAATTGTACAGAGCAAGCAAATTATTGCTGTCATCTTCTGCAAATACAACTGTCCCCTGCCTGAAGTCCAGGACGAGACTCTTCTACCCCGGTTAATCTCTCGCTGTCACAATCTTTCATTGTCTATCTCATGGCTCAGGCACATACTAAATGCATTTCAAATCAGTGGTGTGGAGCCAAGCTGCTTTACTTGTATTGACCATCAGCCCAACCTGACTCATTGAGGTCTACAGCACCTTCCCTTCCAGATTCATCTTCTCAAGAGATTAAAAAAAAGGCAGATTTTCATTACTTTTTATTGCAGATCACTTACTTTTAATGAAAATAATACTGGTGGAAAGGTGTGATTGCCCATAGTAAGTGGGGAAATTTTCCAGCCAGTGTAAATTAACCCTTTGAATCTTGGAGAGGGAAGTGATTCATTTGCTGGGCCTGACCCAACAAATGTGAACTACCAGATGTATTTGCTTGTGAAAGCACAAGTGCTAGAAGAGATCATTTACAAAATGGTGAAACAAAAAAACTACTAAGGCTTTCCTGCCCAAAGAAGTCACACACACAAATATTTCATCGATTTTAAAAAGTGAGGGAGGAAAAAAAAAAGCAGGTCAAATTTTAAGCCTGGCAGTCTTGACAAGTTTTTCCTTCCAGAGGTTTTTGAATTTCTAATATAGCAGACAGCTAAATTTAACAACCGAGCTTTTTAAAATATTCATGTGAAGCAGAAAATTGACTGGTTCTCTGTGAAATGAATGGTCATTTTAGGAGCAAAGTTCAAGCTTTTGAAATGCAGGAAGGAAAGATATTTTAGACAGAGTGCTATCTTTGCATCAGTGAAGTACTTCAGGATGGGGCATGAGAGGCATTCCTGGATACGATATAGATATCAGTAACGCAAAGAAATAATTTATATATGTGGCCTAGTCCCTAAGGTTATGTTGCGTAATGTCAAACTTCAGGTTTTTGCATCTCTGCAAATGTCAAGTTGATTTCAGCAATGCAAGTTCATGTGTTACAAGCCTCAGTAGCCGCCTGCACTCATTATGGGGTAAAATACCTAAAAGATGCAGGCAATTCCTTTGCCAGAGACTCGGGACAAAAAAGAAGATTGTGAAATAGGCTGTGTCACCCTGGGGGGAGCGCGCTCTCCTGGGGGGAGGCATGGAGAAGGGGGCCATGGCCCCGTCCTGCCTGTCCCCTCACCCTGCGGGCAGCGGGGCTGGGGTGAGGGGCTGGGGAGAGGGGGCTGCCGAGCCTCTGGTGCTGGGGGCACCCCGGTGGGACGGGCCTGTCGACCCAAGAGCGGTGAGTTACCCCAGCTGTTTATGAACAAGCCCAGTGGATCAGAGGGGCTGGGCAGTGATGGGCGCCTGGTGCCCATGACGCCCTGCTTGCGTGCCGGGGAGCCCCCTCTGCCTCTCACATCCTCGCTCAGTGCCACAGGGGTCCGGTGTCTTTGCAAAGACGGATGGCAGTTTACAGGAAGAGACTTTTTTGTGCAGATTTTTGGGGTCCGGATACACCAGAATGAAATTTTTCCAGACCCCCTGAAATAAACACACAAACGATAACAAGCTTACTTCGGATCTGCTTCTTGATTTCCTTGGCAGGGTCCAACCAATTCTGCAAAGAAAATGTTTACTTTTTTCAATTTGAATTAGAAAACACAATAAACATTATTCTTAAAACAGTGCTATGAGTCAAAGCTAGAACACGCGAAGGTCTGCCACCCCTTTCTCCCTGGAGCAGCAGTAGGCAGGCATAACACTAACTTCCAAGATGTGGCCCTCGGTAGAAGCAGGATTTTTATTAACCTTCCCAGACACTGAGGGGCTAAATGGTTTGGAATAAAAAAAAATATAGAAATTAGTAAAATAAATGCACAGAAATCTTTTTCCAGAGTATCTTCTGGGAAGATTAAATTTCTACAAACTTGTTAAGAAGGGTTTTTTTTTTTTTATTTGGTTGGTTGGTTTTTTGCTCTAATCCTGGAAGGGCTGAAAAGCCTTGCTAGAGGATAAGCCAGTGTGGCATAGGGCACTTCCCCATTTGCAACCCGGCGTGGGCATGAGGCACTGCCTGGGGGCAGAAGGAGCACGGGCAGAAACCAGCGGCAGAACCACAGCACCGGGGCTGCCCCCATCCACGCCGCGCAGAGCCCGGTGACTATGCGAGACAAAACTCCTGCCAAGGAGGTGGGGAATTATCACGGTGATGTGTTACTACTCCATGGATGCCAAGGAGCAGATCAAATTCCTCTGGAAGAGGTGTGCAGCAGCTTGGGGTCTCTTAGTGCCACCGCTGCCTTGTCCTCTAACAGAATCAAATTAATATTTAAAATGTGTCACAGAGCCCTGAACAAAAAGTTCGCTTCCCCTAGGAAAGTTCCACTTTCTCCAAAGAAAGAAAAACAAATGTATCAGAGAAAAAAAAACCAAAAACCTAAAGAAATATCAAACAAGCAGAACACAAGAATCCCCCCCCCATGCAACAAAAACAACCAGTTTGCAGCTGTCCAAACCCGGTCTGTGGTGCAAAACATTGAACCTAAAGAGCTCCAGCTATTGCTGAGCACAAAAGCACGCTATATACCAAGAAATTAAAGATGCATCAGGGTTTCTATTTTCAAAGATGACACGTGATGTGGGCACATATATCGTCTGGCTGGAAGTTATATGGCAGAGGAGGGAGGTGAATTGCTAAGTACTTTGACATTAAAAATATGCATGTTATTGATCAATAAATGTGGTGGCAAGCAGTCATTCTTTTAGCTGTTTAGCTCTGTAAAGTAACTGGCAACCTATAAATGTTTAGTGCTTTTAAATCACCTGTTAATAATGAATACATTCTTCTCTTTCCAGTACAGGAAAGCACACCTATCTGGAAATGCACTTAAACATCAGCCTAACTTTACCACAACTCAAAACTAAGCATATGCTAAAGTGTTATCTTGCACTGGCATGGAACAAGTGTCTGCTTAAGTGATTTTCTGAATCAGAAACAAAATCCTCATATTTAGAATTCTGTAAAGAAAGGGGAAAGAGAGACAAAAAGACTGATTTCTTTTGTATCATACATAACTGAGACAAAGGGAAGCCTAGAAAATACAACTGTTATTCTCACATGACATAAACAGCTAAAGAAGTAGTAATAGCTCCAGCTCCATTAAGGAAGACCTTTCAGGCCATGCAAAGCACAAAAACCCTTCACCTGGTGAGCTCTGCTGGGCTACTGCACATATTGCTAAGAAGTTTTGTTACTGGTTTCTTTCAAAATATTTATCTTAAAATGACAAAATCACATAGTATATTTTAAGTTATCCTTTGATACTCTCTCTTTCATCATAACGTGTCCAAAACAATACATCTATATCACCTGCACACTAGATCATCTTGGACACTGTTAATACACAGCTTATTTAATACTGAAGTTGAGATGCAGACAAGCAGAATGTGATTCACTATTGCTACCAACTGCTTCTGAAGACTAATGTCTTTAGCCAAATCAACAATAACACTAAGATAAAGTAAGTCAAGTCTTAAAGCCTTACTTTATCTTAGCAGTTAGCAGGAGCAGTCAATCAACTCCTGCCTATCTGTATCCCAACCACAGTATTATTAAGCCATATTTTAGTATTATATGTTTAGTAGTGTATCTATGAATGTAAATCTGACTTTCATCTACAGCAGTAATGAAATAAATCATACTAGAAAGAGAAGCAGCTATATGATTAACTTCTTTCATGTTATAAACAGCCAGCACAGAGGGAAGCCAGGAAAACACAGGGGATGCTCTTGAGAAGTAGAGTTACAAAAAACAATAGCTCAAGCTATATCTATGGAACTTGGCAAGGAAGATAAAAACAACTTCCGGACTGTTTGCAACTGTCTGAGGGGGTGTCTCGGGGAGCTCTAATGTCCACATGCCAAAGGCCAGCTGCAGTTTTGTGGGTTACCTTTTGGTTTTCTGTGTCTCTGTATGTTAGCCCGAAGTAGTCTTTTTCCAAAAGGTTCAGATGCTCGCACACTTTGTCGAATAGCACTTGACCTCTGGAGCGTTTCTGTGGGAAATGAACAGGAAAAAAAAAAAAAAAAAATAAAAATCATGTTTGCAAAATAAAGTAATATAAGCGTTAAAGTAACACCTTTTCTGTTAATCCTCAAATCAATAACCCCAAAATGATTTAATTCAACTCATCCATCTTTCAAACCTATTGACCTGGAGCTTCATAAGAATCTGCTGAATGGGGCAAATCTGTTTTTCATAAAAGTTCAGGTCTTCTTGCGGAGTTAAAAATAAGTCAATACGTGTCATGTTTCAAGTTTCAATGAGAAGAACTCTTCTTTCACAAATGCACGCCGAGGTGGTATCTCAGCAAACCCGAGCGTTCTTGGTGTGCAACAGTAGCAATCAACAACCATACAAAATATTCCTGGTCATGGACTATCAGATTTGTGACTGGGGGGCGATCCACTGAAGGAAAAACCAAACATGGGGATACTTCTTGCTTTGGTAGCAATGTGGACTGATTCCAGGATCCTTTTTTGTCTCATATACGGGGAAACGTGATAACACCATCTACTGAAATCACTGAAAGAGCCTGGTATCTCACTGGGAATGCAGCTGCGTAAGAAAGCAGCTTTCCAGTGTCCCACTAACCTTCTTTACTGCTAACACGTTAGATGAGAAGATCTCTCGCTGTCAACAGCCAGCGCCCTTAACAGAAGCTTCGTAGTATCTCTCGTATTGGACGGTAAAAATTCATATCACCCTAGTTCTCAGCGTTATATGTGACATTGAGAAAAAAATCTCCGAAAAACCAAACACAGACAGAAACGTCCTCTTTATAAGCTACATGTGCCAATTTTGATATGCATTATTATAAACAACCCAAAATTATTTGGGCCACTGTTTCATCGCTATCTGCTTCCCTAAGTGCAACTCAGCTAAAGGAAAAAATCTGCCCAATTCATTTCAAACACAGGCATACATAAATATTTTAGTTGACATCAGGGCTGCATTTTCTTTATCTGTAGCATACACATGACTTGAAGCAGACTGGAAATACACTACTTTCTTCAAACACAATGCAGGAAGGAGGCTGACACAAAAGAGGAGAGAATGCTGCCTCTGAATTTACGTGCCTCCACCGACAGAGCTGCCAGCCTGGCAGCCTTGGCTGGAGGGGTGGATATTTCACAATACCAGCTGGCACAACTATGCCAACAAACCTGTGGAACCCAGCACTGGGATCAAACTATTTTGGAAGTGGTAAGCAAGCCAAGAGAAAAGAAAAAGAAAAGAACTGAGGGTTGCTGCCTAAAACCCTGTGAAAACATTACCAGAGATGATAGAGGGAGTTGTGCAGCGTAACCTAATTTATGTTAAATTTGGTATTTCTACTGGGGCTCTGATGGTATATTAGAAAGGAAGCAGGGAAATATCCTCTATGTTTTTATCGATGGGGAAACTGAAGAGTGTGGCTGATAGAGTCTAACAAGTGTTCTCCAGCTGAGAAAAAACAGGCACAGAAGTGCATTGCAAGCGTACTGCTGAACTTCATTTACTGTGTCTTCCAGCATCATTTGAGCAAACCGCTCTCAGGCCTTGTTCTGCTTGTCACATGCTTTCTGCCCTGTAGTAGGAAGCATGAATATACCCCAGCTCCTTTATAATGTCAAACAAATGTTTAGTTAATTCTTCACGCCCCAAACTTGGAAGTCGATAGTAAGAGGTTAGTGGGTTTATACCTGATCCTCCATGGAGAGGATCAGGCGGATAAAAAAGATCTCACTGTTGGTGTGCAGAGAGGAATCAACTCAGAGACTTCAAGCCAAAATAGCTACATTTCTGCTATAAGCAAGCACTGCTGTATTTTGTCAAATTTCTTGCTTTTCTACCTGATAACAAACCAAGTGGTTATACTGAATGGAGAGAAATAAGCAGGTTAACTCTAGAAGATACCTGCTTTAGGAAACACTATGTCTGTACCACTGCACCATTTACATGTATTTGAATTACAATACTTCAATGTCCTCTTAATTTTAAGAGTCACACAAGGCCAACACAGGAGCTGTTTTATGCGGCCTATCTGTGCAGCTACACAGATGTCAGCTTTGAGAAATAGTAGATAGCAGCTGCAAGGTACGGTGTTTTAATAGGGAATAGCAGGAAACAGTTCTGTGGGGCTGTGCTGTAATAAAAAGCAACAAACCAATAAAAACCCAGTGCTCAGGATTTCTTGTTTGGCTACACATTGTGGGCAAGTGAAAATAAGTATGACAAGCCTGGAATAAGTTGCATGGCTCATTTCTTGTCCATGACAAAATGTACTTCCTCCTCCGGTACCAAGATCCCCAAGTTGTACTCAGACGCTTTCCACAAAATTCCTGCTGCATCAGGATATGGGAAAACCCTGCTGGTGCTGCAAGATGACATCAGAAATACCACGTATAACTGACAGCCCTTCCTGGTCAGGGTCCTCTCTTCACCAGACACCAGGTGTGAACTGGTGATGGCTGAGGGGAAGCCTTACCAGGACCACTTTCCTTCTCACTGTCCACAGAAACACCCATCAGTGTCCAGACAGATGAGCCTCACATTGCAGCCTCGTCGCTAACCCTGAGTGCCTCTCCCCAGGTCAGAGCTGACCTGTGGGAGCAGGATTTAGAGGGCTCCCATCATTTGGGGAATGGGGGCTGCCTAGCAATGGATCCACCCCTGTTGCCCTCCTAATGCAAAGACCAAACGAAATCCTCGTGCACCTGCGTATATGCAGCACCGCCGCTTTGTACCCACACGGCATGAGCACGCACACTCTCTTTCTAAAACATCGTTGCACAGAAACACAGTGAGGGGAAGCTGCGTAATCCATGGGAAGTTAAGAGGTTTAGTCTGGAATAAATAAGTAAAGCAACTGAACAGACCTCCCATGCTCTTGTTAATTGCTTTTATTTTACTGTGTGCCCAAATAAGCATGCCAGACAAGGCATGGATACCATTGCTTTGGCAGGGAGAGAATGGGAGGAAGAGAAGAGAAGGTCAAGTTACAAATTCATACAGCTCCTCAACCCATCCTAAACCTTTGCTTTCCACCATTTTGGGGTGACAAGTCTAAGGCGATGAAAGACTGACAGTCTGCTAGCTACTGTAGATCACAAGTTAATGCCAAAAATGCCAACCAATTCTCAGCAGTCCAAAAAATGTGAATTAAAAAAAATAAAAAAAAATCAGACTTCATGCTATAAAATACTGGCCCTGTAAATGAAGAGTTTTTCTGAAAGGTAAATATGGCAAGAGTCTCCTCCAGAAATATTCTTAGCTATTTTTCAGGCATGAATGGGATAAAATGAAATGTGCAGATGTGGAAAAAGAGACATTTTGCTTAAGCTTTGCGAAATCAAGACAATAGAAAGAATGCAAAACATAGATTGATGAGTACAAAAGTCCAGGAGAAAAACTTCACGCTTTTCACAGCCTCCTCCCTGCAGCTCTATAAAGGTCAGGGCTCTCGCTCGAAGCTGGAATGGGAATAAACAGCCTCCTGGTCAAGCTCCCAGTGAAAGGAGCCAGCAGCAGCGAACTTGGCAAGCCTGCGCCTGCCAGCAATTCCCACATGCAAGGGAGAGGGGAAGTGGCCTCTCTCCTCGACAGCTTCTCCTCGGTTTTGGAGCTGAGCTTCTCCCTCCTCGGGAGGCCGAAGGCTACGAAAGGCTCTGCCATCCCCTAACTGGCTTTTCCAGAAACAGTCCATGCTCAAACCTCTCCACACCAGCTTCTTCAGCCCATATCCCTCCATCACACCCCCATCCCCTTACAAGATCACCAGACCAAGATAGCACATTGTACATCACTGAGAGTGAGGAGCTAAAAAATTAAGTACTTCCATCTTAGCTCTGCCTGGATAACAAGATTATTATAAAGTCAATTATTCTCACTGGTGAACATTTGGATACCATGGCTGGTATTTCTTAATGCAAAAAAATAGTGAGAAAGTTTTCCTTTATTAATTAAGCCCATAAGCTGTAACTTATGATAAACAAACTTTATTAAAGTGAAAAAACACAAGCCTTTGTTATAGATACATTATCACTTCAGCCACAAAACATGTATTGCACATTAATATAATCACAGATTGGCTGAGGCTCGTGGGCACCTCTGGAGATTGCCTAGTCCACCCCCCTGGCTCAAGCAGGGCCACCTAGAGCAGGTTGCTCAGGATTGTATCCACTTGGGTTTTGAATATGTCCAAGGATGGAGACTCCACAGCCTCCCTAGGCAACCTGTGCCAGTGTTTGACCACCCTCATAGTAAAAACGTTTTTTTTTCCTTCCTTTTAAGTGGCAATTCCTATATTTCACTTTGCACCCCTTGCCTCTTGTCCTGGCAAATGGCTACCACTGAGCACAGTCCAGCTCTGCCTTCTTTACTCCTCCCATCAGATATAAGATCCCCCTGAGCCTTCTCTTCTCCAGGCTGAACAGTCCCAGCTCTCAGCTTTCATCATAAAAGAGATGCTCCAGGCCCTTCATTATCTTTGTGGCCCTTCGCTGGACTCTCTCCAGTGTGTTCATGTCTCCATTGTACTGGGGAGCCCAGAACTGGACCCAGCAATCCAGGAGCTGAGTAGAGGGGAAGGATCACCTCCCTTGACCTGCTGGCAACACTGCCCAGGAGGGCACTGACCTTCTGTGCTGCCAGGGGATATCGTTGACTCTTGTTCACCTTGTTGTCCATCAGGACCCTCAGGTAATAATAAAGCCTATATTGCAGCAATCAAGCTACCAAACCCATATGTTACTGTACTGTCACAAGCAACAAGGAAAATTACATGGGAAATGAGCAACAAACAATTTAATGGAAAGAGGTGACCGCAACTTCCTTGTCTGCACATGCTAGGAAATCTCCAGGAACCCTCTTTGCTATTTAGTGAGATATAGGGAAGAGATCAGGAAGATTTCAAATGTAATGTGCTAGACGGCACTTCCCAAACCAGAAACTAGTTGTGCCAGAGGAAAGTTTATCAGGATCCAGAACTGCCACCTCCAAGAGACAAATTTTGCTTCTGAGCAACAGCGTAGGCTTGGCTGTCCCATGCTGGGAGGCACCATCTCTCAGAAATGTTTCCTTCAAGCTGCTGTGGCTCCAAGTTTGGCAGTCCTGCCCTGCCCCTGAAACGCGACCATTTGCAACCTTCCTGTGGGGCATTTTGGCACCCACCTTGGTGATGCAGGCTGAGCCTCTCTTCTGATGCACCCTCACCCTGAACCACACACCTCCACTTGCTGGGTCACCTCCAACCTACCAGACCAGCCATCTTTCCTAGCTTTATTCCAGCAGAGAAGTGTATGGGCTGAGGACCTGTCACCATTCCAGCTTCTTCCAGACCAAATCCAACCCTCTGCCTGACAGATTTCTCCCTGCAGGGGCAATGCCACACCAGGACTGGTATCTCAGCAAGGCCGAGGAGCCTCTGTTCTCAGAGGGTTTCAAGACATTGGCCAGGCAATGGCACAGCTGGCCTGACCCAGTGCTGGCCACTGTCCTACTCAAATCAGGGGCCTCGCCAGTCCTTCCAACCAGCACAGCTGTCATACTGGGCTCCCCCTGCACCTCCTCAGGTGCTAAGGGGTTAATCATCGTGTACCCGATTAAAGTGTAGAGTTTTAGCCTACTCTCATACTCTATTTTTACTCATGAGCAGATTACCTTCCTCTCACTGATAGGGAACTAGGATGAGGAGCTGAAGAGCAGAAAACAGCCCTCTCAGCTAGAAATGAAAGCTATTGCAACCTCCAAAGTGTCGCATTTTGGAGCGGTTCTATTTTTGCATCTGATGCTGCAGTCTCATGTGGATGCAAAACGCTGAGCAAGGGCTGTCTGCAGCATGCAGGTATGCCCCTCCCCCCCCCGTTTGAAAGCAATTACAAGAAATCACATTCAGATCAAATTTTACAGGCAAGGAAAAAGCCAAAGAGGGAAAGAGTCCCACAGCCAAACAGCTGTAACGGGATTCCTTTTTGCCAGCAATGACCATCATCTCTACTGCGCAGGAACTGCAAGGTCAGGGCACCCCAATGAATTGAAACTTCACCTCCCTTTCTGTTCAGTCAAGGAGCACAGCAAGACGAACAAGTATCACAGCTGTGGACCTGGATTTTAAATGGAAAGAGTTTGCACATATCTTTCTGCACGAATACATATGCAAACACAACACTGCCACTTTCCTCGGAAAAGCTGTCAAGCTGCCAGGGAGCAACGCCACACTAGCACTAGCCTGGCGTTAAAACTCTCTACAATTACTGTAATAACTCTAGTTGGGCATGACCGCTGGAAGGAGGACAAACAGATTAGTAACATGAAATCCCGGTAGGAATAATTGGACTTTAACTGATGTTGAGGTTATCTGGTTCACATTCCTAATTAGCATTTGCACTTTCCAATGGATCTTAACAATGGCACTGTATAAATGTGTGGGCTGGCTCTAGCCTTGCATGCTGTAACATATTTTGGCACACAGCTGTACTAACCTCTTCCTTTCCCCCCGTTCTTTCTGGTGCGGAAGTATTAGCTAATTTTTTCATTTGCCATGTGCATGATGAAAAAGATTCCAATTGTGTCCAGACCACCGATTTTATCTCACTTTACTGTTTCGATTTAAATTGCATTTTGCAAGTTCCTTTGGTCAACACTTTGGTTTCTGCACTGCATGGGCCACCTAGTGGTCTCCTCCATGCAAACGCAAGGGAAACACCCATAAAAGTTAAAATGTATATGACAACAAAGAACTAGCGTACCCAAGGGGAAGCTTCTCCCTCCCCACCTTGCAGCTTCTGCAATTATTCTTGCAACACTAACAAGTGTAAATGATTAACTGCTTGTCAGGAATACTTTGTACTTGCCACAGTGAGCACTCTCTTCCCACAAATTGGCCCAGCTGAGTCTCCGAGTCACTGAATTCCAGGCTCCTGACAACACGCTTTCTCATTCTTTCCTCATGAATTACCCAACTTACACAAAAATTGGCCCAATCCTAGAAAAAAACCCATTACTTGAGCAAATAGTTATTACTTGCAAGCTGAAGTGATCAAGTGTATGCAAGCTTCCAAGATCACTTTTGTATTGAGAACCTCATTTCTGGGGGAGGGATCTGAATGTCACATATATGTCATAATTTAATAGGCATAGGCAAATATGCACATAATTTAATGCACATAATATGTGCACACACAAACATATACAAATCTGTAAGTAATGTTCAGTGTGGTTCCAAATGCAGAGGAGCTGGTGACCACATCACAGCACCTCTTCATCTATGGAGAGTCAATCAGAGGTCCTAAACTCATGCAGTCATTCTGGTAAGGAACGCATTTTTATCTATGAATGAAATAAAAATCTACATACTATGACATTTCCTGTGTTTTTTCTGAATGAATTTGAGCTGGTCAAGATATGAAGGGCTGAACTGAGAAATTCTAGAAGCTAATCATTGCACTTCAGGCCAGAAAATTTCCAGATAGGGAGAATCCGTTTTATGAACAAATCTTGATTAGAACATGAAAAAAAAATAGCATAAAGTTTATTTTTCCCAAGGAAGATAAATGGAAGAAGTCATTCCAAAGAAGTTTAACTTCATTTCACTTCTACACATTCGTAATTTGCGTTTTCAAAGGATTTGCTCTTGTGCTGTTTACACTTCTCCACAGTTTTTCTGCATGGGGAAAAGAAGATGAAGGAGAAAGGTGACAGAAGAGAAAAGAAACCCTGAATTTCTTCAAATCTACCGTTTTGCAACTGAAGTCCCCAGCAGGAAGCTAAGTAGCGAGCATCCAGGAAGAAGAATAGGATGAAGAATCTTTCCTGGAGTGTTAATTGGCAGAAAATCAGCAAGTATAACTTGCAGAATGAGAGCTTTTAAAAGCCTAACATGACTCAACTACTGGAATTTAGGCCCCTACATCCCCTGCTGTGCTTGCTGAAAATGGCACTGGCAGTTCCAGAAACATCAACGTTTAGTTCATCTGGAAGTTCAGTGTGTTGAGAGTGGTGTTCTAGGCATTATACAAAAAATTTTAAAGAAAGTCACTTCTGCTACGCAACAAAAACTTCGCTGAAGTTACCAGTACAACATTGTACACCAAAGACAGCAGTAAGATATACAGAGCGACAAAGCTAACAACAAATACCCCACTCCCCTCTCCCACACAGACAAACATAGAAAAGTTTAAAGATAAAAGAAATTAACTAATCTGGTCTTTTAAATCCAACTATTTTATGTTTCTTAGGGAAAAATCTTAGGTTTGGCATATGCAGAGTATTACAAATGAACATCTATGAGGATGCACGTATCCCTTGGATGGACATAACACTCTCATCCAGTTTGTAAGCAGTTCACCAGCATGTGTAGGAGATACTGAACAAGACCTTTCTGCCAGCTTTTCGGGTAGCAAAAAAAACCCTACAGGCAATGAAAAGAAAAGGTTCAAAGCAAAACACATTCATTTTTTGGTTCTCAAAAGGAAGTACCATTTAATCTTTTACATACTTCAATGGTAAACTGCATTTAGAAATGTCCCAGGTCACAATTCCAAACACAATCTACTGAAAAAACAATTTAGTCAAATGTGGGAAGAACTAAGAAGTAGGCAATTTCAGAAAGCTGTGTTAAAACAACTTCTTTTTTCAATGTAAGTATATTTCATATAAGCAAATGCTTTTCCTGAAAGCTGCACGCCAATACAACCTCTCCAAGTGTTCTATTTCTTTATTAACGTTTTTATGTGTGAACCCGCATATACATCCCAGTACATGACTAATATATTCTAATAGTTTGAAATAAAAACTGCAATAGTGTTTTGCCTATCTCTGCTTTTTAATTTAGAACTCTATCCCAAACTGCTCTGCACATCGAAATGAACGCCACGTAAGAAAACTTCTAGTAGCCTAGAAGGTATTTTGACATACAGTGATGACTGATAATTTTTTTTTTCTCCCATCATGGTAGTAATACAATTTATCAGCTTATTGATAATATTTATTGTAATATAGCACACTGAAATATAGCACCATTCCAGAAAATAACCTTTTCTGACACCTATCTCCTAAGTATTTAATACAAGCATTTAGATAAGTATGTAACACTGTCTATGCTACAGTTACATACCTGCAGCAAGTGTCAATGACATTGTATAACATGACATAGTTTTTATCAGGGGCAACCTTCTTTAATGCCGTTTGAGCTTGCAATCCTAAAAAGCCAGCACTAATCTAAAAAAAACCCAGAGGACTGCTAAATCCCAGTAAGAAGATTGGTGACCTATTCCCGATTCTGGCATCAAACCAAATTAGGGATTTTGCCTTCTACATCAGCAGCAGAGATCGCACCAGCGCTTGCATCATGTGAGCTCTAAGCGTACGGACGTGTGTGCTACACAGTATGCATGCTTAGGAAAAAAGCGGGCACTTTGTTCATGGCAATGCAAAGCAGCAAAAGGGGGCACCTGAGAAATAATACATACTCTGGAGCATGTCGTTATACGTGGAAGCATAACAGCCATGGCTGCACATGCACAACGGCTACAGAAATACCTGTCAAACGTGATGATTAGCAAATGCTTTGGCATCCCAAGTGCATCAACAGAATTCATACTGTAAAAACTGAGATCTGGTAACAGCTCACAAGCACTACCCTCTGATAAAGGAAAAAAATAGTGGATACTATTTCTCAAACAGCAGTCCAATTCTCAGCACACTGATTAGTCTCACACATTTGCTAAATCCTAACCTAAAATAATAAACCTTATTCCACGATTTTGGAGGCTTTTCAACAGAGAAAGTAGCCCCCTTGCTCAGCTTTCTTGAGAACACAGATTGTTTGGACTTGGATTTTAACTAGACGTGCAGTTGATCCATTGGCTTAATGCCTCCTGATTGCCCTATCACCTCCTGCAAGAGTTACTCTGCAGTAACTCAAGTGGGTCTCTTGGGATTCAATATAGCAGTTGAAGCTTTCCAGTGGGGGTTATAAATATTTTCCTTATTCTAACTATACTTGGATGAGCTCAGCAAACACTCATCTCTCCTGTGTAACTGCTAACTATGCACAAGCCTAGCATCGACACAGAAAGGGGGAACCAACTGCTACCTGTAACATAAATAGTTACTGGCATATATCAGCAAAAATCAACCATAAACATTTTGTTTATTTTCAGTTGAAAAAGCTCTACTGTCAACATAGTCCGATTTACAGAGTAATCTTGCCATATGAGTTTAAAAGCCACAGAGCTCTCCCTGACCTACATTGCCAGGCTGGAGTGAAAAAAATAAATAAATTGCACAGAAACCATAGCACAGAAAGACGAGCCTGGAGAAAACAAATGTGGAGGGCTTGACGGAGTCTCACCCTGGTGAGGCCATCAGCAAGGACACTGAGAAGGACAGGACCCCTGGAGCCAAAAGACCTCTATCTGTCTGGGGTAAAAGGAAAGTAAAAGATCATCCTCTCCTGGGCGCTTGCAAACTGGTTAAGCAGCAATGAGCCTTGCAGTACCTGGGTTGGAGCGTGCGTGACCAAACAATTTTTTAAAACTTCACCAGATGGAGAACAAGCTCCTGTTGCCTGGCTTGTATCCCACTGGTGCACAAAAGGGGAGGGAACCAGAGGCAACATTTCACTAGGAAGTTTTTAGCTAATCATTTGTTCCCTGGAAAATGCAATTTCAGGGCAGCTGAAAGTATTTGTCAATGTAGGTTGACCCCTCTCAATTGTTTTCACCATTATGAAAAATGGCTGGCACCTCCTAAGTATCAAAATGAAGATTTTTGTCTGCTAAACCCATCATTTCACTGTCCAAACCACTTTCAGAAACTATTAACAAAAGGCAAGAGATAAGAGAACTAAATGCAGAAAACTATGTGGAGAGGACATGTACAAATATTTTTTTGTTGTTATTTTAAACTTTTTGCATTCATTTTGATTGTGAACATGTCCTCTCCCGTGCCAAAAGGTGGAATTTAAAGCCCAACGTGCTGTTTACTCAGTACAACACCTGAAGGAGTAACTTGGTTTTAATTCTTGGTTCTTCTTCAGTCTCTGTAAAATACTTGCATATTAACTGGAGGAAATACAATAGACCCCAGCTGTCTAATCGCTTAGGTGTGTTTTCCTACCAAGGTTATAAGAGACCTTTTCCCTGAATACCATGCAGCCCCGACATTCCCAGCCGCGAGGAGCTGCGGGAAAGCTGGGGGAGGTGAGCCTCTCCTGGCAAGGAGGAAATGCTCCAGCTCCACAAGTGCCACACCAGCATCCTCCCTCCGCCTTGTGGCATTTCCAAAATGCTTGGCTCAATCTGAAGTGACTTTTTTTAATTTAGATTTCTTTAGCTTCAGTGAAATAATCATCATCATCATCACCAAAAGGGAGCCCAAACATTTTTATTTTTCTTTCAGTTACCAAACTGAAGCAAAAAACCTCTTTCTGCTCAGCCTCACAGTTGATTACTATGAGCTGGACAACATTGGTATTGATTTCCAGACCATTATGCTTTTTGAATTGACAAGTATTTTAACTCATAAAAAGCTGCCTACAGTATTTGGAAAAAGCAAGCCAGAAGAGTTTTGTATTAACTCTATTCAGCTGGAACATATTCAGGCAATACTCAGACTCCTGCTGACATGTGTCAGGTAACATAGACCTTAACTGAATCCCCTGGCTAATCTACGTCAGCCCTAATTAGCGGGTCTGGGGACTGAAAACATTCTGTGTAACAACGACGATGCATCTCAACCCAGTCACATTTACTGAAACACATCCCGGGGAAGGAACAAAAACCTAAAACAAAGCTCTTCATATTAAATTAACTGAAATGTAAGCAACGAGTAGGTCAAAAGGAAAAGACTTATTAAAAAAACTCCCTCTTGCATTCAGTAATCAGTTTCACATGTAAAGCCATTTGCAAGAGACTGTGTGGAATCCATTAAACAATTAAAATGTGCAGGGGGTAACTGAAACTGTATCCTTCAGAAACCAGAGTGCATCTTATTACAGAGGTTTCCTTCTTGACCTTAAAGCCTACCTCAAAACGTATGAGAAATTCAATGTTATTAAACTCCCCGTGCAAAAGCAGTGTGCAGGTCCACACTGAGATGCCTCCAGGGCAAAGGTTTGCTCGGATGCTGCATGGGGACGGTGACAACAGGGCCATGCGGTCTCCTGCTGCCATACAGAAGCACAGAAAGGTTTTTCCTCCAGAGGTAGTCTTGCAAGCCAGGAAAAGAAACACATGCAGCGCTGAAGTCAGCCACCGCTGTCTTTCATTTCTGGCAGTGGTGGCAGAGCAGAAATAAGTCTGCTTGTTCTCTGTTCTTCAAAGCCTGTCCTAAGACCACCTTTAATAACTTGTTTTTTAAAGAAGCATCCATGTACTCTCACTTTTTAACAGGAAAAATAAAAATTCATGTGAAATGCAATACTCCATCCTATTTGAGAATCATTTATTTCATGCCCATTTTGCCTCCAAAAAGGGGTTTCAGCACATATTTGTGTAGGGCAGAAAGGGACCTGTTCACTCCAGTCTGCCTCTGTCCATGTTATAAACATTGGTTTTACATATCTGGAACTAAAACTTCTCACCGTTTCAACTCAGGTATGCTATTCTGAAGTCACCTGAGGACGCAGGGAAACCCATTAAGGAAATGGGCTCTCCAACAGGGAGGAAGTCACCAGAGGTTCATCACAAAGGCGTAGCAGTGGCTACAGCATGGGACACCCAACTACTGCCCAGGTCCCAGTGGCAGCATGACTGAGAAAAAATGGAGGGGAAAAAAGTCCCAAACCGGTCCCCTCCTACCTCAGCTGACCACCACCCACCAAGAAGATGGGATACCCGTAATGCTTTCCAAGACGTCAGCTTTGCATGTGCTCTGCAGCCTATCTGAATCCTACGGCAACTCACCCTGTTTGATGTAGGCCTGCAGAGATGCCACAGACAGGCTGCCATGGAAACATTTGTTTTCATTTACTGGTGTCCAGCACAATAAGAAAGTCAGAGACATGGAGGAACCAAGAGAGAGTATAAATTACCAATGGGCTCAGACAGCTAAGCCTTTGAAAAATGAAATGTTCCAGTTTTCTGATCTCACTTTGCAATTAATAGCATGTATATGTTTAGAGCAGAAACAATGAAGGCAAATTCTAACCTGTTTTAGAAAGACACTTCAAATTAGGCTGCATGTAAGGGAGAAGATGAGAGTTGGTTCCACTTGCATCTTTTAATTAAAATGCAGTAGTCTTGATAACAGAAAATTGAGATGGGGCAGAGAGGGAAGAGGAAGGAAATAAATCTTAGAAATAGCATAAATGTACTACAGCACTTGAAAACCCCTACTTAAAGTGGGAAGAACCCAGAAATAAGTTATTTCTGCTTGTTTTCTTGTATCTTAGGAAAAACCTGAACTAGTGTGTTCACTGTCTTTTTTAAGGTTATCTGAAATCAATTTGCAGTCTTGGATCTTGCTTTATCTTTGGTTCTCCAAACCAACAAATGCAAAGTGTAGGTCAGAGCTCACTTAACAGAGAAGTCTTCAGCACCCTCTCTACAGTACAGTTTTGGCCCCAACTGTGGGCTTGGCCGCTTTTGACAAAGAGTATTTCTGATCCCAATGCTGGCTGGGAGAGCGCAATGAAGAGCACAAGGAGAACCACTTCCAGCAGGGATGGACATCTATGTGGAAATCACTGCTCAGTATCCCTCTGAGCAGGCTGTGTTGACTCCTGTGACCGAGCACCCATTAGAAACCTCCAACTTCTTCATGACATGGGAGAACCACGTAGCCACCCTGAGGCTGTTTTTCTTTGACAAAGTACCAGGGACAATGTCAGCATTCAGCAAATACTTCTGCTCCAAAAGCCAACAGCTGTCCCTGGACAGACAAAGCACCATTAGGTGGCCATCCCACCTCTGAAAGGGAACACCCTTCTTAAATAAGCCTGCCACTACCATCTGTAGGCTCCCAGATGAGAGAGGCAGTGGGGGTACAGGTGGTAATGCTTCTGGTTTATGGTTTTGGAGGAGGATGAATTAACAGGTTGGGTTACCTACTTAACCTGGTTTTGGCTTGTGATGTCTTACTGCATGAAAGACTTTCTGGGTCAGGATGGATACAGCACACAGGCAGTAACACCGTGGGGCCTCAGGAGAAAGCTTTTACCTGGCATTTGCTTAAGCTTCTTTCACTGAATGGATACCACATTGGATGAACCACTGTTAACCTCAGCTTTGAGGTTACCTTCACATTTTCCCATGTAGATATATCTCACACAATATGAAAAACTCCTGGTGTCGCAAATGCAAAGTACTGAACGTGAGAGAGACTGAAAGATACAGCAGCAGGCAGTGAAGACGCTCAGCATTAAATATGGAATAAGAAAGAGGGGCTTTTGAAACAAAGGACACCAAGGGGATAATGGATTAAGCAAACCTGCCTCAGAAGCATCTCAATCTGTGACTACATGCAATTTCGGCTGTCAGGTCGTTAACTGGATGAACACATAATTGATAAGCTGTAGGTTGTGCTCTACTTGAGAGCAATAAGCTCCTTTAAATTATATTAATATTTAACATATATAAAAGCATTTGTCATTTGCAAAGCACTCTATAGAATAACTGATGGATTCTATAATGATCCCCAACTCCCAGACTAGGGAATGCAATTCTAGAGGGATAAATATCTGGCCAATGTCCAAAACATTCACTGACAGAGCTATTATTCTAGCTCAGAATTAGGTTTCTAAGTTTATGGTCCTTCTAGATCACACTGCTTTGTAGCCTTCAGTGGGTAGAAGCACAACACAGACAGAGCTGGAAGACAGGAGCTAACAACATAGGATGACATTTCTGACTCACATCCACCAACTGTCACATCCCTACCCTGGGCTACCATCCACACTGAAAGATGCATTCAAGTGGGTTAAACACAAGGAATGAAAATATTAAATATTTGATAGCCATGTGTTGTCCTCCTCTCTCCCCCTTCTCTTCAGGAATTAATCTTGGGGAATTTACTGACCTCCATAATTTGTTAGGTCTTTCAGTATACTTTATTTATATATATATATATATATTCTCCCCCCCCCCCCCCCCCCAGTTTAAAGGGATACAGTAAGTTCACTTGAGAGTGATCCTTAAAATGTGATAGCATTTTTCTGAAATGTGACAGATTATTTCTTATGCTGCAGCACTGAGCTTCTGTGAAACAGCCACAGAACTTTGTTGTTATGCAAAATTACCATAGCAGAACTTCACCTTCAGCCTCCTACATGGTTTCCTGAGACGTCTCCTGAGACAGACCCTCAGTCTCCCTGCCCTACTAACTCCCTTTGTATATACTTTTTCTCCCTGGGAGAAAAAGCATAGTGAAAGTCACATAATTTCTCTCGACTGGACACAGCATCCTTTTGCTGTAGCTGAACTTTATGCACTTGGAAAGTAGACTCCCCTGGGGATCTACCAAGTGTTCCCACGGGCCAGAGTGGGCTGTGCCAGAGAGGTACCTGCAGTTGCATCCTCAATACACACAGTATGCTGACAATACCACCTAGGAAGGATGCAAAGTCTGGATCGTCCATTTAAGGTATGTAAATGCATGCATCACCCCAGTTGCACTTGTTCCCTGAAACATTTGTGCCTTCTAAACTGCTCCCTGAAATATTTGTGCCTCCCAACTAACTTCTGTTTCAATGCACCCTATGGTCTGCTCATTGTCATAGCTTTGTCATTTAAGGATTCATCCTTTTAGGAGCTCTATTCTCATCAATATTACATTCTGCCTAGTAAGTCTAACCATCTTAGAAGCAGATAAAGTGATTATTGATGACAGTCAAGACAACTTCAAAATATTTCAGCAGTGTAAGTAGAAAAAATGCATACAAAATTTATATTGGACGTTTTTCAAGAGCTATTCAGAACTTGCAAAGTGGAGAAATCTGATGAGCAATAAAACATGATGGCTTTTATATGCTAGCAATTTGACACTTCAACAGAGTCAAAAGTTTAGTGAAAAAGTGAAACTTCCTAAAAGTATTATTCACAGCGTTTTTTTGCATAAGTGGAAGTCTAACATAACAAGTCACCCCTTCTGCTCCATCTTACATTCTCATGAAGTTCAGCCTGCTAGACAAGATTTCCATAGAAATCCTATTTGGTAAAATTTGCTTGACTGAATTGCAAAAAGTGACTCACATTTTACAGCCAAGTGGCAAAAGCTGAAACGAGCTTGACTCTTTCCATCAAAGCCAGCATTAGTCATTCTTCCAGCTTAATGGTTCGCATGCTATTCTTGACAGACAAAACTGGGGCCGCAGGTCAAGAAATGACAATTTAATAGTCACAAAGTATGTGGCCAGATAGCTATTGCTAGTCTGAAGGAAACAACACAGGCTTGGCCAGTGAAACTAAAAGATACCTGACAGCATGACTGCTAAGTTGCTGTAAGAGTAATAAAATCACAGCTCCTGTGTTAGCATAGAAAAATTTGGCCCAAACTGTAAAGCCGTGGTTAAATAAACATCATAAAGGTCCTCCTCACCTGCCACTCTCCAGAGGGCTTAAAACAAGAGTGGCTGGAGGATGCAAGGGCCAAGTGCAATCTGACTGTGAAGACAACAGGATTTGGCTCCCAGTTAGATACTGCTTTCCTCTGTCCTCTCTCCTTCTTCATGTTCTTGCAGGTTCCTCTTTCAAGCCTGCAGACTCCCACCTCTACCTTTATATTCTTCTGTCCTCCCCAGGTGGCTTTTCTTCGCCGCTGCATCCTGTGGTTGCCTGAGGGAGGACTGGTTTTGCTGAGCCCTCCAACACACATCCTTCCCCTTCTGGCCGCTGCTTGCAGCCTCCTGACCTAAAGCAGGCCCGGGACAGACTGGTCCACTGCCGAAAGACCACCTTGGTGACACGGCTGGAAAGGCTGAATTGAGAAATGGGTCCACTCTGAGATGCTGAATTCGCTCATGCCCTGCTTCTCCATGGCCTTCCAGAGTTGAAGGCAAGGCAACCTCTTAGCATGGCTCTGCCCACAGGCACAGACCGGTTCCTAAGTGACAGTGCAGCAAAGACCATCCCTCCTAAAAGTAGGCTCCTGGCAGGGAAGGCAAGTTTCCTTACAGAAAACCACCAGCAACTTTCTGCCAGTAACATTCAGACCCAGTTATGATTCACAGACATCGTGGAGAAGCTCACAAAACTCACCACTATCACTGCTATTTGCTCCTGACATTTCCCCTGCCTCCTCTGGGTGTCTCTCATGGCCCCGCTAATCTCATGAGGGTCAGAATTACTGTTTGGACAGTGATTCAATAAGAGTCTTGACTCAGCAGAGTACCAAGGAAAAGAGAAGCCCTATGGGATCAAATCCTTCTTTTGTTTATGGGCCTTGCTGCCCATAATTTATTTTCTGCATTCTGTTGTGGCATGTGCTGACATAAAATTAATCCAAAGTCTCTGGCTGTTCCAGGGACTGCTCACAATCCCTCATCCAGCTCAAATCTGTGCAACACTTTTAACCTCCAGAGAAAACAACAGAAGCATCTCTGTGCTTGGCATTGGTGAAATATCAGGCCATTCATTCTTTTGCTTAAATTACAAATCTAATTTCAACCATTTTCCTCCAGACAGGATGCAAAAAACAAGACAAAAAGCAATTTACCTCTACTTCACAGGCATATTCCGATCCATCCAGGAGTGTCACTTTGCACTGCATATTTTTCGGTTTCTTGACGATCTTTAGAGGAGACTTGGAAAGTTTGCTAGATGATGATTTTTGAGACAGCTTGTCGTCCTCTAGCTGCTGGTATTCCAGCTGTTTTGCACTCGCAGCAGCAAACTCCTGTTCTTTGTCTGTGGGCTGTAAAGAGAAAGAAAGATACTTTTTGAAGGGAGATGAACCAATCACGCCATGCAAAACACTATGCACCCTGCACCCAAGCATTTAAGTGACCCTAGTGTGGGGCTTGTATGAGAAAGCCCCTGATGCAGGACAGAGTCTTCCTTACCTATCGAAAAGATTTCCCGTATTGCCCATATTCCTCCCAGCCCTCTCTTCTCACTTCAAAAGGTACAGAGTACCTGTGGAGGAGGGACATGCATGAACATACTTTAGGCTTCTACTTTTTTCCATAGGTACAAAAACCCTCTTGGACTTCTTAGACCTGTTTTTTTGGTCTGCTGGAAATGCTGAGTAATTGGTAAACATTGCAATGAACAGATATTCCTACAGTTTGTTGATATTACTTTTAAGCCCTGTACCTATTAAATCATATGATGCTTCTGTGGTGTCACATGGAACAGGAAAAGACCATCAGGTTTGCACTAATTTCGCTGTCAGTGAGAAAACAGTCCCCTGAATAAGGGCACAGATCCACTGTGACAGTGTGAATTCGCAGGGGGATGCTGACATGCCTGGGAGAGTGAAAGGCTCCCCAAGTGCCTGAGCAAAAGGGTTAAACAAACAGGATGGAACTGAGGGGCCAAACAACTTTTATGTGCAGCTGGCTGGCTAATGGATGGTAAGTACAGTTTGAGAGGCTGAATTTTGCTCTCTGCAGATGCCCAATAAGTCCCTCAAGCTGGCAAGAAACAGGTGCTATTTGAAAGACAAATATACTGCAGGGAAAAGGGGCAAGAAGAAACAACTTTGGTTACTTTTGCATGGGTTTATCCAAGGGTCAGACCATTTGAAGAGTTACTGTGATGCAGCCCAGCCCCTGGTCCTCTCCATGGCACTAGATGAAACCAGAACAGCTCTACAGCATTTCACCCTTCCTAGCAACAGCACTGGGCCACAGTCATTACCTTTCTCATCAGTTATGCCCCCGATAGTGTCCAAACAAAACCACAACAGGACTTCAGTAATTCCTAAGCTAAATTTTAAGTCAAATAAGATAAAAATAACACCTTTCTGTTATCTCACTACAAGTTAAAAAAAAAACAAACCTGTTTTGGCTCTGAACAATTTCAGTGTAATAACCAAAAAGCATTGCTGGAAATGTATCGTAAATTAATCCTCCAAGTCTGTTTCCATTCATTGTATATAATAAACCTTCATGAGAATGAAGCAAATCCATCCAAAGGCTTTAATCTGCTTTGAGACTAGAACAACCTTGTGTCCTATAACCAGCAACAACAACATACCACTAAATCACAGGGAACTTTCCCCAAAAGACTCCACACAAACAAGCCATAAGCTAGCCCTCTGCCTTTGGGTGAATGGGGCAAAAGAGGAATTTGGAATCATCTCTGCTACCAACAGCGCCAGCTCCTACCAAAGCCCCAGCAACCTGCGAAGAGGCAACTGCAAAGAGGTGAGGCAAGACCCACGCTCCTCCTTTCCCTGAGAGAGAGGACACAGAAAAGGTCTCCTGGGCTTCCCTGGGTGGGGAGACTAGAAGAAAGTGGGGCTAGCAAGACAAAAAAGCAACACAAAAGCTGCTTTCAAAATCCACCTCAGCCCCTGAGTCGTGGATGTTCTTCCCCAGGAGCAGCCCAGCACCAGCCGGCTCTTCCCCCATCTAGCTCCAGCACTGGAGGACTTTCTCCTTCCAGCACTTGGACACCAGCTCTGTGTCTGGATCTCAAGGTCCTCACATACCTTGAAGGCTGGTAGGAGATGAAGGCACAGCATATGTCAGTGGATTAGCCCTTCAGTGAGCACTTAACGCTCACCGTAGCTGTGACAAATGGGGAGAGTCGCCCCCAGGCTCACAGCAAGGCTTGAGGCCAGCTACCCCTCTACCACAACCACGGCCAGCCGGCAAGTTGTTCAACCTACTGCACCGAGAGAAAAACAAGACTGAAGATGTCTCCTCCTAGGGCCCCTGTGAAGAGCTGCGCTGCTGCTGATGGGCAGAGGGACTCTTTGATGATTTCCATGCGTTTTGTTAAAGAAATCTACCAGGGAAAGTGCACATGCACATGTGGAGGTGGCAGAAGTGGAAGAAATAAACTCTCATTGCCAGTGGCTCATTAGATTTCCCATGTGAAAGTTAAGACGCTGCCCCAAGAAAAAGCAACCAACAAAAAAAACCCCAGAGGCATGGAATTAATCTTTTTAAAGAAAACAGGAAAGCTGCTTAAGAGGAAAGCCCACAACAAGGGCACCCAGCAGCCATTTAAATTTTAGAAGGATCTTCAGCCTACGAAAACATTCTATGAATCCTTACGGATTGGTGATTATTTTCCTTCACACAAAGACACCTGGTAACTCAAGACTACAGCAGAAATGTGCTTAATTATAATTTTTTTTTTTTAAATGGTATTGAGGTTATTTTGTTAAGGTTCCTGTCTACATTAAGATCAGGGGAATGTGTCTAGGTTAAAGTAATACAAAAGATTTTCTCTCGTTTGTCTAGAGAACAAAACATGCCAAGAACTATTAGAGAAGATCCGTCAAACTATGCTGACATGTTCAGGCATTGAGGTACTTTCAGACTGTATTAAGTCTCTTTTTCCTAAAGAAACATGACATCCCGGTATCTAGGGGGAAAAAAAAAAAGAAAAGGCCAGTGAAAAACCCATGTACTCAGTGAATTATTTTGAACTCTGCAAGCATAGTTGCATTTTCTCCTAAATTCTTCCCCAAGATACCTCTGTGCTGTATTTCTCCAGTATTTTCAGTGTCACGGACTCAATTCTAGTGCACCACAAGTTGCTTCAGAGTTTGTGGTTTTTGAACATAAGCTGTCTCATCTCTATCTACATTACTGTACCTTACTATGACACAGTATGTTCAAGCCCTTCTGAAGGTAGATCCCCCTCTTGAAGCGAGCCTTTGGAGTCACAGGATTCAGCAGTAATGACCTTTGACACTTCACAGCTTCTCACTGGAGTATGAAGCAACATTACCAAGCTTGCACAACATATGAACCCCATCTACTTATGATAGTTGCTCAGAAATGTCAGTGCCCAACCTGTGTGATGCCTCCTTGCTCATTTTCAATGAGATAGGAAGGCAGGAAGATAGTAAGATTGCATTATTATACCTGATAGAAAGGACTAATTTCTGTAGTAACTGCTAATCTCAACATGAAAAAGCCTTTTTGTCTTCATTAAAATGTTCTTTTTTATATGTATAGAATGACAACAAAAAGTCACCGTCATGGATCGGTAACTTAAATCTTTCTTCCCAAGGTTCTCTCATACGAGTGATAGCAAAACCCATCAACTTCCTCACTGCGATTACAGACGGCAAGAGAGAGAATGATGCCCATTACTCCTTCAGTTTTGGGCTCTTTTAAAACCACCATTGCCATTAGCTCTGTCTCTTAGTACTGCGTTTAAGTGGTTCTTTCCTGTAATACAGACACTTAAGCCACTACGAAATATACTGGGCAGATCACTGCAGCTGGATTCAGCAATCAGCTTACAACAGGGACTTTTGGATTCAATCTGGTAATCTCAATGGGAAGGTCTTGCACATCCCTTCGCTAACCCAGTTCTTCTATCAAGGCTTCTACAGATACCGGCTCACAGGTGATCTTCTTTGGGAAAGGAAGGGATCACAGACCACACAACAGCATCTCAGGTCTCCAAACTCATGCCTCTGTAAACACAGATGGACAGGTTTGGTGCCTAAGGGTTTTGGGGTTTTTTTGTGGTTATTCTGGGGTTTGTTTTCATTTGGTTTTTTTAACATTAAAAGAAACTTGGGGCAGAAAGATTACTGAAGAAGTCTGGAAGAACAAAATTAGTAATACCTATGCCTAGGCCTGATAGAATTACACTTTAATGACCAGTTTGTGCAGTACCTTTCTCTTTTGGACAAGCAGCCCTGCCTCTTCTCCCCAAACTAATTACATGCAATTTCCGATCTATTTCAGAGACCAAAATTGTCCCAACATCAGTGGATGTGCGAGCAAGAGCAGAGAGGTCTTTGGTGGGCATGGAGCGAGGCTGATCAAGGGTTATCAATGGCAAAAATAATCAGCAATGAAAAAAAATAAGCAGTTCTTCCAATGGTTGATCTTCAGGAGCGATAAACACCAGAAATCCTGCCCTGCCATGTCTACCTCTTGAGGTATTAGAAGTCAGACATAAGACACCTCTTTTCATTTGGTCCCAGAAATATTTGTTGTCCCAAGCATTTAGGTAATGCTCCCCTAAATGAGGGAGATACAAAAATACTTTTTATCTGAAATCGCTTACACCCTCATTTTATCCCCACCAACAGCAAGTTTGGGCTGTAGCTCTCTGGACAAAAGCTTAAAACCCAAGACCACAACTAGCCCCAAACAGCTTCTACGGAAGCACTCACGGTGACTTTAAGTAATGCCTTACATCTGCTTGCTTCACCAGCACTGACTCCCAACTAGGTAAAATAACAGGACCCCACTTCACACAATCTGAATTTTTTAAAGGGTGGAGGAGAGGAGTATTTAGACTGACTTATTCCACTCTTCAAAGGTGAATGTGATCAGATGGGGGTTATAACCTCACGGAGCTAAGGGATGTGATTTGCAGGTACCTCACTAATTGTGTGTCACTTAACCATGAAGAACAATGTCTGTTAATCCTATTGACTGGAAATTATTAACGGGAAAAAGAAAGCAGCTTCCACAAATTTAATAAGTGCAACAATGAACCAAATGGAAAAGCATGTGATAGCTCTTCTGAAAGCTATTACATGAATAGTTAAAGTAATTATAATGCAGTCATTTCAGAACTACGAGAAGTTTAAGGGACCACAGATTCTTCATGGCTCACACATCAGACAGGCAAGCAGAAAATCAGTTTTTGGCAGGTGTCAAAGAAGAAATGAACTCTGAAAACATTTTCAGCTTCTTAAAAATTGGCACTGTTTGCTATTTAATGCAAATACAATATTGAAGATGTTTCCTGCTTAGTTAATAAGACCGCCCTTATATTGAAGCACTGGAGGCAGAAAGACCTGACATTAATTTCAAAACATTCTGCTTGAAAACTATTATTTTTTTAAATGCAGAAGACCAACCAGTCAAGATCTACAGCATCACACCAAACAGCCTTCCATGCGTATCGGAATATGTGTTTCTGCTCCTAACACACCAGGCTCATTATTTCCCAGGAGCAATAAGTGGGCACGTAGCTAGTTGCGTGCAGCGAGCATGCGTGCATGGGCTCCCTTACCTCCTCCTTTTTCACCGGTGTGCTGTGGGCTGCCACAGCCGAGAACTGCTCAAGCGCGTTTTGATGCTCTTCGCTCAGCTGCTGCTGCTGCTGGTCCTGCGGCTGGGCCTCCGCCGGCCCTTGCTGCGCAGGGCCCTCCTGCTGATCCTGCTCTTTATCCTTGGACTCAGAGTCCGACCCCGATTCTGTAGTCATGGTTGGTTATTCTGTAAAACAAGGCATGCAGACGTACTGAGTATGATCTTGTAGCCGTGAATTTGTAAGCTACGCTTACAAAATGGAGAAACATGAGGCGCAAGGTTTTTAGTCTTAATATGGTCAGCCTTTAAAACTAAAGTGGCTATTACACTGGCCCAACGAGGGTCCCTAGGAAAGCTTCCCTGGTGCAAAAGTGCAGGTCTAAATGCATCCATACTCTAAGGAAGAGCATGTTGCCATAAAATCTTATTCTACATTGTAATATACAGACATTATAGAACTTATGTTCAAGTTAAATTCAGACGTACAGTTCTACATAGTTCGTAATTCATAAAAGGAGAGCAACACTTTGAGTAAAGCTTGTGTGATTGAGGGCTCTATATCCAACACAATTCACTGCAGTTTGGGTTTCTAAACCATGTGGAAACTTTTGAAAACATTACATCTTTTGTTCTTTACATTGAAATCCACGGGGCTTGAACTCAACACCTGCACTCCCTTCTGCAAATGGACTCAAGTATTTTTGATGCTGCCAGGCAACATATACACTAGAAACATCTGAACTGGGCCCACCAGTATCAGTGGAAAGGTACAACTGTCCTTAAGCCCAGTTCTGTCCTTCCTGCTTGAATTCAACCCACACTTCTGCCATTTCTTTCTAAGTGCTAGAGCATCCAAAAGAAAAGATAAATACTTCCATTAAGTCATTCAAAGTGTTAGATTTAAAAAAAAGTGAATATGACTTTCCTTGAATGTGAAAAGTCTATGTTTTAACTTAACTTTGTCCAGTACTAAATAAAAATGAAAATATTAGCAATATTCATTCAAAATCTTAACTATTTCGATTAAATAATTTTGTTACAAGTATGTGGTTGGCACCCAATTCTCAAACTACATACAAGTAAAACCCAGCTTTAAAAAAATACTGTGATTTTGTATCAAAACAAGGATTTGAAAAGCAGACTCTGTGCCAGTTCAGAGTGTGCTCTCATGTTTGTTACTCATACGTTCTTAGTCCTCGTGATCTTATTCTTGAGCATTTTGCTTTTAAGCAACTCAAACCCAAACCAGTCTGCTGCAATCTATTTCTGTTCATCATCAGGCCATGATTTCTTTAACCTGGTAACCATAGCTACTATGAAATTATAAGCAGTTCCACAGAGTATACATCTGCTAATTCATCTGCTAGGAAGTCACTATCAACTCAACATACACTACAATGTTTACTAGTAGAAGCAGGTTTATTAATGATCACAAAAAAAGTACAGGGCTTTTTTTTTTTTTTTTTTTTTTTACTTAAATGTTTAATAAGCTACATTGCTTGACAGAAAATGTTTTAAATGAGGCCAATTACTATTTTCAAACTCATTTATGTATTCTGCACTTTTAAGACTAAGTTCTCCAGTGAATACATGTCTCTGTATAGCAAGCAAGTGCACAGCATTCAGCCTGTGCTCAGTTTTTGCACTGTGTGCGAGGCTGGGGGTGCACATTCCCACCTCCTGCACGCCAAAACAGCACAAGAGAGAAGCAGAACTAGAAAGCCTATATGGCATATTTATGCTACAGGCCACGTTTTCAAAGTACTAATGTGTGACATGCTTGTTTAGGAATACATCATAAATTTCGACACTCAAACTGTCACAGTTATATCAAAAATACCTTTTAAAATGCATTGTTTAACAAATTGTCTTTAGCATCTTCAAAAAGCAATAATTAACTCATGTCTTTTAAAATGTGACAGTCGGAAAGGCATTCATCTTATCAAACTTCAGATGTCCACATCTGAGAGGGTCACTTTTAACGTGGAGGAGAAAACCAGATGTTTCAGAGAGCGATTCATCTGACCTATTTTAGCTGCCTGCTTTAAGCTGAGATAAATCACATACTAGCAGGACTTCGTCCAACTCACTACAAAGGAAGCCTAAACAAGTTCCTCCGATGTAGATCAAACCAACCCATACACCATTTTCAATTCTATTAAGCAACTCTTTTTTGTACACTTTAAAAATTAAATTGCAGAACAATGTTAATCTCTCAGAGTTTTGTTTTGCCCATCTGTCAGCTCAACATGGAATAAACTGTTTTTCATCTGATGCTATTATGGTTGCCTTGCTTTAAAAGCACCCAGGTCTCCACAAACTTCACAAGTTTTCCCCCCACTTTCAAACCATGTTTTGCACAAGTGTATGAAGATATGAAATACAAATTAATCCAATAATTAATTCAATAAAATTAAACTATGTATTTGATTTTCTTTTCCAGAAACTATGAATTAGGATGTACAAAAAACTGATCAATGATTTTTGTAGCTGTAAAAGAACACCAAACAGCAGAGATGACCAATACAAAGTGTAATGTATGTAAGCTGTAGTACAAAGTCTTTTTTTTTCCCCTCTTGATATGAGTTAGAGCAGTGTAAATAGAAAGCAACTATCATACATGCTGTTTGGAAACAGTCACCCCAAGTATCTTGAGGCATTGATCTATGTAAGATCAGATTGCCAGTCGATATGAATCAAAAGTCTGTCTTCCTTCAGCTGCCATGACTGCGTCTCTGGAAGCTCATTTTTGCACACTATATAGCTTCTTTCCTAATGAACATTCATATCCTGGCTGTTCATGAGCATAGAAACACAAGCATTTAAATTAGCCCCATAAACACAACTTCATGTAGCATAAGATGAAAAGTTTTACTTTTCTTGCCAGTTACAATTTTGCATGTCAAGAACAATAAACGTGGTTCTTAGCTTCTCCTGGGACATTCCCGCATGAAGCAGAGCCTTACAATACTGTGAGTTACTCTCTGGGACTGTTTTTCTCTCCAGTTACACGACTCCTCGCTTGCTCTAAGAGTGCTTTGTTAGAAAACTTTTTGTGCATTACCAAATCTTTTAGCATAAGTGATTCCCTGGATACAATATTCCTGTCATTAGTCAGACAGCAGATGGATTTAATTAACCCAAGGTTACCCATTTCCAAATGTCGTCTTTATTTCCCTACACATACTAATATGTTTAATAACAAATACTGAGAACAAAATACTATTGATTTCACGCTGTTATCTTGCAGATGTAAATAGAAGCAAAGCAAACACTTTTTGAATCCAATTTCTTATAAACTTCTCAGATTATTGTGCTGTTAAAGATTTACCTCATTCCATCTAGTGCAGGTTGGAAATACCTAAATCACAAGACAGAAAACAACATTTATCTCAGTGCAAACCAACAGGTTGTTTTGCCTTCCTCAGCAAACAGCTACGTATCCAAATGAACTTTGAAAGCATTTCATTTTTTATAAATGGCACAACAATCCTTCTAGAAAGAGGTAGTTTCACTTATTGGAAGAAATAAGTCTTAAGAAATTTAACAACATAAATATTACTCTACCTTTGTTTGTACGCAGCAAACCTGACAGAATAGCTAGTAGTGTAGTGTCTACACATTTGTCAAACACATGTAATTGGCTGAGAATTTCTTATTCTTATTTTATTAGTTTACTTACTATACCTGGCTATGTACCAAAATCATGACTTCTAATGTGAATTTCAGTACAGGAAGAAAGAAATCGCTGAAGTTCCTTAAACTTTTTCTGTTGCCAGCACAACCCCCATATCAAATTCCCCTTTCCAGCAAACAAAAAACAAACTAATGAAAAGAAACTAAGAGCACTACCTTATACAAATGAGGTAATACTATGCAAGCCAGATGTGCTCTTGGATAGCTAAGTTTTGGCTTACAACCCAATATTCAAAGATTCCAAAAGATTAGCTGAGTCCAAACTTAACACAGATGCTGCTAATACTGGATATTCTAAGGCTAAAGTAAATTTGGCTACAGAATTCAATCAGAACAAAAATCGAGTCTTCTGATTAAAGGGAAAAAAAGAAAAAGCCAAGAACTAGCTTATTTGAATCCACTACTTAAAAATTAAGGTAAAAATGTATGTACTTTCAGCATTGTAAAGGTTTAAAATGTGTTTGAGAGAGCTGAGAAGAATAATTAAGGGAAGATAAAAATTAACACACTATCAAGGTATTAAAACACAACTTCAAAAAAACTACATGATGTTTTAAAATAATTATTAGATCAAATCACAGAAGATAAATCTTTCCATACTCTTACACTATACAAAGTAAAGACATTACATATGGATTGCAAAACCTGCAAACCACTTGCGCAAAGAGCCCACATTCTAAAACCTTCCAACACACCCAGTCCTTGTTACCTACAGCTACCGGCATATTGCAGCTTGGGAGATTACCATTTCTATTGCCAATTACCTGCTATGGACTTAAAGCACGTAATTTCCTTTTCTCCATATGAGAACCAAAATCATGTTGTCCTCTATGAATAACTCTCTGAGCAGGCAAAGCCCAGGCTATGTCACCTGGTCCCCTCCAGCAAGTGACAGTCACAATCTACTGTAAATATTCATTTATTCAACAAGTTATTTGACTCCTTGCCTCCCATTCTCAGAGCACAGACCTTCTGGGTTGCATCTACTGAGCAACAAAATTCACAGCTAATTGACAGCAGAGTCCACAGTTTAATTAACACAGCAGTCATCGATAAACCTTTATTTATATATAAATACATGCTAGTAAAAATACCTGCTATATTAAGCAAATGGAAGTCACATTACAGAAGAAATTGCAAATTAAGTCTGAATAAATTGTGATGTAATGACAAAACAAAATTGAACCAAGTAATTCAATGAACTATACATAGCCACTATTTCCTGTAACACAGAGATTAATGGTTTACATTTAACTGCTTCTTTGATCTAATTAATTCTCTTTGTGGAGAGTTCTCCTTTAATTACACTAATTTCTTAAGATTGTCACAAATCATTGCAAAGGTCCACATTTGGAAGTTATGTAACAAAATAATGATTCCATACTTCAAAAATAATGTTCCGCCTAACGAGAGACATATTTATCCAATAATGATGAGATGCGGATGAGAAGAGCATATGGAGAACAATATTGCTGCTATGAGCAGTAACAGAAATGTCAAAGTATGTTTCAAGAAAAGAAAACACGCCAGAATGCCAACTTCTAAGCTTGAAATATAAACTGTTTTCATCAAACTGCTTCAAGTCTCAGCTTACTTCATTCCAGTTGGGTTCCTTATTAGGAAAACAACTATTTTTTGTTGATCCCCTTTAACTTGGGTGAGTTCTGCCCTCACGTGCAGGAGGCACCTAAGCCACAAAAGCCTGGCGCAGGGTCCCCAGGAGAGGCAGGACCTCTGCTGCGCTTCACCAGCAGTTAAGACCGGCTCTTTCTTTACCCATCGCCATCCTCCGGTGCCGGCAGCAACCAGAGGCATTAGAGAGGAGGCATCTCCCTGGTGTTACGGCTTCTCCGGTGAACACCAACAAGCCAAAGCGACCGCAGCAATGTGGCCTGAATGGACACGGGTGGGAAACAACCCCCAAAAGGGCAACTGGATGCCCCCTCCCAACCGCACGCTGCTGTCACCTCTCTCATGCCAGCACCAGTGTAGTTTTGGGGGGCCGGGAGGCTCAGCTGGGAGGGCTGAACCTCCCCATCACGGGGAGGGGGAAGCAGCACCCCTCCTTCGGGCATCGGTGGGCACCCCGTCTGTCTAACACGGCTGCAAGGCTCCAGCCCGGCAAGTGCAGCCTTTGTACTTTAACTCACAAACACACTGGCTGTACTGTGAGTTTAGCATTGCACCTCAAACATATACATGTAACATAAACAAAAACACCTTAGAGCCAGCACATGGAAAAAACACAAAAAGAGAGTAAAAAACAATAGTAACAAGAGAGACAAGAGGAAAACCAATGGAGAAAGGTGCAAAGGATCAGGATGGGCTACAATCGTGCCGGCACAGCATGCTCCGGGTTAGCGGCCTTAACAGGTCTGGTGGCACAAGCCATGGGCCCAGGCATGGGTGCAGAAGAGAGACTTCAGGGAGGACAGGGAGGTGTTAATAAGCAATAATAAAAAAAAAAGCTGGTTGGAGGTGTTGCAACACATAGCATGAGTTAAAATACTTGTTTGGCCTTCTAGGAAGGTGCATGATACAAATTTCTTTAAAGTTTCTTGATTAAGATAAAAGAAGGAAAAACAGAGGCAACATCTGAGGAAGGAGTCATGTAATCCGGAGAAGACACCTTAAAACCAAGAGACACACCCTTCAGAGGGGACAAAAAGGCAATGGCAGACTTGAATTAGGACCCAAAACTTCTCCGCCCCAGGCACGCCTGCACCTCTCATGCACCACCACTGAAAGAAAACACAGCCAAGTGTTTCTGGAGAGATTATCCTCCGCCTAGCAAGGGCGGGATTGTACACCAAAGCAGAACCAGGGACACATGACTCAGGGATGAACATAAAAGACCAACATCAACATAAAAGCGGAAATGAAGACTAGGATGCAAAGTGACTTAGAAGCAGCAAGAGATGTGGCAAACAATAGGAAGAGAGTCTATAAATACATTAGAAGGAAAACCTGGCCTGTTACTGAACAGAGGAAAGGCTGAATTATTCAGTGCCTCATTTCACAGCAGCTAGCTGGGACCAGATACTCGGGGCATCTTTCACCTGACGCATAGGATGTGCAAGTGCAGACTGGATGGAGTAAGGGAAGAACAGAGCAAACACATCAGTAAGCCAGGCAGTTTCAAGTCAGCAGGAACCACTGGAAATGTCCCCACAGTGCTTGGGGAACTACCAGCAATCATCTCTAAACCATTAACCACTGCCTTGCAGATGCCAGAGAGGCCAGGTGAGGTCTAAAAGAAATTAAAAGACCCAACACAGGACCCAATCTTACAAAGGAAAGCAGGGATGGAAAAGCCAGAAATTACAGTGTACTTTTAATACCAGAGAAGTTACTGGAGCACACTGCTGAAGGAATTCTAATCCTGTAAATTAATGAGATTAGGGAAAAAAAACCAACAAACACCCAAACAAAAAACCCCAAACAGTCAACATGAATGCATCAAAAAGTCATGTCAAACTAGTGTAATGTCTCTCTCACTCTCTCTGACAGGACATCTGTCCCAGCTGATAAAAAGAAAGTGGTATAGACAACAGAGCCTATCTTTAGAAAGGCTTTTAAAACAGCCTCACATGACTTTTTCATGAGTGAACCACAGAAATAGTTTAAATGATTAAAAGGGGGGGGGGGGAAAGGTGTACAAGCGATTAAAAAAACCCAAACCCTAGCCTATGAACAGTTATCAGTAGCACGATGACAAGCTGTGAGAATTTATCGATTTGAGCAATCACAGCCCTTTGAGCATCAGTGAAGGAAGGGAGAGTGTCTGATCGTGCTCAGCATCACACCTGAGAGACTGGGGCACACTGCTGGCATCCTCACCAGACTTAAAGAAGAGAAAAGCAGTTTGACAGAAAACTATATATACACTGAATCTGACTACATTCCTGTAAGTGTAACAGCAACAAATGTGGGGACCTCAGAAGTGAAAAGTGATGGGGAAGTTATGGGTTAGGCAGCAGGAATGAAGCAGCATGAGGGTCTGAAGTCATGCATTAAGCAAGATGAATTCCAGTCTGAGACATGATGCTGGAGCTGTTCTGCCTCCTGCAGCACCAGGGATAAGTATACAGCATATTATATTTCAGTATGGGATTCATATTTTTTCAAAAATATGCATTAAGAGGCATCAAGAAGAGAGTAGGAAGAACAAGAATAGGTTTAGAAAACATGACCAGTGGAAAAAGGTTTAAGGAGGTGACTTTTTTAACCCTGGGAAAGGGAACAGAGAGAGTGGAGCTGACAAGAGCCTCGCAATACATACAAGCTTCTTGGAGACAGAAAGTAATCAAGCATTTGCTAACAGTGGAGAACTTGATTGGCATCAAGTGAGATTTAGAGTAGACAGTATATCAACTATAATGACAGTCAAGAAGAGGTTATCTATAGCTGTGTGGAGTCGTAACTGGAGACTTATGTACAGATAAACAGCAGCAGCAAAATCCTCTGTTTGCAACTTTATAAAGCATAAACAATTATTTTTTTGAGTTTGATGATGCTACTCCTTCCACTTGGGTTGGCAACTCTGAATTCATAAAATGCATATATTTGCTTCTGCTTCAGAGCATCTGGATGCACAGGATAACATTTTTACTTCCTGTTTACCTTTCATTTCTATGATGCAGTGAAATTACCCGGGTCTGTTTTGCTCTCTTGATGGGTGGCTTCCTACAGCAATAAAACTCAGAAACACTGCAATTTCTGTTGCCCCTCCTGCACACAAGGTTTATGAAGAGTATGACTGACCAGGTTCCCTGAAGACGCCAGATCACCTTTTGGAGGTCATATCACCTAGGGCACCCCAAGGCTACCCTAATTTCTGAACAGGACAAGAAAAATCAGGCCACCATAACCTGTTTTGGCTGGTTTTTGCCTGCACTGCTGATCCAAGCAGTTTTCCCTATGGGCAGACAACGCATTTACTGGAGGAAGAAGGGAACTCTGCATTCTCCCACCAAACTCTCTGTACAGGTCTCCAGGCACGGGGTGCAGTTCCCGCTGCACCCTTCCCTGCACCCAGAGGAGGACTGGCTCTGCCCCCTTCATCCCCCAATGCCAGGATTCATCCATCAGCTCCAAAAGCAGGATTGTGGCCACTGCCCACCGCTCACGCTGCGGCTCCTGCCGACAGCTCCCGTTTGGAAGAGACCACACACACAAGCTGGCAAACACACGCCTTCCTGGGAGTGCTGGGTATTAACTATAGAAGTGCACAGCAATTAAACCCAAGCCTGATGGCTATTTCATTCATTAAAAAACAACAACAACAAAAAAACCAAACCAAAAACCACCACCAACACCAAACTCACCACCAACAGCAGAAAAAAACTGTCTGAAAAGGTAAAAGGCGGACTCGCAAGAAACACAAGAAACTGCTGCTTTCAACAGACTTCTGCAAAGTGTCCGCTCACCGAAAAGCTTTACTCTGCACAAATACTGCAATTGCAGGAAGGTAAGGGGGAGCATAATACAGAAATAACTCAATAAATAAGTATGCTGATAAACAACAGGGAATTACAGGGGGGAGGCAGATGTGAGGAGGAGGAGGAGAAGGAAAGGAAGGAACCAGTAATGGGGACAACAGCAGCATCCCACACATGCAGTCATGAAAGAATTGCACAGAAACACCCCCAACTTCACCCTTTCCTCATTTCAGTTAAAGAAAAAAAATCTAGGCAAAAGAAAACACAGCAAAACTACTTGTAGTGCTGTGATTACAACTGATTGATAAATACTTCATTCAGCAACTAAAAAGGCAAGAAAGAGCCCTCAATGGCACACCCTGATTTTCTGCAGACAAATGACTTTGATTACTTGGGTTACATTTACATGACGTTTTGACCTTTCTGAATTGCTCTGGAGCCAAATGTTCACCTGGAGCCCCCTGTGCATCATGCACTATTTAAAAGTTGTATTTAATGCTACAGAGACTGAGTGTGCTTCAGGCATCAGATCGTTAAAGTTCATATTCTCTTCTATTGAGCAGAAAATAGAATCAATTCAAAATTTAAAAAAAAAGTTGCATGAGCTGCTGACACATGGCAGGTGTGCTGCATTATCACACTACCCTCAGGCCAAAATACTGTAACACCTGTGAACAATATTTTCTGTTTCATACACTACCTAAACAGACTGTCCTCCAGTGCTCCCAACCTGGTGACCTGTCTAACCTCACAGAAACAAGGGAATCAGACAAGCAAGGTATAGATCAGAGCATCAAGCCCATCTCCTCCAAGGGCGTCCTGCTCCCTCCCACCAGACATTTATCTTTCCAGCTCAGGTGATGTAAAAGCCTACAAAGTAAAACAGAAAAAGATAAACTATGAATATCAACATGGCTTTTCTGATTTCCTGGACATCTTACAAACTACAAATTAGCACATAAACCAGTTGGGTTTTGCTTTATTTTACTCAGTGGTACTTGACAAAGTCACAAAGGACTGCTCACTGATGAAATAAACCCTCCCCAGCTTATTACTTGCAAAAGCAATGTAATATTACAATTATTTTTCTTCACTTTTACTGTGAACAGATACTTCCCCCCCATTTTTACGGTTTTGAGGCGATTCTTTTTTACATTTTTGTAGCCTTTTCTCCAATCCAGTGTGGTTCAGAGAGGGAAAAAGGGAAGCATTTGGGGCAGAGAAGACAGACATTCTGCAGTCAGATGGCTAACGCCTCTTCCAGCCAACCACTGCTGTTTCCATCCTCCACTGCTGCTCTGTCCCAGCAAGACATACATTAGCACTATGGCTGAGAGCTCTGCTCTCAGCTCCCAGCTCTGGCATGGGCCCACACGTACTGCTGCCCTGAAGCATGCTCAGCTTCAGCAGGCCACAGTGTTTTCCATAAACCTGCCCAGAACTGAGCTTTTTAAAGAAAAATTTTTAAGGGGGTCATCCATCAGTTCTTGGAAGGCAGCCGTCCGACACTGGTCATACAAGACAGGGCATTTGAGCAATGGCTTCCCACCATGGCATGCCAGACCTGTGCCTGCTCTCCATCACTGGGGAGCTGCAGGTTTTCTTGAACACTGGATTAAAATAATTGGGAAAACTTCAAACTCAGGCAGACACGAAAGGAAGGAAGAAGTAACAGGCAGCAAAAAACCCAGAGGAACCACCCCTGAATCAATACTGGGTCCTAGTTAAGTAAAGGCAGCTCTGTGGTGTGAGGAGAGCAATCGTGCTGAGACCTGGGGCTAAGAATGCTCCTACTTCATCTTCCTCTTCCCCCCCCCTTCCCCCCCCCCCAATATCATACTAATTTCACATCCCGTTTTTCAACTTCTGAAGGCATTAAATAGGTCTGATGCAGTAAGGCTACATGATGAGGCATCACAGAGTGTTTAGTTGTAATAGCTTTTGTTTTTCTGAAATGGATTATTCACTTGGTATTTAGATTTTAATCTCCTGGGCATTCACGTCAGTTTTGAACAAAAAACACACGCTGCAATATCAAGTAATAGACTTTCCAGTTTGGAGCACCGCATCAGGAAACCACCGGCTCCCCAAACAAATTAAAATCTTGCGAGTCTAAACAACCAAACTCGTGGCATCAGACAGCCAGCTTTTTACACTTAACCTCTTCTGGGATCCCCATGCTCCCCAGCACTTTAATTACCTGCTACAGATTACAAAAATACCGTTCATTTGGCACCAGCAGCTAGCCTGCGACACCCCTGCTCCAGGTTATACTGTCACTCCAAAACCATCCTCCTGGCCCTACGCAGACGACAGCGTGCCAGACCATCAACCAGGAGAAACTGCCAGCGCTGAAAATGCAGTTCAACACATCCCCTCCAAAACTCAAGTGCACACACTAGCAGTCGGCCCTGACGCCTCAAAGCCACCAGCTGTTAAATAATGTGCTGGATGCAAACCAAGACCTACAGATGGTGTGGGAGCAGGGACTTCTAGGAACGAATTGGTTGTAGTGGAAACGTGTGGACAACAAGAACATTTACAGCGGATTCAGGCGTCTGCAAGAGTAGAGCGATTTCACTTAAAATCACCGAGTAAGCAGGACTCTCTCCCAGCTTCAGTTACACTTTGGTTACATGTTTTAGGACCATTTTTTGCTGTGTGTTTTCAAAACACAGGAAGCTTGCGCACATGTTGTCCCAATGCACAGTAATTAAGTCTGGAGGGTCCTTTGCATGGTGAACCGTACAAGGAATGAAGAGCAAGCTTTCCGTACCTTCATGTAACATCGCAATAAAGCCAAAACCTTTCACCATCTCTGCAACTACTCAAACTATGACGATTTGAAGACCAGCACACAATACACCCTGACAAAGAAAACAGCTAACTTTAATGAGGGTTTAACTGTTTTCACCTACCAAATCCTGAAATGCTATACATACAGCTATACAGTAATTATATTATATACTCCTGACCCAGTATTATATTGGATTATTCTGTCTCTGCAGATGGCTGTCACTGTATTTGGCAACTCCTCCTCAACATGTATGACTATCTTTGACTTAAGACACATAGAAGTGACAGCAGCTCAGAGATGGCAGAAGGGGTTGGGGCAATGGGGACAGCCAGGTCGCTTAAAGTGCCCCTGCAAGACAGTGGTCAGAAAAAAATGGGGGAGGAAGGGAGAAGGCTAAAAAAGGTAGAAAGTGGGAGTGATACATCTTCATCACAAAAATGACAGTGAGAGGGAATGGACACACCCTTGCAGCAGAAAAAGTAAGAAAAGCTCTTTGCAGCTTTTAAATCATTGGCGATTCAAGAAAGAAAGAAAGTCATGTAAATCATTCTAGGTTACTCAACAGGAGTTGAGCATTTAAAAAAAATAAAAATCTATTCTGTATCGAGTTGATCATTTGAAAGCAGAAGTGACAGTAATTAAGCTAGATGCTGCTAACTCAGGAACGAATGAATGAATGAATTTACAACTTAAATTATTTCCTTCCCCATGTACTTTTTCTTATATATAGCTCTGGTAGATGTTTGATGGTGTGTTTTTAAGGCTACAAACCACTAATTTGGTAGCTCCTAAATAATCCAAATGTTCTACCTTAATTTAGGGGAGTATCCTACAATTAAGAAATAAAGTTAAATGCTTCGATACCAGACCCTGTACAGTGCACTGAGTTTCAAACTAGTCTCATGGGCTAACCAGGAAAGTGCCCAAGTAAGTGGAACAGGTCCATAAACAGCGGCTTCTCCCATTCTTCCTCCTGACATTGTGCATGTGACAAAGGACCGCTGTGCGTTTCATGTACTGATTATTTTATGCCACTCCTTTTCTTTCAGTACCCTTCAGATCACAGCATGTAAAATTCAACTTATTTATATTCTATGCTATATGGTAGTGTGGGGGGAAAAAAAGGTAACTGTCTCACTCCTTACCAGAAAGATTTGCCCAAGAAGGCATTTATAATTTCAAAGTTTAACTTACCAAACAATTTTGGTATCTTAGTGCACAATTCAGCCTTCTCAGGAGCTAATAAATATGCAGAAAATTACTCCCTACTTTATCATAAGTTGTGGTTCCACATCCCAAAATTTCTTCTAGTAGCTATGGCTGATGCTAGTTAAATGACAGAGTTGCATTTCCCCTCTTCTGTTCACTCTGCAGTCTGTTTTCTGCGGGGACAGAAATCTCCATGCCAATATTCACATGGCCATTACATCTGAACTAAAAAATGAATGAAGTAATCCACCCCCTCCCTGGATGTCATGAATGCTCTGGGGAAGCGGTACCCTGCAGCTGGGGTCCAACCCACTCTGCTCTCCATCACCTTCGCTTTATGCATGTGTTTCACCACAGCTGGGGCCACAGAAACCTTACCCTTAAGAAATCATTTTTTTAAAGGTTTGCAAAGAAGCAAGAAACCAACTAATCCTTCCTCCAGCTCCAGAACAGCATTAATTATCCCTACAGCAGCAGCCACCAACCTTTTTTTGAGAGATACAGCCATGCAAGTATGCCAAAAGCACCACCAACAAAACAAGCACGTTGGATATGTGCCGGATCTTAATTAGGGGGCTCATGGTTTCCAAAGCGTCTTGCATACTGACATCAGTGCTTCATGGTCCCTTTCCCAGCCCCCCTCATCTAAACTCTACCTAGTATATACTTATGTCACCTGTTACTAAAATCGCACAATGCTGAAGTTTCCATGTTCTCCACAGGCCATTTATTCCATTGATTCCCTAGCCTTACTGTTTAGGAAAATTTTCCCAAATGTCTGACCTAATTCTTCCTACTTGAAATGTAGGCACACTCCTCCTCACCCTGACGACAGCAGATGAGTAACATGGCTTTGTAGCTTGCAGATGACTGCCGTTCACCCCTCAGACCACTCTCTCCTCTGCCTCTTCTCTCAAGTCCTCTTTTTAGTCCCCTCTCAGGCTCTTTTCTCTCTCCTCTGTTCTCTTTCCCATCAGTCCACCTTTTTCCTGAGCAACAGCATCCAAACCCTACTTTCAGCTGAAGATCAACTGTGCTTACTGGTGCTGAACAGATTGCAAGGATGGGTTTATGTCTGAAAACAATACTCCTCTTTACACCTCCTGGTAGTAAAGAGTTCAATAGTTTCACCATATTATGACACTTATCAACTTAGTTTTAACCTTTGATCCGTTCATAATCCCACACTCTTTTCTCCAAACTCCTGCCTAAAGATCTCTGACATGGAAGAAAACTATCTTAACTACATTATATTCAATAAAAAGTAACGGAAAAAAAACCATTTACTAAGTAAATATTATTTGATTTTTTTTCATTTTATATTTAAAAAGTTCCTTCTCTTGTGCTGAGTATCATTCAAACAAGTAAAGTATTTATTAACATACGAGATCTAGTTTCAGTGACAGAGTGCACATGATTTATATTACAACAACTGTGGCTCCCTGTATCCAAAGTACATTCAAGCCATGATACTCTCTTATTTATTAAAATATTAGGGAGTACCAATTGGAAACATTTTTAGTTTCACTTACAGCTTCCATCCACTGCTGAAATACCCACTCCAGAAACAGTCACCTCCGTCCCCGGCTGGTGTTAGGGGCATTAGCAATTTGGCTGGGCTGACCCCTCAGCACGTTTTTTGTAGCAGTTTCACGGGAGCTGAGAACATGTTCCAAAAAAATGCAGGAACCTGACGTATTCGTCCACTTTCAAGAGCCTCAGGGCCATTAAGGTGACCTGAGTGGCACTGCTGGCAGTGTCGTAACTTATTAATAAATTGGGAACAAGCTCACATCTGCTAGGAAAGGAAAGCCTAGTCTACCCCATTTTATAGTCTCTAGCCGAGTCAAGCACATTAAAATATGTATTACTTCTGTCTACCTGTCACTTCTTGTAATATGCTTAGGTGAACCCATGGCTGCAAGCCAGAACCCAAACTGTTTCAACACAAGCAGTGCTTTTGGGGAAAAGTTATTTGCAACAGAAGTGTCAGGTCCCTTTTGGTATGCTGGCAAATGTTTGCCTCAACCCTTACTGAAACAAAAGTTAAATGGTGAGGAAAGACTGCAATTTCAGGTTAATCTGCGCATCTTAATACACTCATGAAATGAACTACATGCTATGCCTCACCAACGAAAAATGGAAAATCAGACTGATTGAGGCTCATTCCTTTAACCTGTATTTTAAGAGCAGTTTTGATATTGGTTTCTTAGGAGGGAACAAAACTCGACCTACATTACACCACTAAGGAGAACCATCTACTCTTCCTATTCCTGGTACCGACAGTAAACGTGCCACGGGGACACGATGCCAAGGAAAGGGCTGACAGGCCGATATAAGATACCATTTCATTCAAAGCAGTTGCTACACAATGGCTGGCATTCAGATGACTGAAAACTTGCAGAGAAGCTAGTTCAAGCTGGCTTAAGTAGATGCAAGTGTGGACTTGGATATTTAAGAGTTCTTAAGAAGAAAAGCAGCTTGCAATATTTCAGGGTGGGGTTCTGAAACTTTTTTTTTGTCTAAGCCATTAGTACTAACTAAGACCAGAAACATGGCAGGGTTCTTTGTGCCCAGAACTGCATCTAAGCCTCAGAATTACAGCTGTAGTTAACGGGTTTTCCAAGCTGGGGGGAAAAAGAATCAACTGGGGAAAAAATAACTAAACCAAAACAACCCCAAAAGCCCCAGCAGCCTGCAGACTGAGCAAGTTAAGGATTTCTTCTCTTGCTCACACACACACACTTACATGGAAGCATACAATAAAGGGCACAACTCCCAAAACACATGTACTCGAGTTTCCTCCCTGTTTCACACCATTTGTAATCTTTCACAGTCTCATAAAAGCGTGCTGCCTTCAGGAAGATGAGGGTTCCTTCTATTTCTTATTATTTCATCTGCAGTTCAGCGCATTGCTTGACCTACGCTGACATAACCTTAAGTAAAACAGGTTCAAGTATGCAGTTTCACCACCCCTAAAGCGAGCTGTATTCTATTAGGGTTTTTTCTTTTTCTCTCCCTCTGCTCACACTTCAGAGGAGAGGAAATGCCTGCTGTGAATTCTTGTCCAGCATTCTAAATACCACATGAAGCGCCTTCTTTCCATTGCCAGAGAGCTTCCCTAGTACCATAAGCCCTCCAAGAAAGAGAGGTATAAATACCGTTGTCCTTCCCCAGTGAGCGGGAAGCAGTTGGGCTAAAGAGGGAGCCCACAGCCCCTGCGTGCCACAGCCTCCCTGGCGCTGGGTGCTGCCGGAGCCCCCTCTGCCCACGCTCACACGAGCGAGGACAGAAAACACCACCGGTGGGATAACCAGCCACTTCGCCGCCAACCAGCTCCAGTTGTAACCAAAATTGGCAAGCACCCAAAAGCTACCAATTTTTTATATGAAGATCACACAGTTATTTTTCACGCAGCCAGCTGTACTATCCTATATACTGCAGCCATACATTCATTATGGCTAGTCATACTGAATTATGTGTTGAAAGGCTGAATTATTACCTTTTTGCAACAACCTCAATGTTGTAACACCCAAAAGTCTCATACGGGACAGTTTTGTAGCTTATTAAACTAGACACATTTTTGTGCTCTACAAGCTTTTAATTGTCAAGGAAGATCACGTACAGCTATAAATCTATTAAATTTATTATAAATAATGCCACATGTTCAAATTAGTTTGATTTTATGGGGAAGACAATTCCCTTAGTTTATTCCTTTAATGCTCAGGCCACAGCAGCCTGTAAGGTACAGCAGATCTATTACTGCAGCTGAATAAAAGGCAATCTTAAAACTCACATCCAACAGGGACAAATCCAAACTTCTCCATATATGCTACTACCCTTCGACATAAGAACAGAAACTCCACTCAGTCACTACTACACGTCTGTTTTAAACACTTCAAAACAAAAAGGCTGGATTTTTGGTTTGGATTTTGCTGTTTGGTCTTTTCTTTGGTTGCTTTTGGGTGTTTGGGGTTTTTTGGTTTGGTTTGTTTGGTTGTTTCTTTTTTCCAAAAGATGGCTCATGTTATCATTCTTTGACTTCTCAGAGGATGACCACTGGTTACTGTAGTGTTAGAAAGAGATTCATTAAGTCATGTATGCATCTAGCAAGTTTAAGCGTGGCACACATCCCTTCCAACTCCTCCTCATTCAAAAAATATTTATACAGTGAAAAACCTGTGCCATAGAAGGAGAAAGGAAAAAAAAAAAAAGGAAAAAAAAGCTATTTTCAGACCAGACCGAATGTACTTGAATGAAAAAACCTAAACTCAGTCCTGAGAAAAATGAAAGACTGACTGATTCAGCCTTAACACTGTTTTGGCTATAATTGTCCTAGCAATTTGCACCATTACTGATGTCAGCAGCGGTGCCTGATCTATACAACAGGATATATAGGTACCCTAAGCAGATGCAGAATTATTTCCCAAACTATACACTTCTAAAAGGCAAAATGATCTGGAATTTTCCCTAAAACTACCAGTGCGGGTTTGCAACACAAGCTACGGTGTGCTAACAAATCCCGTACTCGATGGCATGGGTTTTCTAACTGGTTTTAATCCGCAGGTCTCAGCAGGCACAGGCAGCGTGCTGTTTGGGACCAGAGTAAAGCCAGTGCAAAGCACGTAGATGTCAGGTCCTCAGCCCCGAATGTTTCACTGCACAGACCTCCTTCTCTCAGGCCAATGCCCCTCGTCTAATGCGGACGTGGGCGCATGCTTCTCTTGGGTTTTATATTTATCCCTGGCCCAGGTGCCGTTTTCCAACAGCAAACACAAGCTCGCCTATGCTGAGGGCTCTGAAACAAAGGCAGGAATTTTTCCCCCCTCTACACACACCTCTCCGTGTGTGCAAGCCGTTAAAATTATTTCATACAAACCACATTCACGTGTCAAGGAACAAGTGACCTGGAGTTTTTGAATGTTCAAAGCCACCATATGTTTGGCCCTTCACTTTATTTATGTTCTGTATGTACTTTGCCTCCCTGAAGCCTACAGCAAACAGCTGTCATTAACATTCACCCCTTCTGCTAACACTTTCCTTAATCCCTAACTGACTTTCCAGCCTATAATTAAACTTTCCAGCTGCTACACTCGGGGATGGCACCAATATCCATCATTTGTTTCTAAGCAGTCCCTAAAAAGCTCTTTTTCCAATTTCCAAGACCATAGGCTAGGACCAAAGCCTCTTACACTTACAGGTTTTAGGCTAAAAACCTTCTATTCACTTACAAATTGTCTCATCTTTTACTAGGGAAATTAAATGGGTGAGTAGTATTATCTTAATAATTAAACTAATGCGTTTTATAGTGCCAATGGGTGAAGTACAAAGAGCTTGAAAACTGATGGATAAACGCTGCAAGTGCTTCCACATTCTACGCAGAAAATAACACCGGAAAGAGCTGTATAACCACCATCACTTACAAAGCTGTTCAATCCAAGCCCAAAGTTTAAACAGCAGCTCTGAGATGAAAGAATTAAGATTTGGAAAGACCTTCTGAATAAACGTAATGGAAGACCAAACAACTTACTTTAGATTGCAACAGTAAATGGGGGTTAGCACTTCAATCTTGAAAATCTGTTTTTCACATTCATGTAAATGATTATTTGCACAGTAGAGATGGTTGGCAACATCTTTGTCTGATGCTATTGTTACAGTGTTCAAGGGGACTTGATATTTTATGAGTAAATGACTGGCTTCACAGTTGAAAAAGGAAGGGAGAAGATGTCTGAAGCAAACACTGTATTTTTTGGTAACGTGACATAAAGTGACCCTGGGGCAGCCGAACAGAGCACGCTGGGGCAGCGTTAACACCCGGTGCACACACACCATGGGCTTCAGGAGAATGATGATCCACAAGCCCTTCAGATCCAGGACAAGAAAACCCCACCAGACAGCCACAAACTCTTTTGTGAGCCCGAAACACCTGGCACATCTGCTGAGCCTCCGAGTCCACAAAGCTCCCCCACCCCAAGCCTGAAGGCTGGATAACCACGCATGGCAAGATCAATCCCAGAGCTCTGCAACTCCGTGCACCGCAAACCCAGAGCCAGCATCTCCAAATATTATCTGTTATGGACTAGGGCAACCTCTGCCCGACTGCCAAAGCACTGTCGTTACGAACAGCGAGCGGGCTCCATTCATAACACAACTGGCGAGCGTCCACCAGCGATCCCGACAGCCCACCAGGCCGCAGCAGTCGCGTCGCCTGCTGATGAAGACGCGGGGATTTTCGGGGTCAGCCACCCCCATGTCTCCTCTTAACGTGTTTAGGAGTTGCAGCGTGCTTTGGCTTTGCCTTTTGCCTCACGTGGCAGAGATAAATTGAGGGCTTAGATCCAGCCTTCACGTTTCCGAAATCACAGGCTGGTTTCACAGGGGATGAAGGCTGCGGCCTTGCTGAAAGTTATCTGCTATTTGAACAAAGTGGGGGCACCTTCAGGAAAGGAACGCATTCATTTTCAATTTTATCCCACTGGTTGAGGTTAACAATTTAACGTTCAGGTTTTAATTTCGCAAAGTATTTCAACAACTTTGCAGGATTTATCAGCTACTGCAAGGCTATTTGGTAAGCCACCAGGAGATTAATCGTTTGGGTTTTGTCAACTCTAAAAGCATCGCTGCTCAGCGAAGAGATCGTACCAGACAGGTGCAAAAATTCAAAGCTTGGACAGCTATGGCTTGTTCCTAGCGGCAAGGCGAGAAACGTCAACATTTTAAGTGGATATTAATACACTTTCAGTTCTACCTAAACCATAGGTGAAACATTCCTCCCTCCTTATATAAACATATAATTCTAAAGGTGATTTTTCGAAGAGTGCATGTGACACACTTAAGCTTCAAATACGTATGCTTTGAGAGGTTAGGAGAACGCAAAAACAGTGTTTCATTGAAAACTGTTTGTCATTTTTAATCACAGGATAGGTCTACAAGAGGTGTGACTGATGCAATTTAAATTTTCACCTGACAAATTGAATTATTAATCTTCCCGGCACCTACAACAAAGGATCAAGCGGAGCAGCCAGCAAGTTACCAGCCCCAGGAGCTACTACAGAACATCCCCGAGATGGGGAAGCAGCGTCCTGCAGCACCCCGGGGTGAAGCACTTCTTGCAGGCGCTGCAGCCAGGAGGGCCCGGGACCTCCGTCCTTGCCCCCACTGCCACCTCCCAGCTTTGGTTTTCCAAAGCAGGGGAGGACCTTGGGCAGCCCCACCGACAAGAAATGCTGTGGTTTGCAAAGAAGGTGACAGAGGAACCAAATTGAGGGCTTTATCTATGCCTGGAAAGAGCGGTTCGCTCTGTTACTGGCAGCTCAGGCAGGGAGGACCAAGGAGCTTGAGGAGCTTTTCACTCACGCCTGAATGCAAGCCTTACCTATTGCCAGTCACTACTTCATCTCCCTACAGAGGGCAATAAATACTCCAAGCTCCCGCTAAGTTTTCAAGCGGCTGCCTTTTTCTAACCGAGTACACTTGTGATGCCTTGCCACCCCAATTCTGGAAGGTATCATGCATTTTGCAGAGCTGTCATCTTAAGTGATGTTAAATATTACTCTTAGGTACCAGTTTTGTATCTCTCTAATATTACTGATCAATAATTTCCTTATTATGTGTCTAACCAGAGTTCAGAAAGAAATAAAGTTCTAAAAATTTCCACAGAGTAACTTAAAATGGGGTTTCCATACACTGCAATTTCAGAATACTAGGTTAAAGTACAGTAGGTTATTTAAGGTCTTAAAACAAAAGCCAAATGCCACCAGAAAGCAGGTTTCCTTGCTTGAGAATCTCAAGTTGTTGGGCTTAAATGTGCCACTACTCAAAGAGTGACTTCTGCTCACCCCACTTCTCAAACTAGTATGCTTTTAAGCAGGAAATAATCCCGTTCATCATGTAAACACTTATTCAGAATCTTGTTAATGTTTGTGCTATCCCTTCTGAATTTCTGGACAGTTTCTTTCAGGCTCAGCAGCCAACATTTAAGGAATATTTAACAACTAGTATTTTTTAAACAACAGCATGTAAGCAGAAATAATTCCTTATCACATCTACTTTACAAAAATCAAAATACAGCCAGTGGAAACCAGATACAAAACACTCGCCTTCAGCTGAACTAGTTTTGTTTAGAAAATGAACAGACTATGCATTTCCTTGGCCGAGACCTTGATTTGTTTGCCAAGTCCCATCCTGCAGAGATTTTTCTTCTTACAACAACATCCTAGGCACAGAGAATACTATCAAGGAAGGAGACTTGCAGTTCTGCGGGTTAGGAACAATGATAGCCCTGGCATGCCTTAAAAGAAAGCAGCGAAGTGTTTTTAGTAAACTATGTAATGTAATATGTAGTAAATATATCTATTTTATCCCTTTATAACTACTTGGAAGATAGAGAATGACAGGTATCTTCTTACGGCAATTTGTATCTTTACTTTGTTGCTGCATCATCTATTGCACGCCAGCATTTTTTTACTAAAAAAAAAACCAAAAAAAAAAGCACAGCAAGATTTCTTACTAATCTATGGAGATATTAAACACTTGTATTGATTAGAAGAAGAAAGCATAACTACACTGATTGCGTTCTTCAAAGCAACATCAGAAGGTCACGGGAGACATCTTCTTTCATACCAGCTACTCTGCTTTTAGATAGAAGAGAAAGAGGTAAGAGATAGAAAGCAGTGCTTCAGGTGATGGAAAATGCAGGGCACAGGCAAACAGCAAAATAAAGTGCAATAACCAAACTGCTACCGGGCTGAGGTGATTCAGAACAACAAGGGATGTGGAAAACACAATGATCACGTCTGCACAGCAGATAGGTAAAAACAAAATTGGAGCTGAAGAGGGAGGGAGTCCAAAACCAGGCAGAGAGTTTACTTTAATACAGACATGCCAGTTACAGAAGCTGCTGATATCCTTCTGGCCAGTGTAATGCTGAAACTACAACCGCCTTGATTCCGTAGGTAACCCCAAAACCATGCCACTTGCCCTATACTGGCAAGAGACATTTTATGTCTGTTCCTATAGCACAGCAGGGGGAAGTTGGTAAAAATTTAAAAAGAAGGACCATCTTTTTATTCTTCAGCTCTGCATCCTTAATTCAATCACTGTCCCCCTGGGCTGCGAAAAAGGACTGGCTTTACTGCTCTGCATTACTGTGTTAGTAGAGAAGCTGCAAAGTACAATGTTCATGGTTTATATATGATGTAAGAACAATAGTTTTGGGTTCGCACAATAAAGAACAAGTCAAGAAATCTGTGTCACACCACTAGCAAATGAGGATAAAACACATTCAAACTTTAAATGTGAAATTCTGGATGGTTTGGTTTGGCTTTGCAAGAGCTGTGGTCAATGGGTACAGCTCAGAAATAACAACCTCAAGGCCAACACTTGGAAGGGAAAGGCAGGCTTTTCAAGTAACTTTAGTTACATCAGAATATCACCATCACAATAATTAATTGTGTGGCGTATTTAGTTATGTGCAAATGCAAGTAGGTATGTGGTTTATGCAGACAGAAAGCCTAGATAAATCTATTTAAATATATTGATGAAGGCAGTGGGTGCTGGCTTTTCACCCTGCCTTGGACAACCAGTGGGGGCGGAAGCATTGTCTGCTGGCTCTTCTTCTCTAACCCATTACAGGCACAAAGGGATTCCCAAGATTGGAATAAACTAAGACGAACCAACTATCCTCCAGTTCTTGAGCATGTCATTAAATAGGGAGGCATGAGAAGTGGTTGTGGGTGGTGGTTATCTGTCTTATTTTACTTTTTCCAAGATATCCACTATAGCCCATTAATATATTACTATAATCTACATATAGAACTAGTGCATTGAGGGCAGGACTGAACACAGAATGCAAAACAGTGTCAATACCAGATCTAAACTGGTGTAGAGCCTGTCCACAACTTCCATTTGCTGCACTTAGCACGCTAGCCCTGCAAGTAAGTGATCAAACCCTGACAGTGTTCTGGCACAGTATTAAAGGACCCTCCTAATTGTCATGCCTTAAATTCCAGCTCTAAGCCTGCTAAGAGAAAGCCTGCAAAACTCTTTAATAAATCATAGAAATCAGAGATAGAAATTAGGTCATCTTGCCCGCGCCTCCTATCCGCATTGTGAGTTTGCTACCCATACAGTGCTGCTGAGTGCTGTGCCTCGGCAACTCCTAAATGATTCAAGTGCTGAGGTTTCTCCCAATTCCCCAGGCAGGCTATTACACAGCCCAGCAAACCTCGCTGTCCGTCCCACCTACCAGCCTTGTCCTCTCCACCCCAGTTTTGCCTTTGTCCCATTTTGTTCTGCTCCTATTTATATCTCCCTCTGACTCCCCCAAAATCTGCTCTTCATGCTACCACAACCACCATCCGGCAAAAACTGTTGCTCAGGAAACATTCTTCTGCCTCTCCTGTAATCCCACTGTAGTGTGCTGCTATTTTTAGGAGAAAAAGGAGGTGGTAAGGGAATGAAAGGCTGCCAGCTCCAGCTGTACAAGAATAATGCTCCAGTACGTGGAAACTACATTACGCTGTTTCCCTTTAAACACATACAATTAAGCAAAACTTTCACTCTTCTGGAATGATCCAAAAGAGAAAGACAGAAGAGATGGAAAAGACAAATTCCAAGGTAAAAAAACTGCCATCTCACTTTACCTTTCAACCCCGCAGCTGGGCCTCTCCTTCCAGGGTTGTTCTCAAGATTTTACACTGGCATTTGCCTAGCAAGCCACATGGTTAAACTAACAACATACTGCCATAATAAAGTGATCAATTAAGAAACCTGCTTACAAGAGGCAACTTTGCCTTGTGCCAGCCCTGCAAGCGGGAGCGAGACCTGTGTTTTACTCCTGCTTCGAGACAAGGCGACATGCTGACCTCCCACAGGGCAGCTGCCCATCTCCCTCCCCAACCTCCCCAGCCAGTGCCAGATGCCCCATGCAAAGGGCAACCAGTGCCTGGGCTACCAAGACCACCTGGCTAAACCAAAAAGACCCTGCTTTCCTGACAGCATGTTTTTGTACCTCACCCACCATTGTTACCTTTATCAGACCTTGTATTTACTGACATGCAAAGTTAAGAACCGCTACTAGGAGCAAACCAGAAGTACTAGGTTTCTTGCTGCAAATAATTCCCACAGGGAAGTGGCAATGTTTCTCTCTGTATGGATGTATATATCCATATACTGTCTCCAGCGCAGCTGTGGGGCACCCACAGCAATCACATTGTGCTGGGGAGCAGAGGGGCTGAGTGCTGCCTGCCCCAACCCTGGCTCTGCAACAGCAGTAACTTAATTGAAAAAAAAAAAAAAACGGCGACGAATTCAGTGGACCTGGTGAAGTAATCATCTCCAGGGTCCTTAGAGAGACGACAGCTTCCTGATCTAAGCTACGATTTGGTAGGGTCAGATTTTGATACCTCTGTCTAAACCAAATTGAGCCTTGCTTCACAGACAGGCTTACTGATTTCTGTGGGAAGACTGGCAGATAAAGATACTCCCCAACATGAGTCAGGGTGCAAGAACAGGTCTCTCAGTTAGCATAAACATATGTTTCCTAGGTCTGGAAGAGCTTTTTTTTTTTTTTTTTTTTTTTCTCTCTTCACAGCCTGTTTGCATTTGCTGGTTTATTAAACAAGATTTCTTTTTCAGCCAATATGTCCTAGGAAACCAGGAGGTGTTACACATAATTGCCCTCAAATTCATAAGGAGTAAACAAGGTAACCTCCACCACCAGGGATGACTCCTGCTCCATCATTACCAGCAATGTCACGCTCCCCAGCTGCCAGGAGCAGTGTCACCTCCTGCCACCGGGGAAAGGCTGCTGGTGCGCGCCGGCGTGCGGCTGCCTCCCAGGATTTAGTCGCCTCCTCCGCTACTCTGGGGAGGTGGAGAGTGCTGAGGCTGAGCCACTGCAAGGGATGAAGCTCTGAGCATGAGGAATGTGGAGGGATGATCCCAAATCGGGAGGAGGGAGGGGAAGCAGGGCAGGTGCCTGGCCACCTTCCCCAGTGATGGGAGGGACGGACGGTGCCAGAGGCTCCCGCCCCAGCAGGGACCCTGCCAAGGAGCCCAAAGGAAGGCACACCCAGCCAGTGACTGCAGCCAGGGAAGGGGGCATGCGGCGGGAGCGATAGGCAGGAGCCTGGCTGGGGGACCAGGACACAGCTAAAGAGAAGAGCAAAACCACAGACCCAAGCGTGCATCTTTCTCTGGTCTGACACAGGCCAGAGACAGGTTCTTTCCCTTCCTCTCTCCCGTGAACATCCCGTCGTGCATCAACAGGGCTTCAACCAAGAGCCTACCACGGACGGCTACTCCCACCCCGCTTGCTACCTGCAGCCCATCTGGGATCAAAACCCAGCCCCTGTTTTAGGAAAAAGGCTGCAGCAAAAGCCAAGCAATAGATGTACAGTACACCTTGGTAGTTCAGATTTTAACACAGCCCAAACCCAGAAACATCAACCATTCTCCATTCCGCGTGGGAGCTTTCTTCTCCCACTTTGAACTCATTAGAGCAGTGCTATGACTTTTCCCTTCTGTCACATTTGTCAGTAAACATACATTTCATACAAATAAATGCATGTGAGCATGTATCCAAAACTGTATCCTGCTTTCTTCTCTTTACACTCCCCCCCTTCCCAAAATATTTCTTTATATTCACATATGCTTTCCATTTATTCTAGCCCTTTACTCCCCACCCGTGCTCCAAGCCCCTGGTTTCCACATTCTTCTTTAACCCTCTGAAGACTTTTCTCAGTGGGATCAAACATCTGGTGGGTGATCCTCATGCAGATTTCAGTACTTCTTTTGTTTCTCAGCTTGCCAACAGATCAGTTTTGATAGGTATTGAAGCCACTGAAAGGGATTCTCTGTGGCATACAAAGTATTTCCAAGATCTATAAAGCAAAGGGTAAAAATTGAAGGGGTCTATGTAAAAAGAGGTTTTTTCCCCCCTTTTTTTACTTCTATGTGCTTTCTAAACTTTTATTTATGTATTACCCTTTCATATACCACGTCCCATAGGATGCAAATAGATTCATGATTTAGAAGATTATTATAATTTCCTTTTTGCTTTTATCTGCTTTATTCAAGAACAACCTGCTCTGATGATAGTCAAAGTCAAAGTAAAAAGCAAAGATTTCATTTTCCTCCAGAGACAAAAAGCTGACAATTACTCAAATTGCATTATATCAATTACTCAGGAAGGGTGCAGGAGATACTGAGTTTGCTGTCTATACAGCACATTGTCTCAGATTAACTCAGTTGTCCCAAATACTGACCCATTTCTGCTTTTCCACAGATATTTAGTCCTCAGCAATCCTCCTGAGTTTCCTCTGCACTGATGCTTGTGGTGACAATGATTGAGAATGGCAGGGGCAGGAGCAAAGGGCCCATAGGATTTCTCTTACCAAAGCCAAGATAAGTGGTTATGCTCCTCTTCTCCACTACTTGTGCCATTCATTTTAAGAAACAGAGATCCTTCCAAAGAAAACAAGCATTTCTCTTTGGGTTTTTCTAGCTAGCTAATGTGAGAGGAAGTGCTATGTGTCCATATACACATTTAGACTTGGACCATTCCCCAACCATTAGAAATGACTAATACTGGAGATTAAAAATTAAGAGAAACGTGATAAAACCTAGCTAATCCATCATCTTTTCAGTAGTTCATCTCTTTTAAAGGCTTCCTTTATGGTACTGATTCAAACTGCTTAGCGATGCTTATTTAAGTCTAGTTCTGGGTAACACTCTTTTACATACTCTATAACTTCTGTACCAAATAAAAACAACCCATCATGATCCTTCGGAATAAACACGTTTTCAGCTTAATTTTCAGCTTAGTTGACAGCAACCATATTTTTCAGTTATACGCATGCATTTATTTTCACTTGATTAGAGAAAAATTATGTCTGAACAAAACACTTTGAAAATTCAATCTCTGCAGTGATAACATATTTCCAGTTAAAAATGTGATGAAGAAGATACTAAAACACAATATCCCAGGGTTATGCTATACACACTGAAAAAGCAGTCCTGCAGACTCATGAAACAGCCCTCCCTACACAGATCGACCCTTTGTTTTCAAAGCCCAACATACATTGAATGTGTACTGAATCTACACAGATTCTCACCCCAGGATGTATTTCGATGTGATAAAGTCACACAGTTATTAATACTTTCATGTTGAAAATACTGTAGCTGGAGAGATAAAGCTGATGCTTCATCTCATGAGAAACAAGTATTCTTTTATAACCGCTTATAAATGGTTTGATGTTTTCTCTGAGACAACAAGCAGTCATTTACTGGTACATGAGATTTCCATGAAACAAGTCTGAATGTCACCCACCGTGAATAACATATTTCAAGAACTTTCCGTTAACTCAAGATCATGCCTGAAATACAAAGAAGTGACATTTTACGTATTTAAAAAAATAACCATGCATAGCCCCCAAGGAATTCACAACCACTGCACCAAACAACAAATCTAACAAATATAGGTGTGAGCACGCTACCATGGGTCAAACCTACCACCAGTGCCCATATTATCTATAAAAAAACCCCAGCCTTCAAAGAAAAACCCATGAACAGTAATTCTTTTCCATTAAAGAGTAAATATTCAGCAGGTTTCCACTACAGACAATTAAAAAAAACCCAAAAAACAAAAAAACAACCTCACCCTCTTTAATGCAAAAATTATGTAAGTTGTAGCTTCACCTTCACTTGCTCCTTCTCAGAAGAGAATAAAACCCCAACTAAAATTAGACCTCTCCAGTTTTGCTGCATGCAGCTCCCCAGTAGACACAGCCCTACCCTGCGAGGAGCCGCCAAGGCAGAGGCGTGGGGGGGGAAGCTGGGGATGGTGCCACACCCTGCTGCCCTCCCACCCTCCTCCTCCTCCTCCTCGCCCTCCCAAAGGCAAAACCTGCCCACCGCAGAAGCAGGCTCTCATCGGATGAGCTCCTGACACGCATCCGACCAGCTCCTCAGTCATACGGGGCAGCCACTGGTGAGAAAAGGCCACCAGCTGCATCATTAATGGAGGGATGTGACTGCGTGCAATTAGTTCTGGGAGAGGCCAGGGCTGTACCGGTCTGATTAAATAAAATCAATGTATTTTTAACACTTCCCGATGTGTTTCATGTTCCCTGCTGCAGCAAGCAGGTCTGCAGCACACCAACAGCTCAAGGAGCCTTCCAGCTCAAGTGGTGCCGTAAGGAATAAACTTCCAGCAGCTCTTACTCTAATGCGGTGCTCTTGGGCTCTCTTCTCCCCTTATTGCCATGCAGGTCTCATCCTCACGTTAGAGCTGAAACTTTCCAACCCAAGGAGACCAGCGCAGCAGTACTCGCCTATACTATATTATGCATGTACACACACAGGTGCAGCAAGACCTGCGAATTTAACCACATCAGTGATGCAGCACAATGGTCTTGACCTTTTAATACTCTATGAAAGGACTGTTCTCCATAGAGTTAGAGGAAAATTACACACTTGATTGCATCTCACCAAAATTTACTGGCCAAAAACTTACGTATTTTGTTTATATTCTCATTTTGTATGAGATTTAGTTATACTTGTTTTCTTTACACAAATCTTTCAGCTTTCTATGGGCACAGACAAATGCTGACAATATTGAAAGTAAAATGAAAAGGCATCATTCAGCTCACCACACTGTAAAAAGACAGATGCACGTGGGACACACCTAACCCAGAGCTTTTTTTTGGCAAGCAGGCCTCTGACTTGCAATCATTTTGACAGAAGACTTCAAACGTCCTCAGTATTTTCCTTTTGACTTACAAGCAACATGCATGTTAAGTTGAGGAAATAACTTTCCATCTCTGCCTCAAGCACAAGCACACACTAGAGAACAGCATTCAGAGTGATAACTACCTCTACTGAACATCTTCCCCCTCAAGCGCAGCCCCATAAGAAACAACAACAAAAAAATCAAGAAACCGCAAGGCCAGATTGACC